>NW_003302552.1:13285368-13342430 GCF_000004255.2 Arabidopsis lyrata subsp. lyrata
AGTCACGTTTAGATACCCAATAACAACAGTAGAAGCCAGTTGCTCTCCACTATTCTCTCCCCTAACCCGTTACTCTTCCCCATGATTTTCCTTCTGTGTCATCACATCAGCGAAAAGGTAACTTTTTGCTTAATAAATTTATATTATATTCTTTTCAAGATTTTTGGGCATCAGTCTCTATTTATCTCTCCACATTAATGATCTCTTCATCTACACAATTATCCCCTTTCTCTCAAACTCCCCCCAGCCTACTCCATAATTTCTACCATCTAATTGTTTCCCACGGACCATGGGCCTCCATAGTTATAGCCAGTCATTGGATTCATCCCGAGAATCTCTTAGTTCTTATGGACCTGTTTATCCCGGGCCAATGTCTTTTGAAAATCTTGGTATACCTCGTCACTGTTACTACGGAGGGACGGTCGTACTTGCGAATTCACTCTCCGAGGACAACCCTGGCAGGCAGTTTTATCAGTGCGAGAAGAGAGATGTAAGTTTAAATCCCACTCTTACTATATTCAATAATTCGATCTACTATAGTTACATTTGCTATGTTTGTATTCAGGACCGACCTGGGCGCCATCTTGTTAAATGGTTGGACGAGGCATTTATGGACGAGATTTCAGCGGTAAGTGCTCTATTAGGGAACAGGAAGAACACCTTAAGTTCCTACTTACCGCCCCTAACAGGGAGCACATGGACCTTTACCAGGAAGACATTAAATTGCTTCAGCAGAATTTATGTCTTTTGCAACGCTCCCCTCGTTCCATTGTCGACGTCGCTCGTTCGTGTCCTAAAATCATCGTTCTCGTCCTTACGATTATTGTCCCCATAGCCGCGTTCGTGCTTGGCACTTATATGTAGCTTTAATAGCTCTTTTTTCATCCTTCGGCTATTATGTCCCCCATTTTTTATATCATGTTGTCTACTGGAGACTATCGTGTAATGTTCGTCCCTCTTTTATTGTAGCCCGAATTCTACAAGTTATCTATATTTAAGATATGAAGCTATCACTTAGAGACGTTCGTGTCCTCCAAACGTGTTTTTGCTTACACGCGATTATTGTCCCTGAGACGCTTCCAAGCTTCGACTCAATTCTACAACTTATATATATTGTAAAAATATGAAGTATCAAGATATCTCGCCCCAGATCTACTTATTTCTATGCCGACAAGCTACCGTAAATTGTAGATTCACGTCCCCCAATGCAATACGAAAATGCTAAACAGTTATCCCTTAGAATAGTTAGTCACCTAATAATGAGATAGGTCTTGTCACTTTAATTAGTATTTACTTTTCCACATTCATTGTCCCCAACTACTAATTCAAAATCTCTAACAGCAGCATTCATTGTCCCCAACCATTAATTAGTAATCCCATCTATATATAGGTAAGTAACGACATTCATTGTGCTAAACCATTCCTAATTCCAATTCCTTGATATGTTTTTGTGGCAAAAGCTTCCCAAACATCTTAGAGTATCGATTGTCCTTCTTGTTGGTAAGTCATGTTACCGACACTTAGGTCCCCTTATTCTCTCTGGGAACGCTGGCATGCGTCTCGCACTTGATCCTTCTGTTTTGCGGGAGACTTCTCTGGCTCTCCTTGAAGCGCATCCTCAAAATGTTTTCATCGGTTCACCCATTTACTTCTTTATTTTACGATGTGTAAAGGCTGGAAATCCTGCTGCTTGTTACTTAGAGAGCATTAGGCTCGCTGCAATTGAAGGTTTAATCAAAGAAGCAATGGACATGCTCGCTCATATACCCGATCCATCCGACAAAATTCTTTTCACCAAGGGTCTCTACCTTGTCTCTATTAATAGACCTAAGGATGCGATCATCGCCATGAATCTATTCAAACAAGAAGTTGTCTCTTCTCGCAACGCTGATCGTGTGGCCAAGCTTGTGATATCCGATATTAAGAAGATTGCCCCAACCCAACTTAGATTCAACTGGACTGGCTATACGTGCTACTTGATCCATCCCCCTCGTCGATATTCAGAATGTTCCAACTGTAATGTTTGGAACCCCTGTCCTCTCTGTGTTAATTGGTGGGTCTTATGATTTGTTTGTTTTTCCTTTATATGGTCTCCCATATATTTTTGTCTTCCCCGAAGATGTATATGATAAATATATATAGTTTTTGTTCGATAAGTTGTGAGATGTGCTTGCCAAAAGATACCCATACATGTCATACTACATCCAATTACCAAAAAATAAATATATATTAGTTATACTTTCCGTGTTAAGCCATGGACTAAAAAAATGGATGTTAAGCCATGGACTAAACAAATTTCCCGTGGCCTATCCAACCTAAGTAACGATAAACCCTCTTTTCCGCAATACTTCATGGACCAAAAGCCGTCGAAGTATTATTCCCTAAAACTTAGATAGGATTTTTGCAAGTTGCTCTGTTGTGGCCATCCTTCCCACATGTGGTGCATTTGTTAGGTTTTTTTTTCTTCCCTCCTTTGCCCTGCAACACATACATGGACACAATTAATTATTTTGTGTTGAAGGACCAAACTCATTTAAGACTCTTAATTTGTTACTTGATACTCTCCCCGCGATGGTATGCGTACGGTCTTTGGTCTTCCGCCTGGTCTTCTTGTTTTTGGTGGATTCACAACCATTTCACTAACTACGTTTGGGACCTCCGTGTCTTTTTCCTTAGGCGGAGGTAGAATATGGGCACGCCAGAGCTTACGCCACTCCGTCACGAATGCATAGTTCCCGATCAGGGAGTAAATGTCCACGTTCCTTATCCCCACCGCGGCTAAAGCGTGACAACACGGCACCATTAGCACATCAAATACTCTGCAAGTACATATTTTTTTCTCTAGATCCACAGTGAAAACGATACCAAAACCGTCGTTTACTTGATAAATCCATTCACTTGCTGCTATGACAGCACAATCTGTCGCTAATTTTAGGTGATCTATTAGCATTTCCTCGATCTCTGGCGTACATCTTGTCCTCGTTCTAGTTGCAGCTTCTCTTCTCTCGTAAAACCAACGCATTAACATAGTCCTAATGAATTCTACCATCGTCACTATCGGGAAATCTATGGCTTTTTGCATTGCAGCATTTAGGGACTCCGAGATATTGCTGTTCATCACATTCTATCGCATTCCCGGGAAGTACGCAAGTGTCCAATGAGATATTCCTATCTCTACCAAATAATTGGCACAATTGATGTCTCTTTTCTGAATTTCTTCAAACCAATATCGCAAATCTCACACAGTGTAAGATCTAGCCGCATTGGACACCATTTTAGCAAGCCCCTCACACTTGAAATGGTGGACAACGTTCCTAAATAAATGCACAGTGCAGCAAGCGTGCTTTGCAAGTGGATACACTGTCCTTAGTCCAGCATATATGGCCGCATGTCTGTCGGAGACGAAGACAAGATCGTCTTCATCAGGGACAAACTGTAACAGTTGTTTGAAAAACCACGTCCACCCTGCTATGTTCTCACTGTCAATGACTCCGAATGCCAATGGGAATATTTGATAATTTCCATCTTGTCCACTGGCAGCAACTAAACAGCTTTTGTATTTTCCTTTAGTCTGTGTTCCATCTATCACTATTACTTTCCGCAAATACTTATACCCAGCAACTGAAGCCCCAAACGCAAAAAATAAATATTTGAAACGGATTTCCCCCTCCTCAGTATAATCCGTATGGACTGTGGACAGCGTACCTGGATTAGTTGTCCTTAACAGATGGAGATATGTCTGCAAGAACTTATAGCTTTCTTCTTCACTGCCACGAGCTTTTTTCATTGCCATCTCTTTCGCGTTCCAAGCTTTCATGTATGATATGGTAACGTTTAGTACAGCCAATACTATCTCTGGTAGTTCACAGGCTCTAGGTCCCTTCTTTCCATGTGCATATTTTGCTTTTAGCAACTCGCCTAGAATCGATCGTGTTGCTTTCATCCCGTACTTTGACCGCACTTTCACATCACAACTATGTCTTAAACTCGCTGTTCGAATTTCCACATTCTCCGAGTTCTCGTGAAACGTTGCATATACCCTCCAATTACATTTTTTATCATGGCATACTGCAATTACACGCGTCTTGTCGGAAGCTTTTATTCGGAAATTGAATAGCCTTTTTATAGAGTACACAGTTAATGCCTTATGCAACTCGCCTTTGTTCTGGAATATCCGCCCAATATATATTGAATCCCCAGCTTTCCTAAGATTCATGTTAGCCTTGTCCTGCGCAACTCCGACTGCATTGTCCCTGAACGGTGCGGCATCTCTACCCATCACAATATCGTCCCCCACAAGTTCAGTAAACATTGTCTCCCCCATTGTAAGTTGCGACCTTATCTGCCCCATGTCTGCACTTTCCTCTCCAACACTACATCCCATTGTCACCTCCAAATTTCCTTGTCCTTCTCCTTCCTCAAAAGCCTTAAAAGTTGAGGCATCTTCTCTTCTTTCCAACGGTGTCACCGTAACGTCCACTTGCCTCATTCTGGTCTGCCCCAGTTGGATTGACATGTCTCCACTTTCCTCTCCACCTTCAACAAATGCTGTCGCATCTTCTCTTCCATCGATTTGATTTACCTCAACTTCGACTAGTATTGGCTGGTTTTGTCCCTCTGGTGGACCCAACGATTCTGTCAGTTCGAGTGACATTTCTGCACTTTGTCCCCATCCTTGTGAAGTTGTCCCCTTTTGTCCCCGCAGTTTTCCACATTCCTCTTCACCTTCATCAAATGTTGTGGTATCTTCCCTTCCGTCCATCTGATTAACCTCGACATCGACTAGTATTGGCTGGGTTTGTCCTCCTAGTGCATCCACACTTTCGTCCCCCACATACATATCGTCCTCGTATATATCGTCCTCCATACCGGAATATATATCGTCCTCCACTCTACCCTTTTGTCCCCGCGGAGATCCGTCTGCAATTGTCAATGCTTTCTTCCTCGAATCCTTCCAAGGATCCCAATCCGGCGGGTACTTCCTATCGATCAACTCCCTCATATTATCAAAGTCATAGTCGCCTGAATCTTCTCCCTCACTTAACATGTTGTCTTCCGACTCGGATGCCCATCCTCCACTATCCGTGCCCAATGCTACCACCAGTTCCTCTTCTCGTCCCCGCTTAGCTTTTCCCTTTTGCAGCACAGCTTCCTTCCTTTTATAAGATTCTTCAAACGCATATATTTCCTCTAAAAAGTCCTCTTCCTCAAAAGTTACAGGAATTATCTGCGTGCTTTCACTCTCACCTCTGTGCTGTCGCGCCATATCTTGTCCCCGAAAATCGTCTTGTCCCCCGAGATTTGACACATCTTCATCGTCTTCTTCTAAACATAGATACATGTTCATACCTCCCTTTTCTATTCTTACCTTTTTGAATTTCGACAATGAACTCTCGCTGTCAACAGAGACTGGCGGCATCTTTTGCTGCGTGTAGACAGTGTCTCCTCCTTCGAACCAAAAACTCAGCTCCATTTTTGTCCTTCTTCTGTCTACTCCAAACGCTGCGGCAATTTTCTGCTCAACATCAGCAATCGTATCTCCTGCGCTTACGTCTACACACTTTGCATATTTCTTTGCCGACATCTTGAATCGCCACTCTCCACTTTCTTTGCATTCCCAGCAACCGACCAATATCATTACTCCTTCGTCCATCAGTACCTGTCGTCCTCCAATAAATACCACCATCTTAGAATGTGGGTGGTTGCATTTATCACAAACAAACAAATCTACCCTTTTTCTGTGGACAAAAAATGTTGCAATAAATTTTACCTTCTTTAGCTTTAAATGCACCCTTCTTCAACCAGAACTCCAATTTCGCCCAGCATCAGCGTTTTCTCCCCAGATTTCCAGTTTTTTCAGATCTACAAAGCTCTTTTGACTGATATATTAAGAGAGCAATTAATGGCCTAACCCTACTCTATTATCATTTCTATTAATTAAAATCAATTATCTACCACATGTAACTGTGCAGCATTAATTGATGCCCTGCTCCTTCTTTGGAAGCGCCGAGTGAAGCTGTCTCCGTCTCTGACACAGCCTCTCTATCCCAATCAGGGATATTTTCGTCCATGGTCGAGCACGTGAAATTGAGAAATGGTACATTTTGAAAGGTATATATTGAATGTCAATTGTTTAAATGTGGTACATTTTGAAATATTTCCAAAAAATAAATTATAAGAAAATAAAAATATTGTTTTTTCCCGGTGGTGGTAGATCTGAATCAGAGACTTCAGAACTCAAAAGCAAAAACAGAAAAAAAAACTTCAGATATTGGTAAGAAGTAAGAACCCTAGCTAAGATTCGTCCGATTCTGATTACTCGAATCAAAGCAGGGTTTTTGAGACTAAAATCCGATCTTGTGAAGTGGGTTTTGCATCGAATCGGAAAATATGAAAGAAGGGAAATCATCGAAGTCGAATCAACAAGAGCAGCATGAACAGATTTATCACCAAAACAGTCACTTGGGTTCTTTCAAATTCGCCAAATTGTTTGATTCTGAAGCTTCCTGGGACAAGGTATAGTCTCTCTAACTTCTTATTGAACCGATCGCAGAATCTGTTAACTTTGAGTTCGTTGGTCATAATTACTCTAAAGTTGATTCCTTTATGTTGTGGGCACAATCAGTTGTAGCAATTGAGCTCTAAAGTTTAAATCTTTTCTGTTGTGTGCACTATTTCATTGTAGCAATTGAGCTCTAAAGTTTAAATCTTTTCTCTTGTGTGCACTATTTCATTGTAGCAATTGAGCTCTAAAGTTTAAATCTTTCTCTTGTGTGTACAATGAATGGTAGCAATTGAGCTTTAAAGTTGATTTCTTTCTCCATTTGTGTTCCTTACACTGCTTCTTTAGCCCATCTTGTATCTAGACGACCATAAGAACTTGTTATGGAAAAAGCCAGTTTTTGGCAAAGGAATGAATATGTTTCCGTATTTGATTGCCGAAGCTAGTTGTGATTAATTCTGATTGGTTTTCACTCGTGGATAATGAAGCAATGCTTTGTGAGATTGTTTAAAGTTGTTTTTAATTTTGTGGTTGTTTTTGGGATAGGATCAATTGGGAGATGTGTTGCATTGGATCAGGCAAGTAGTTGGATTACTCTGCGGATTGGTTTGGGGTGCGATACCTTTGGTTGGAGGGATATGGCTACTTCTGTAAGTTCTGTCATTTTATCTTCTTACAATGTACAGTATGAGTAGAAAGAGTTGGAACCTCCTGCCTAAACTTGAGCTATAGTTTGTAGATATCTGGTGTACTTGATGCACGAAATCGAATCAACTTTGCCAGTATATCGATTAGTTTACATGGCTTTTGTTCTATGTTACTGGTCAGAAAAAACACTCTAAAAATCCATCACTTTGAGCTGATAATAAGCTACATCAGTTACTATTGTCCTTATCTATAAAGTTTTTATGAACGCTGCTCGAGTTAAGCCTCGAAATTTTGTACCTGTTTGCAAGAAAAACTCCGCCATATTTGAAGGTCTATTAGATAGAATTCTTAATATATCAGTGGTACCTTAACATCTAGGTGAAATCTGTTTTTCATAACAGAGAAATAACCGTCAAAACCCGAATGTTCAATATCTGTTTTTATTGCTTTAGTTAGTTAAGTCTTTACTTTGAGCTTGTTTTACCTACAACTGTTTTCGGCGACATTCGTAGATTTTTAGTTATCGATGACAATCATACTACATAGCAGGCCTTTCGTGTTGAGTTGGTTTGTCTTAACAAGTAGCATCGTTGACTGTAAAATCTGACAGATTTCTGGCAATCTCGTCTGGCATAGTATACGGTTACTATGCATTGATTCTAAAGATTGATGAAGAAGACTTTGGTGGTCATGCAGCTCTGCTCCAGGACGGTCTATTTGCTTCTCTAAGCTTATTCCTGGTATGTAGATTTCTTCTCTCTGCCTATCAAAAATTCTCTAGTTAAGTTAATCCTTCGAGTTTTCATACAATCTTGGAAATTGATTTTGGTGTGATGAATTACGTTTCAGCTTGCGTGGATTCTGGTGTATAGCTTGTCTAGCTTCTGATAGAGACACACTGTATGTCTTGTGCTCCGAACAAGTTTAGCAGAACGTACCTTTCATTGTTTCTCCAGTTTACGCTGTGCCCTTTTCTGAAGATGGGAACTAGCATTGGTAGATTTTCAAATTTTTTATGGAACTTTTGGTTTCCTTTTGTTCTTGTTAATTACTATGATTTTTATTTTGTGTAATGAAAACTGATAATATTATTATACAAGGATCTGTGTTTAGTCCAAAATATTACAGTACTTTCTTTATTAAAAAATTTTGTACAAAAAGCCTCACTGATAAATCAGGTACAAAAAGCTCAGGTAACACAAAAAAATGCGTCTGCCGGGAGTCGAACCCGGGTCTATTGCTTGGAAGGCAATTATCCTAACCGTTGGACTACAGACGCTTCCATGCTTAGTTACCTAGATTAATATATTTAAAATTTAAATTCTATACAATAAAATACAATAAAAGAAACCTACCATTTATTTGCAAAATCATAAGTTCGTTAATGTACCTCACATTCTTTTACCAATTCCTTACACGTTTTTCTTAGCATATATCAAGTTATTTGTTTTTCTTAGCATATATCAAGTTATTTTATAGAACATTACGCCAACTTTTTTAAAATCATGCGAAAAATACACCATATAGTAACGATTTTCCCATCCTGTTAGTTCTTTACAATTTTGATGAAAATTTGGTTTTCTAAAAATAAAACCTTTAAATTTCAAACAAAACCATGGTAGGAAAATAAGGCCTCGTGACTTCTTTCTACCATGACAATCACAACTACATTCACTTGTCTCCCAATGAAAAATAAAGAACACAATAAATCAAGGCCTATCGAAGTAAGGATCCCACTCATGCCTCTCAACATTCCCAAACACATTATATTTCCAAGAATACTGCTCCGGAAAATCGAAAATCTCCTCTTTCCCTTCCTCTATCCTCTTCCTTAATCCCTCCACTCTTTCCAACACTCCTTCTACCGCGACATCGAATGCATCTTCAAACCTTCCCGTGTCTTCGCTCTTACTCGACGGGTTAAAATACATTAACCTCGGTATCAGTCTGATCACTTGTTCTCTCATCGCGAAAATTTTCGTCCTTGGGATCCTACTCAAAACATTCTCTATACTCACTTTACCTTCTTTCACGTTTTTCTCTGGTATAAAAACAGAGTATTTCGCGATATCTTTCGGTAAATGCCAAATGTATTGAGCGTAAGCTGACCCCGGATGGAAGAAAACCGGTATACAACCTGCTAAGATGGAGTCGAAAGTGGAGCGGCGTGTGTATGAGTCACCGGGTGGTTGGAGACAGAATGTTGAGCTCAAGAAGAATTTCATGATTTGGTCGGGTTTGTAGCATTTTTGAGAACCCGATACGCATTCTAGAAGCTTGCATTTTCTTGTGGAAGCTTTGCATTGGTCCATGATCTCGGTTCTTATGCTGTCACCGAGATTTGGACGTGGTGCACCGACAAAGGAGAATAGGTAACGACGATTAATTCTTCTCATTCTCATCTGCCATTGGATGATCTCTGCGTAGGTTGAAGGGTGGAAATAGGTCGGGTAAGGTACCGCGAATCCGTGGTAGTTCCATGGGCTTGATTCGATTAGTAGCATCGTCATGTTTCTTACTTCCGGTAAGATCATTAACCTGGCTAGGTAGATAGAGAAACAACAATGAGAAGACTTGTCCAATAAAAACAACTTAAAATATTCATGAAATATAATTCTGCTACTATCTTACCATACACATAATTCATCAAGTTTTCATGTTTTAAAGGATGGTGGCGTACCTATTGCCCCAATCGGATTCATTCTCAGGTGTACGCATAAAGTCCCAAGTGGTACGACCAGCCACCATAAAATGATCTCGGCCGTCCATTCTCTTCCACTCTGGACTCTCCCTCAGCCACTTCATCAAATCAAGCGCCGCAGCATCTCTCATGAAAGGGAACGGTCCCCACAAAAACCGCATCAAGTCTAAACCCGGATAGTAAGGAACATACACCGCGGAAGCTAGAGACGAGTCTTTGGTCAAGCACTTGTATTGCTTCATCCTGTTGTGGAATATCACTTCTAATGTAAATTGGTTTGTGGCATACCAACCAGAAACTCCCTCCATGTTTGGTAGACGAGGGCCTAATCCGAAATTCGATGTTAACTCGCACATATCGGTCCACCTGCTCAATGTCCAACAATTCTTGAGAAGCTCTTCGTTAAACAAAGCTGGAACTTCGTGCATATACACATATTTTCCTTTACATGGATCGTTACTTCGCGTTTCTCTTGGCCGTAACATAACTTTTCCGACTCTTTTAGGTTGGTTTCTTTTGGAAATTACTCTGTTTTTCGCCTCGGAAGTATTATTATTATTCGATGAAAACTTTCTCTGAGTTTTTGGTTCGGGTTCAGAGGTGTTATCATCTTCAACATCATTACTGGACAAATCATTCGGCAATTCCTTACCCCTCTTGCTCTCTAAATCGTCGTCATTATCATCAACTTGCGCTTTCTTTGGTTCCACGTCTTTCCTAGGCTCGAAAAAATTCGGTTCTTTGTCTAATGCTTGATGATTCTCATCACTATTCTCCACATTGCTCTCATCATCATCCTTTTGACGAACCTTTTTCTTTTCTGCCTCCAATCTACCCGAAGATCTCGCCTTTCGTGGCTCTCGATGTCCTCTCCTTGCCCTCGATGACCGACCAATTGTGATAACCGAATCAACTCTCTTCTTCTCATTCTCAACCCTTTCTTTCTCGAGTTCTTCAACGAGATCAGTCACAACCTTCTTGTCCTCTGACATCTGATCATCCGGAGATATATCGACCGAGACAGGAAGAGAGCTGTTATCAACAGAAACGTCCTCGGATACAACGACAGGAGCTTCATCGGATTCGTGGTTATGTGGGACGTTTTCGACAGGGAGATCGATGACATTTTCTTGCCGGAACAATCTCTCATGGTTATGAACGGTTTTAGCGGAAGAACTAAAAAGGTAAAGCAAGACAAGCCAAAGGAGGAAAGAGGCCATTGCAACGTACCAGAACTGGGTTCTGTACTTTGAGCTAGACTTCTCCATTGCCATTGTTCCTCCTCTCCTATGTGGTTTTCTCATGCATTAATTAACCAAATCTTACCTCCAATATTGCTTGTGATACAAGAAATCGTTAAAGATTGTGTTGATTTCTGGATCTGAACGATAGATTTAGGGCAAAATGGATGGATCTTTGGTAGATTCAGAAAATGAATGGACGCTGTGAGAGAGATGGTGATATTGGGATGGTGTTGAAGCGTTGGTGAGATTGGGATGGTGTTGAAGCGTTCAAAGGTTTTGTAGTGATTAATGGAAAGATTTGTTATTTTTTCAATAAAGCGCGTTAATTAATTACATTTGGAGCTATATTAATATTTTGTTCATGCACCTAAATTAAAGTCCCTTTTTCAACAAATTGATGTTTAATTAGTACTTAATTTTGGTGTAACAATCTGGCTAATTGGTCTGTCCCTCCACTCGCCGCAGGCAAATTTCATGCAAGTAAATATATAAATGTGATGCAGTTTCTAGAGATATGTTTGATCAAGATCGACTACGGATCAAGATTTTCCATAATACTTTTGTGATGGCTTCGAACCCTGGCAATTATCGGTGATTTCAATAAAATTGTAGGACACTATTAAAAATTATTATGGCCTAGAAAGAGTTTGTTTATACATTTCCACCTTATGTGACAGAATTGTGGGATTGTGAATTTTGATTCAAGATCCGCTTACGAGGTTAGATATAGGGAAACATATATATATAGCCCAAAAACTAATCTTCGGATTCAAGGAAACCATGTTAAATTGGTCGAACCCCGGTGGTCAATGCTACTCAAACCCAGATAGCGAGAATCAGCTCCGGTCCAACAATTATAAGAGCCTAGTTGTTATGCTTCGATTATGTTGGATGGTTCTCGCGCGAATCCACAGCGATTTGGTGTTTGATTTGTTTTTTCATTAATAATAAAAGGGGAGGCTACTTGGTTCTCAAAAAAAAAAAAAAATATAAATCAAAGAGTCTAATTTTTAGATGTAGAAGTTAAGTAAGAAAGAGAAGAAATTTAATTGTTTATTTGAAGAGAATGGTTATTGGTTGTTGTGTCATACATCATTCCATTTCATCTTCTTTTTACTTCCACTTTTTACTTATTACATAATTGAAAAAAAAAGTCAAAACGTGAAATTCATGCAATATGATATGCTCACAAGTACCAACTTATAACAAGTCAAAGCCTCAAAAAGAAAATTTATGGAAGGATCAAGGATGCATGAAGTAAGAACTTTAGCAGCATATAAATATAAAAAGAATTTAAGGGCACCATTTTTCTATAAATCTTCTGGCAATGCCGTTAAGTCTTCTACTTTTCTTTAAGAGATACTAGCCAGTTTGAGACCTTAACAATTCCGAATTATATTGATGGCAGTCAACATAGTACTCATATACAATAAATAACTAGATATTTTATGGTTTACCATTATCTAAAGTACCCATAAATGATGCTAAACTTTTTTCCTTTTGGGTTAATTTCCTACTTTTACGTTTGTCTATAACTGATGTAAATTAATTGATGCCAGATCCTCTTTTCAAGATTCCTTGAACATCAATTCTATAAATATCCTTTCAGTATTCTCTCATTTTTCCAAATTTATCAACTAAAATTACTATTGTTAATTAATTAATTTTAAGAGAACAGAGAAAAAAAAAAAGCTATGGCTAAGGCAGCCTTCTTCACTTGTTTTTCCAGTCATCTTCCTTGTTATGTTTGCTTTAGGTAATAATACATTTAATCTTCAGATTTATTCATATAAAATATTCAAACTTTTTCATATAAGCCTAATAATTTTTGTTCAAACTACATATTATATGGGATATCCCCCCAAATGCTGTAAATCATCATTATGTTTTCCTTAAGTGTACAATATATGTAAACGTTTGTTCATAAAATATTCAAAATTTTCACAAGAAAATTGTTAATTTCGGCTTTGTTCATCCACATATGTTCCAAAGGTTATATATATAGATATCTCCTTGGTATGCTTTCTTTAGGAATTTATTTATCTTAAGGTTTTTTAGAAAAAGATAATCCTCCAAAGATATACATATATACATTTTCCTCAAAAAGTTACTTTAATGTAGGCTATATTCATTGGATATGCCCCAAACGTTGTAGTGAATTGTGATGTTAGCCTTAGGTATGTATACATTTACCTTCATGGTTTTTTTATACCAATATCTTAACATATGATCTATAATAGGTTTCATCTTCAGCTCTATTCATTAGCATATATCAGAATGTTGTAGTTCAATGTAATGATTTCTTCTAAGTTCTACTAATATTTTGTTATCTAAATATTACTCCCTCTGTTCCTAGAAGTTTGATGTTCTAGGAAAAAAAAAAAAAAAAAAAAAAAAAGTTTGATGTTCTAGTGTTTTGGATTTGTTTCACAAAGATTAATTTTCTAGATATTTTCTTTATTTTTAATTAATTGATTTTAATAAATCGTAGATTTCAAGACGTAATGATTAACTGTTTTAGATTACTATTGGTTCATAGTTTATTAAGAATTGTTTAATAAAAATAAATAATTAAACAATGATTGTTTCTTAAAATATGTGAAATCTCTAGAAAATCAATCTTCTAGGAACAGAGGGAGTATATAGAACGATTTTGTTGGTTATAGTTGAACAAAATATGGGATGCATCGGTTCTTGGCTCGTGCGGTGTGATTACAGACTGTAGTGGGACATGCAAGACTAAGTTTGGACAAGATGCGAGTGGCGATTGTGACCGCGACGGTGGTGTTGGAACATGTGTTTGTGGTTATTCGTGTCCATCACCTCATCCCCATATGTGAAATCTATAGTATTTTCAATTCTTCAAAATGTATAACTATATAAGTAGAAATCAAAACTGAAAAATACATGTCAAAACTGGTATATATTTTTGTAAGAAAAAATTAAGCATATATTTGACTCAAATTTGAATCTGAATCAAAACTGAAACGATACCATTATCTTACTTTGAATACCATTATTCATACATCGATACGAAAAATCGAATAACATGAACCGAAACCCCGATTTAGACATCCCTAGCTTTTTTTTTTTTTTGAGCATAAGACATCCCTAGCTAAAATGCATCTTTTACTTGTTTTGTTACTTACTGGAAAGCCAAATCCAGTAGAGGCACGAGAGACTCTAGACCTTTCAGAAGGTCCAAATATAGAGATGCAACAAATATTTATAGTACTAGTACTATTTTGGATCCATTATTAAAACCGAATCTCGAGTAACATGTAATTATTGATAAGATTTTCTCTAACGTTTGAAGATTTTCTCTCTAATAATTATACGTATAAATACTAATTATTACGATTATTTTAACATGTTTGACGGTTTTAAAAGCTAAGTCAAAATTTAACATTTGGATTCGAAGGAAAGGAACATATTTTCTGAATTTACAAGAAACAGAAAGGAATATTTTCTATTTTCAACTCTACTAATATACAAATTCAAACACAACTATATAATAGAGTATTGATCATGTGATTAATATTCGAATCGTTTAAACTCATGTGATTTAAATCAAGATTAAATAAATAAAAAACTATATACTCCCTCTGTTTCACAAAGAGTGTCATTTTAGAGTTTTGCACACAGATTAAGAAAACATTAAATTTTTTATTTTTTCTAAACAAAAACATCATTAACTATATACCTAAACATAATCTGCCCAATAGTAAAACAATCTGCAGAATACTAATAGTCATAAAACATAAAAAATCATTAAATTTTGCATTGGAAACCTAAAACGACACTTTTTGTTAAACAAAAATAAAACCTTAAAACGACACTTTTTATGAAACGGAGGGAGTATTATAAAATTAATTATTTGTTTCCTAAATTATTACATATTTTGTCTTAAACTCAATTTAATTAGCTTGTTCACAAGGAAATGCCTCAAAAGAGGAAAGACGATTGATTCATCTTACCTTCATCTTCTTTAGAAACAACAATGTCATAAAAAGTTTGATCCTTTCTCTTTAGATTTGGCTTCGAAAATGGCTCGCGATCGGCGGGAAGGTCTGGAGATTAAGGTGGTGAATCCACCGGCAGCGACAAACAATGTGTCTCCAGAAACGTCTCCGGCGACGGCGACGAGGAGACGGAGACAACAACGAGCTTCGTTTGCTGAGTTTAGACCGTTTAAGCTTTGGTTTCCATGGCTTGTTCCAGCTATCGTGGTGGCTAACATTGCCCTTTTCGCCATTTCGATGTTTATTAACAATTGTCCTAAGAACTCGGCTTATTGCTCAGCTAGGTTTCTTGGGAGATTTGCTTTTCAGCCTATGAAAGAGAATCCTCTTCTGGGTCCTTCTTCTTTGACGTGTGTAACCTTAAAGATCTCAACTTTGATTCGAAAAGATTCCACATTTTGGTTGAGATTCGTGTCTTTGAGTTTGAAATGTTGAAACTTTATCTGTTTCTGATGATTGGATTTGTTAATATGGTGATGGGTTATTAAAAAGTTCATTACTTTGTACAATTTGAATTGACTTTGGATTAGATCTTAGACTGTGGTGCTGAGAATGAAATTTGGTGAAATTATAGTTGTGGCATTGCATTTTAACAGTTAGTATAGTTTCTGGTAATTAGTAGATGTATATGTTTATTGTAGATGTTTATTAAGCTTGTCTTGCGGATGAATCATGAATGTTTAGTTAGTAGTGTAAATGGTTTTCTTTTGAGTTAGAAGTGTTATAGACTTATAGTTATGTGTGTTCTTTGATACCAGATTGGAGAAGATGGGGGCTTTAGATGTATCAATGGTGGTTCATAAGCATGAGGTGTGGCGATTGTTCACGTGTATATGGCTACATGCTGGAGTTTTTCATGTTCTTGCCAACATGTTGAGTCTTATCTTCATTGGCATACGACTCGAGCAAGAGTTTGGATTTGGTATGCATCTTAATTTTTCTCAGCCTTTTATCTTTATGAAGGATGAAATCGTTACTCTCAGTTTTGGCTCTTTCTGTCTCATGATGGAAGGTTAGAAATTTTGCGAGATTGCTGGATCATGAGTTGATTTATGTGCCACAATGTATATGGTTGATGCTGAAGACTTACCTTTTATTTACTAATTCTCATTTTCTTTGACAGTACGCATTGGATTGCTTTATATGATATCTGGATTTGGTGGAAGTTTGTTATCTTCTCTCTTTAACCGGGCTGGTATATCCGTTGGTGCCTCTGGAGCATTATTCGGCTTGCTTGGTGCTATGCTTTCAGAGCTTCTCACTAATTGGACTATTTACGCAAATAAGGTAGCCAAATTTTCCCTCGTTAAACAAGCCTTTCGATGAATGATGTGTCTAAAAAATGTCATCGGTTTTCTTCATTTGCAGTTTGCAGCTCTTTTGACACTCATCTTCATCATAGCCATTAATTTAGCAGTAGGTATTCTTCCACATGTAGACAACTTTGCCCATCTTGGAGGATTCACATCCGGGTTTCTTCTAGGCTTTGTTTTCTTGATCCGTCCTCAGTATGGATACTTCAACCAGAGGAATAATCCTCGCAGTTATGCTGCACCGTCTGCTAAATCCAAACACAAGCCATACCAATACGTTCTCTGGATCACCTCTTTATTGCTTTTAATAGCTGGGTATGCTTCTTTTTCTTTCACTATGAATCGATTACAAAATGAAATACAGATTCCAGTCAAGTCTTTAATGCAAATTTATGAAATTTGGTGTTAGATATACTGTTGGACTTGTAGTGCTTCTTCGAGGGACGGATCTGAACAAGCATTGTTCATGGTGCCATTATCTCAGCTGTATTCCTACGTCGCTATGGAGCTGTAAATCTCAAAATGACTACTGTGAGGTAAAAACTCTTATGCTCTTTATCTAACATATCTAGTTTGATCCCACCATTCTTGTTCTGTGTTAATACTTAAAAGAAGACACTAATCTTTGTGTGTGACCATCAAAACCGGGTTTTGGACTAGATAGAAACTAGATAAGCATTGCGGAAGCGAAGAAGATAGAACAAATACCTTTCATTTCATATGTTTCGGATCTTTTTGTTGTATTCGAGTTTATAAAACTGAGAGTGATTGCGGAATTCGTGCAGTCGAGCCAAATTGGACAGCAGATGAACTTGACCTGTATCGCGAATGGGAAAACAGAGATGTACAAGCTTTCTAACGATATCCCGTCTCGGGTTCAGCAGTTGTGTTCCCAATTGTGCCGCTAATACCGCTAAACGTCTAATTTTTATACTCTCTAGAAAGTTAGGAATGTCTTGGGGAAGAGAAAGATTGTTCATTTAACATGATCATGCACTGGTGGATTCTTCTTTCTGATCATTGTTTGGTTCCACTTCTTGTTTTATTGCATATGTATTGACCATGATCTATGTAATGAGAACATAGGTGAAGAGAAAGTTTTTGTTCTTTAACATTTTAATTATAAATCAAGATGTTCAATTTCATCTAAATTCTGTTTTGTATATAATTTTGCTAATTCAAACCATTTATATAATTGAATTAGAATAAATGTAGAATTACTAAAAGCAAACTATATAATACATTCATCATTAGCAACTTTTGAATTTCCACTAATTGAGGTGCGAAGAAGCAAATTATATAATTAATTTAAAAATTGAAATTGATTACTTAAAAGTATCTAATCATATTATTTTAGTGTCGTACGTATATATGGTTAGTGCGAATATGAAAACTCCATTACCATCTTACTCTATTTTTTTTTTTTTTTTTCGAGTAGTATCGATGTACATATGCGTGTTTGAATTTACATGATATCTCTATAACATTATCACAAATCATTAAACTATATATGCACAAAGTAGAATTACATAATTATATGATATTTTTTATTTAAAAAGTTATAAATTTGCTTAATAATATTTTTATTAAACAAACATAACAAAAAAAATACTAGTTTTAAAAGTGTTGCTATATGGTGTTATAGTAAAGGATATTTCTCATTTTTTAAAAATGATTGCTGATATGAAATAAATAAAAAGAGCAAGTTTAAAAAACCATAAATATATCTCTTACCATTCGAAAAAAATCTTCACTTTTATGTCACCGATCCAATCCTAAATTCTCTTTTAGAGCATTAAACTCTTATGTACTCTTACGTAGGTTTAACTTTAATGCCAACTAATAACATCTATCGCCTTTTATTCTTTAGGTCTCCACCCATCGTAATGTTAAGTCGGTCGGTGGATTATATTGTTTGTTTATCCATCGGTTGTTACTTTGAAAATTTCACAAATATCAAAATCATTATTTGAATCTTGATTTCATAATCGTTGATGTTACATTTACATACTCAAAATTTAACACTAGACTTACCAAAACCAGTTGGCGCCAAATCTCAAAATAGTATAATCATGATTGTAGTAATTTTGTTATAATGGTTATAAATTCAAAGAACATCCGAAATGGCCTAAGAAATTTCCTGACCAAGTGGATTTCTGATTCATATAAAGAGGACAAAGTAGTGATTAAACAAATGTAAAACTTGTATCTATCTTCTATTTATTCTTCTCTATAGTTTTATACATAAACAAATACTTAGTCTCCACCACTTACACAGATCATTTCCTCCAACACAAAGCTTTCTTCTTCCATAGAATTTGAATCATCGCATCTTAATCCTCCTAAACAGGTATGCTTGTAAATTTTGTTTCTTACCAGAACTAAATTCACTTTGTTAATTTGTGATTAGATTCTCTATTTTCTTGTGCTTATTATTAATCTTGATCAGGGACAAGAACATAAACAGGTTTTTGTGTCGGAGACTAAGAATATAACAAGGATTTTGCGTTTTCTTGTGTAACAATTTTTAGGGTTTATTAGGGTTCTTGATTTCAACAATGGGTTCTTACTCCGCTGGCTTCCCTGGATCTTTGGACTGGTTTGATTTTCCCGGTTTAGGAAACGGATTCTATCTAAATGATCAACCTTTGTTAGAGACTGGATCTGTTCCTCCTCCTCCAGAGCCATATTCGCAACAGAGTCTTGCTTCCGCGGATGCTGATTTCTCTGATTCTGTTTTGAAGTACATAAGTCAAGTTCTTATGGAAGAAGATATGGAAGATAAGCCTTGTATGTTTCATGATGCTTTGTCTCTTCAAGCAGCTGAGAAATCTCTCTATGAAGCTCTCGGCGAGAAGTACGCGGTTGATGATTCTGATCAGCCTTTGACTACTACTAGCCTTGCTCAATTGGTTAGTAGTCCTGATGGTTCTTCTTATGCTTCAAGCATCACAACAACTTCATCTGATTCACAATGGAGTTTTGATTGTTTGGAGAATAATAGGCCTTCTTCTTGGTTGCAGACACCGATCCCGAGTAACTTCGTTTTTCAGTCTACTTCTACTAGAACCAGTCCACAGTCTGTTGTTGGTAGTGGTAATGCGGTTTTCGGGTCAAGTTTTAGCGGTGATTTGGCTTCTAATATGTTTAACGATAGCGAATTGGCGTTACAATTCAAGAAAGGGATGGAGGAAGCTAGTAAGTTCCTTCCTAAGAGCTCTCAGTTGGTTATCGATGTCGAAAATTACAGCCCGGCTTTGACATCCAAGGAGAAGGATAACTCTGTTCCTTACAGATTAACCGGAAAGAAGAGCCATTGGCGCGAAGATGAACATTTGGCTGAAGAAAGAAGTAGGAAGCAATCAGCTGTTTATGTTGATGAAACTGATGAGCTGACTGAGATGTTTGACAAGATTCTGATATTTGGCGAGGCTAAGGAACAACCTGTATGCATTCTTAACGAGAATTTCCCGAAGGAACCCGCGAAAGCTTCATCGTTTGGTAAGAGTCATAAAAGCGAGAAACCGGATGCTAGTGGTAACAGTTATACAAAAGAGACACCTGATTTGAGGACAATGTTGGTATCTTGTGCTCAAGCTGTGTCGATTAATGATCGTAGAACCGCTGACGATCTGTTAAGTCAGATTAGGCAACATTCTTCATCTTACGGCGATGGAACAGAGAGATTGGCTCATTATTTCGCTAACAGTCTTGAAGCACGTTTGGCTGGTATAGGTACACAGGTTTATACCGCCTTGTCTTCCAAGAAAACATCTACTTCCGACATGTTGAAAGCTTACCAGACATACATATCAGTCTGTCCGTTCAAGAAAATCGCAATCATATTCGCTAACCATAGTATTATGCGGTTGGCTTCCACTGCTAATGCCAAGACTATCCACATCATAGATTTTGGGATATCTTATGGTTTCCAGTGGCCTTCTCTGATTCATCGCCTTGCTTGGAGACGTGGTTCATCTTGTAAGCTTCGGATAACCGGTATAGAGTTGCCTCAACGGGGTTTTAGACCAGCAGAGGGAGTTATTGAGACGGGTCATCGCTTGGCTAAGTATTGTCAGAAGTTCAATGTTCCGTTTGAGTACAATGCGATTGCGCAGAAATGGGAAACAATCAAATTGGAGGACTTGAAGCTAAAAGAAGGCGAGTTTGTTGCGGTAAACTCTCTATTTCGGTTTAGGAACCTCCTAGATGAGACGGTGGCTGTGCACAGCCCGAGAGATACGGTTCTGAAGCTGATAAGGAAGATTAAACCAGATGTGTTCATCCCAGGGATCCTCAGTGGATCTTACAATGCGCCTTTCTTTGTCACGAGGTTTAGAGAAGTTCTGTTTCATTACTCGTCTCTGTTTGACATGTGTGACACGAATCTAACACGGGAAGATCCAATGAGGGTGATGTTTGAGAAAGAGTTCTATGGGAGGGAGATCATGAATGTGGTGGCGTGTGAGGGGACAGAGAGAGTGGAGAGGCCAGAGAGTTATAAGCAGTGGCAGGCCAGGGCGATGAGAGCCGGGTTTAGACAGATTCCGCTGGATAAGGAACTGGTTCAGAAACTGAAGTTGCTGGTGGAAAGTGGATACAAAACGAAAGAGTTTGATGTTGATCAAGATTGTCACTGGTTACTTCAGGGCTGGAAAGGTAGAATTGTGTATGGTTCATCTGTTTGGGTTCCTTTGTAGACAGTTTGTATCTCTTGCATCCCAAGGAATGATTCTATTTTAGGGCTCTTGGTTCTTCTTTAGGGGGTTGCTATACTTCCTGTAACAATATTATCCGGTTAGGGCTATTACTACTTTAGGCATGAATGAGTCCATGATGTAAAAAAAAAACTATTTTACTTGTAACATTTTAATGTATATTGATAATGTTGGATAATGGTTAACTTAGGTAAACACTTTATGGCTATTATTTGCAAAATATACGTAAAGGCAAAAGCATAGACAAGTGAAAAATGTTTTTGGGTGTTTTGACCAAAATGTTTTTAGCTATTTTGTTGAATAACTAAAAACATTTTCTTAATTTTTATCCAGCAAAATTTATTGAGTTATTTTTCCTTTGGGTTCCATTTCAAAATTCAAATGGTAAATTTTAGAAGAATGCATAATTCCACCATGTTATTCTTAAAAATTACTTCAATGTTTAGGTGCACTGCTCAATTCATTGTAAGATATGTGTCTCAAGCCTCTGTTCACTCCATCTCTTGGGAACGCAATAGGCGAATGCACATACAACAGTCCACACCTCCGACAACGCTCATCCCCGCTATTGATCACATTGTTCGGTATCAGCTTTCAACAATACATGAAACGGATTCAAACAAATTCAAAGATTAGCTGTGTCAATCTTCGTATCTGTTTTTATACGCTTCTTTTTTATTTTACATCTTTATATCGACAAAGTCCGATCCATAGTCAATTTATACTACGCGGAGTAACGCGATTTAGTTGAATCGAACTCTGGTGAGAACTGTGTAGTCAAATATACTTAACCACTTGACTAAAAACATTTTTCATACACTCGAAGTTCTCTTAGGCAAAATGTTGCATTTAATGTACACAAAATTTTATAGTTGGATAAATTTTACATTTATTAAAAAAAAAAAAGTTTACTTCAATTTTATGACTAAAGCACCCAAAAAGTATTGAACTTCTATCAGTGGAACAACGAATTGGGCCAAAGCCCAAGCTAAAAATTTAGAGAGATGAAACAAGTCAACCGAAGTACCGAACCGTCACCAATTTCTGTTTGACTTCTGGAGACGAGTCTCTCTCTCTCTGGACCACTTCTTCGTTCTTGTAAGAAAACCTCATTTGGTACTTTTCCTGAGAAAGCTGTCCTAAAACCCTAAACACACACATCTGTAATAATTCAAAGATCATAACTTTAAACCTCGTACATCATCAGATTCATTCAAACTGAGGTAAGCAATGACATCAATTTCCCGTATTTCACGTGTTCTCTTTCACATGTGCAATTCAATTTCGGTTGCTTCTCGAATCTAAAGTTTGAATTTTTAATTCTCCTTTGACTTCTCTCTGTTTTCGTGTGTAGCTTTTCTATGTGGGTTTTGTTACAGAGCAACTAGGGTTTTGATTATGGATCCAAACTTCTCTGAATCTCTCAACGGCTTTGAGTATTTCGATGGAAACCCTAATTTTCTTACTGATCCAATGGAAGATCAGTATCCACCACCATCTGATACTTTGTTGAAATATGTGAGTGAGATTCTTATGGAAGAAAGTAATGGAGATTATAAGCAGTCTATGTTCTATGATTCGTTGGCTTTACGAAAGACCGAAGAAATGTTGCAGCAAGTCATTACTGATTCTCAAAATCAGTCTTTTAGTCCTGATTCTATGATTACTAATTCTTGGGATGCAAGCGGAAGTATCGAATCCGCTTATTCGGCTGATCTGCAAATCGGTTTACCTGTGGATGAATTTATGGTTAAGAGTGTGTTTAGTGATGCAGAATCAGCTCTACAGTTTAAGAAAGGGGTTGAAGAAGCTAGTAAATTCCTTCCTAATAGTGACCAATGGGTTATCAATCTGGATATCGAGAGACCCGAAAGGCGTGGTTTGGTTAAAGAAGAGATGGGATTGGATCAGTTGAGAATTAAGAAGAATCATGAAAGGGAAATAATTCTTGATTTTGAGGAAGTTAGGAGTAGTAAGCAGTTTGCTAGTAACATAGAAGATGGGAAGATTACAGAGATGTTTGATAAGGTTTTGCTTCTTGACGGTGAATGCGATCCGCCAACATTGTTAGACAGCGAAATTCAAGCGATTCGGAGTAGTAAGAACAGAGGAGGGAAAGGGAAGAAGAAGAAGTGTCAGGTGGTTGATTTTCGTACACTTCTCACTCATTGTGCACAAGCCATTTCGACAGGCGATAAAACTACGGCTCTTGATTTTCTGTTGCAGATAAGGCAACAATCTTCGCCTCTTGGTGACGCGGGGCAGAGACTGGCTCATTGTTTCGCCAATGCGCTCGAGGCTCGTCTACAGGGAAGTACCGGTCCTATGATCCAGAATTATTACAATGCTATAACCACCTCGTTGAAGGATACTGCTGCCGATACACTTAAAGCGTACCGAGTTTATCTATCTTCGTCTCCGTTCGTTACCTTGATGTATTTCTTCTCCATCAGGATGATTCTTGAGGTGGCTAAAGATGCTCCGGTTCTTCATATAGTCGATTTTGGGATTCTCTACGGGTTTCAGTGGCCGATGTTTATTCAGTACATATCAGGTCGAAATGATGTACCGCGGAAACTGCGGATTACTGGTATCGAGCTTCCTCAGTGCGGGTTTCGCCCTGCGGAACGAATAGAGGAGACAGGACGGAGATTGGCGGAGTACTGTAAACGGTTCAACGTCCCGTTCGAGTACAAAGCCATTGCGTCTCAGAACTGGGAAACAATCGGGATAGAGGATCTCGATATACGACCAGACGAAGTCTTAGCGGTTAACGCCGGACTCAGGCTCAAGAACCTTCAAGACGAAACAGGAAGTGAAGAGAATTGCCCGAGAGATGCTGTCTTGAAGCTAATAAGAAACATGAACCCGGACGTTTTCATCCACACAGTTGTCAACGGTTCATTCAACGCACCTTTCTTCATCTCACGGTTCAAAGAAGCGGTTTACCATTACTCCGCTCTCTTCGACATGTTTGATTCAACGCTACCTCGGGATAACAAAGAAAGAATTAGGTTCGAGAGGGAGTTTTACGGGAGAGAGGCTATGAACGTGATAGCGTGCGAGGAAGCTGATCGAGTCGAGAGGCCGGAGACTTACAGGCAATGGCAGGTGAGGATGGTTAGAGCTGGGTTTAGGCAGAAACCGATTAAGCCTGAGCTGGTAGAGTTGTTTAGGGAAAAACTGAAGAAATGGCGTTACCATAAAGACTTTGTGGTTGATGAAAATAGTAAATGGTTGTTACAAGGCTGGAAAGGTCGAACTCTTTATGCTTCTTCTTGTTGGGTTCCTGCGTAGTGATTGTTTTGTAGTTTTGTTACAAAAATCATGTAATTTTAGGTAGGAATATATCTGATACGTTTACAAGAATTCCTAGCTAAATTTCTCTCCTATTTGAATAAAAATGTTTGGAATTATAAGTGAACTTGGGATTATAAGTTTATAACTAGGATCGGACCCGCGGTCCACCGCGGGAGAATATTGGTTTACATACGTTGCGTTTAATATTGTGTGTGTTTTTAGTAGAACGAATCGTGTAGTATACTTATAAATATTCATAATAACGAATTGTAGAGAAAATGTAAAATTGTTTATAAATATATCCATCGTATTAATTATGATTTACAAAATAGAATTTTGTGTTTTAAAATTCTAAAATTAGACGATTCATGGAAAGTAAAGCAGTCAAAATAGGTCAAAAACCGCGGGTCGAGTCCACATCATCTCACTATAGGGCAGATTTGGGAAAATATATTAACCCGCAAATAAGCGGGCCACATGGATTAATTCGCAGTGGGTCATAGGTTTAATCGGTTTTCATCCGCGGGTTGGCGGATCAGCCCGCATATTAGTATTTATTGATAAAATTATAATTTATTCAACATGTGGTAATTTAAACAAACTTTTAATAGTATTTTTATTTATTTATTTATTTTAGTAGTATTTTAAATTTTGGTTACTTTAAAATTATTTAAACAAAATCCATGGACAATCCCGCAAATCCGCATACATTCGCGGGACGGGTTTGTATTTCATATATGCTACCCGCGGGTCGTGCGGACCGACTAACTACAAGTCAAAATATTTTTTGTCTATCGCAAAACGGACTTAACGGAACGAATCAACTCGCTTTGACAGTTCTAATGGGAATATTATTTAGTCATACAACAAAATGAAGTTTGGACATAGTAATAATAGAATATGTATCTTATTTGTTAGATGAGAGATTGAAAGATGAAGTATAATGATTAAAAATTAATTATTATTTTTCATGATTCACAAAATTTAATAAATACTTATCATCTTATTGAATAATTCTAAAATCATATTCAATAAATCTTTATAAATTGAAAATTAAACTTTTTTGGTAAGCTATAGGTATGAAAATATCATAATTTCGATTTAATCTAATTAAATTAAAATTAGTTACATGGATTTCATATTTATTTAATTTACACGACCAAAATAAAAATATCTATTTAAGTTACACGACCAAAATAAAAATATCAATTTAATTTATAAAACAGATGGGTTATTTGTGATAAATTTTCTAGAAATCTTTAGAAGCAAATAAAATATCTTTCAATTAATGATAATTGGATAAAATGAGCGAAATTAATGACAAAAACGTTGATTGTTATGGAATTAGTCCCAAAAATATATGAACAAATTTATTATACGTAATTAATGTATAATATTGTTCGGAATATGCTTTTATTATTAGTTACCATAAGTACAATCAGATTTTATTTGATTTCCATAAATATTTGATTTTATTTCGATTTTTCATTATTAATTCGAATTTATATTCCAAAAAAAATTCAAAGATCCGATTTCAGAATTTCGGATCAATTTTCTGATTTTAACCCGACCCATTTTCATTTGTACTTCTCTTTTAATAATATAGAGATAATAATAACCAAAGTTAACTTAATTTCCTACTTAGGAGTAATCCGAGATAATGGGGTTTAAAACATTAGTAACCAATGTAAAACTCTTCATTTGGTTTCCATTCAAGTTTGGTTTGTTTCGGTTTTTATTTTTCCAATCAAATATAATATTTTAAAATAAATTCTATATTGAATCTATTTAATTTTATTTTATTTTTGGTTGAATAAATAAAACCGTAATTTGTATTATCGAGTTCCATATTATATCTAACTTTTTTTTTCTCTAATCATATCTTCTAAAAGTTTTGAATTTTACGAAATTTTTTTTTTTTTTTTGATTTGGATTTAATTTTTTCGTTTAGTTTATGTATAGTCACTGAAATACTTGTTGATGTTGTTGACGATTTTCATTGCATTAATATCAATAGTGTTGACAAAATTAAAAGATCATCGGTGACAGAATTGACACTTAATGAATTATACCTAAATTTTTATATCAAACACAATATATACATAATATCAAATCTATATCTTAGTAAAATTTTAAAAATTAAAAAAAAAAACATAATTAGTAAAAAATAAAATGTAATCCACAAAGAAATTTGGAAATTCAACATGGTCTTAATCAAGAATACATAATACTTGACAATCATATGAGTTAATAATATTATTTTTTTCAATCATTTTTAACTTTTTCTTTTATTTTCTGAATTGACATCTAAATTAATTAGTTTCCTTTTTTCTTACTTTTCTGTTTTTTTTCTTCTTATTTTTAAGATGGGTAGTTGATTAACACATGAAACCTTGACAAATTTATTTTTTGTATTTTTATTGGAATAAGATTTAGTGAATTATATATGTTTTTCTTTTTTTTGAATCGGCAATTAAAAATAAATTGAGTTTTTTTTTTGTTTATTGTTTTAAGATTAGCAATTGATTGCATAATTTATCTAATTTAATTTGAGAATGAAATAAAAAATTTTTTACCTTTTCTTTAAATTTAAGTATATATTTTAGATTCAATCCATATTTATGTTAACATAATGTCAAAATCTAATTAGTTGGATTTTTTTACACGTATCAAAATCTTATCGAGATACTTGACACATGTCCCAAAACTTTGAAAACTATTTAAGATTAACATTGAGTAACAAACCATGCGCCACATATTCTATTTTTACTTTGATACATAGGAAAATATACGATCCCAGGCCTGTTAAAACCTATCTACTATACATTTTTGCAGCAGTTTTTGGGGTACCCAAATCGGGTCAAATTTTTTTAATTTTGACCCGGAAATCTTCAATCGGATCTTTCCTTAAATTTTGGCAAAATTAAAAAACGAAAATAATTAATAAAATCTAAAATATATATACTTTCTCAACTAATTACTATATTTAAACGCTTTATTTATGGTATATTCTCCACGATTTTTATAGATAAAGAAATCAAATATGATGATTTAATGCTAATATAACAAATTTGCACTAATTTCCTAAAACCTCTCTACCTAATTTAAACATAAATATATGATTCTTATTTCACTTTTATTTGATCTTATATTTATATTATTTTAAATTATTATAAAATATATAAATAGTTAGTAAATTTTAGTTTTTTTTTTTCTGCATATGTTACAATTCAAATTTTTTAAAACGGACATATATTACTCAATCGATGAATAAAAATATGTGTGTAATCTACTATACATTTTTGCAACACTTTTTGGGATTCCTAATCGGGTCAAATTTTGTTTAATTTTGACCCGGAAATCTTCAATCGGATCTTTCCTTATTTTTGACAAAATTAAAAAACGAAAATTAATCAATAAAATCTAAAATATATATATTTTCTCAACTAATTACTATACCTAAACTCTTTATTTATGGCATATTCTCTACAATTTTTATAGATATAGAAATCAAATATGATTATTTAATGCTAATATAACAAATTTGAACTAATTTCCTAAAACCTCTCTACCTAATTAAAACATAAATATATGATTCTCATTTCACTTTTATATGATCTTATATTTATATTATTTTGAACTATTATAAAATATATATACTTAATAAAAAAATTCGATTTTTTCTGCATATGCTATGATTCAAATTTTTTAAAACGGACATATTACTCAATCGATGAAGAAAAAAGTATGTGTACAATCTATATTAACATTTTTGAAAAACAAATTTGCGCGTTTAATCAGGTCGTATTTTTTTTTTTCTCTGACCCGGAATTGAGTCATTCAGATATTTTCTTAATTTCTACAATTATCTAAAACGGGACAATATACCACGGTGAAATCTTAAAATTAACAAATCGAAATACAATTATTTAGTATTTTAATATACATTTTAAAAATATTTTTACGGGTTGGTCTAAAAACACACACTAATTTGAAAAAATATATATATATATTATAGAAACTATTTGAAAGCAAACTTTTAAATTGACTCGAATTATATGTCTTTTAAATAAAAGTGTTATTAAAAGAAATAACAAAATGATGTTTAATTTTACGGGACATGATTATATGGTGGGACGGGTCGGATTTGGATTGATATTAATACGGGATAATATATCACGGGTGAAATCCTGGGATTAACAAATCAAAATACAATTATACAATTTTAAACACAAAACAAAACAAATACAACTTAAAATTTTCATTTTTAGTTACAACGCATGTGACTCGCAATTTACAACAAAAAATATTATATACAACAAATTCATCAGTTTATAAAAAGACAAAAAAAATCAAATAATTAATCCGCGGTTTACCGCGGGTAACAATCTAGTCTATATTAACATTTTTAAGAACAAATTGAGCATTTAATCATGTCGTTATTTTATTCAGACCCGAAATTGAGTCATTCGGATCTTTCTTTAATTTTTACAATTATCTAAAATGGGACAGTATATCACGGGTGAAATCCTAATTAGTATTTTAAG
The DNA here is from genome assembly GCF_000004255.2 of Arabidopsis lyrata subsp. lyrata. Lineage (NCBI taxonomy): Eukaryota > Viridiplantae > Streptophyta > Magnoliopsida > Brassicales > Brassicaceae > Arabidopsis > Arabidopsis lyrata. The sequence goes on from NW_003302552.1 coordinate 13,314,364, forward strand.
ATACAATTATAAATTGTTTTTACGGGTTGGTCCAAAAACACACACTAATTTAAAAATATACATGGAAACTATTTGAAAGCAACTTTCAAATTAACTCGAATTATATGACATTTAAATAAAAGTGTTATTAAAAAAATAACAAAATGATGTTTAATTTCATTTTAGATTATATGGTTGGACGGGTTTGGGTCAATATTAATACGAGACAATATACCACAGGTGAAATCCTATAAATAACAAATCAAAATACAATTATACAATCTTAAACACTAAACAAAACAAATACAACTTAAAATATTTTATTTTAGATACAACGCATGTGACCCGCGGTATACAACAAAAAATATTATACACAATAAATTCATCAATTTATAAAAATAAAAAAATCAAATAATTAACCCGCGGGTCATATCCTAGTAAAAGAAGTATCTCCCCATCTCCCCTCTTTATTCTTTCTCTGCAATCAAAACAACTTTTCCAATTTTTCAGTTCCGATCTGCTACCATTGACTAATACGACCTTCCAGCTTTAAAACCCTAAAATCGGATCGTTTTCTTCTTTGGTACAGTTGATCAAACTCTAGTTAACTTTATTGTTCTTCATCTTTTGGATTTTAACCAAATAAAAGTGTTCAAAATTGTTTCGATCATCTCTATCGTTCTTATTAAGCTATTTACTCAATCTAGATTCATCCACTAAGGTTCCATAAGTTTGGATTTTAGTTTGTTTTTAAGTTTTTCCGATGATCGCTTTTGATTTTGTTTTCTGCTGAGATCTTATCTTTATGGGTTTAAAACTTTGAATTGAAATTCGTATTGGATCATTGTATGAGGTTCTGAAGTTGATTTTTACTTTGTTTATTTTGTGCCCATAAGGTATTCGATGATTTGCCTCAATGGGTTTTGTTGTAAACCAGAATTTTCTAAATCTTGTTACTTCTATTTAATAAAGATCAGATTTTGAAGTGTTTTTTCTCTTTATTTGTGTGGCAGTGGAGATATGAATGGAGATGGTTCTAGCTTCGAGCAGTGTTACCGTTGTTACCCAGTCACATTCATTGACAAGGTCTGATTTTTTTTGTAATCTCAGCTCTCTTTGATGATAAAGAAAGTGAAAGCGAAACGATTCTAATTTTAAACATTTTAAATGCAGGCACATCTTGAGAAGGGTGACAAAAGTAAATTTACTATTCTCTTCCTTTAGTCTCTCTATAGATAGTTTCTTTATGATATATATCTCTGAGAATACTTGTGAATCTCTGTAGTTATCATGCCTCCTTCTGCTCTCGATCGTCTTGGTGAGCCGTTAATACTGCATCTTCTAATGTTATTTTAGTCTTTGCTTGAACTTTTCTGCCTTATCAATAATGTTTGTGGTTTCTGAATTCATCTTTTCAGCTTCTTTGCATATTGAATACCCAATGTTGTTTCAACTGAGTAATGTTTCTGTTGAGAAGACCTCACATTGCGGTGTACTAGAATTCAGTGCAGATGAAGGCCTAGTTTACCTGCCGTATTGGGTATATACTTGATTTTCATCTTCTTGCTCTTTGTTTCTTTCACTAGTTTCTTAATCTGATCTTCTTTGTTTCTGTTGGCATTACTTATAGATGATGCAAAACATGTCTCTTCAAGAAGGAGACGTTATGCAAGTGAAGAATATCAGCTTGGTAAAAGGGACTTACATCAAGCTGCAGCCTCACACTCAAGATTTCTTGGACATTTCCAACCCAAAAGCCATGTTTGTAGTTTTGAAACTGTATCATTTTCACTCTATTGAATATGGTTTTGAAGTATGTGTTTCTTATCATTCTTCTTTTGCAGCTTGGAGACTACGCTTAGGAGCTACTCTTGCTTAACCACGGGTGATACAATTATGGTTCCGTATAACAACAAGCAATATTACATTAATGTGGTTGAGGCAAAACCTTCTTCAGCTGTGAGTATTATTGAAACGGATTGTGAGGTTGATTTTGCTCCTCCTCTTGACTACAAAGAACCTGAGAAGCTACAGAAGTTGACTCCCTCAAACAAACGACCTCTCGAAGGTTTGCTCATTTGGAAATTCTCTATTGAGTGTCGATACCGTTCTTTCTAGAAGTAATAACCCTCATGTTGTACTTCTTTTTACTTTTTTTGTTCATTGCAGTTAAAGAAGAAGAAGAACCTGCAAGCAAAGTTCCCAAATTCACGCCATTCACTGGATCAGGAAAACGTTTAGATGGAAAAGCACAAACACAAACTGAACCAGAAGATACAAAACAGCAAGAAAAGCCAACCGAAAATGGGAAATACGATGAGAAGCTGTCAGTTACCACACCACGGCAAAGATCAGGAAAGCTTGTCTTTGGTTCAAATAGCAAACCGTTAGCTGCAAAAGAAACAGTGAAAGTATTGTCTCTCTTCCCTGGATTATTCCATTTATGTGATTCACTTTAGTCATCCATTGAAGATAACTGATAAAGTATGGCTTCTAAATGTATATATAGGTTGCTCCAAAGAACATCGAGCAAGAGAGTTCAACAAAATCCGATGAAGCTAAGTTTCAAGTGTTCACAGGGAAGAAATACTCACTCAATGGTTAAAAACTGGGTTTAGACGGTTCTGCTGAAGATAATTTAATTGTTTAAGCATTCATACGTTCTCTCGTCAATTGGTTGGAACAGTTTGGATGGAACCTAAGCGACCAGGACCCAGAGGATACTACAGATTTGTCTGAAAGCTTTGGTTTTTTAACTTAGATGTGTCGGACCATCCTTTTAGGTTATATCAATATGTTCCTATCTGATATGTTTTGAGACTGAAAATGAACAAATCGGAAATTTCGACTCGGGTCTATAGTTTTTTTCAATTAATCATACACAACTTTCTCATTCATCGACCTTGGAAGATGTAACAATATCATCATCAATCCTTTATTACAAAACGCAAACTATAAGCAAAGTGAAATTAAAAAAAAAAAAAAAATCTGATTAGAAGCAATAATTTAGGAAACAAAAAAATATTCATTACTAACAAAGTTCCTCGTCACTAAAAAAAACATTGAAGAACAAGAGTGCTTTTTTTTTTTTTGTGTTATTGCATTCTGAATCAAAATTTACAATTGTAACAGTGACGTTTCTCCTACGTCGGAATAACCTGTGGTTCAAGCGGCGGAGGAACTCCTTCATCTACCACAGGCTCCACTGTCGGCGTGGGGGCCGAGTCCTTCTCACTCTCCTCAAACCCAGACTTGAACCGGTCATAATTAGTCACCTCGGCGGACTTAAATGGACGTTCACCTAAAACTTTTAAGAGATCATCCTGATGCAACACCTCTTTCTCTAGTAAAAGCTCGGCGATCTGAGCCACTTTCACTTTGTGTTCCTCAACCAGCTCTACTGTCCGCTCATAAGCTTTGGCCACCCATTCCCTAACTTCTTCATCTATGATAGCGCCGGTTTTATTGCTGTATGGTTTAGAGAAGTCGTAGCCATCATCCCTTGGTGGAAACGAGAGCAGCCCAACCTTGTCGCTGAAACCGTATACAGCTACTTGCGCGTACGTCATCTTTGTCACCTTCTCTAGATCATTCTGCGCACCCGTTGAGATTTTTCCTATCAATACCTGTATTGAAAAAGTACCAGAAACTTAACAGATCTTGAACCGTAGCAACATTCCTATATTTTCTGTTGAGGATCGAAGAGTGGAAATACGGTAATGAAAGTTTATCCCGTTTCTTTTCACTTAAATTTCGGGATGTCCATAATGTGAAATGTTGAAGTAGCAATTAGGGTTTTTACCTGCTCAGCTGCACGGCCACCAAGGGTCATGCAAGTCATGTCAAAGAGTTGCTCTTTGGTCATGAGAAGGTTTTCGTTTGGAACATATTGTGCAAATCCGAGAGCCGCTGTGCCACGTGGCACAATAGTCACTTTCAGCAACGGCTCTGCATGTTCGAGGAACCACCCTACAACCGCGTGACCAGATTCATGATATGCAACGGTACGTCGCTCCAACTTGCTTATCACCTGCTCATAAGTAATCAATTCAGATAAAACCATTTCCAAGCTTTTTGGAAAAAAAAACAGAGAAAATAGTAAAAAGCATTGTCGAAAAGGAGAAAGCATTTTACCCGGTTTTTCTTCTCCAGACCACCAATAACACGATCAATCGCAGATTCAAAGTGTGCCATTGTAACCGTGGCTCCTTCGTGTCTAGCAGCAATAAGAGCTGCTTCGTTACAGACATTTGCAATGTCAGCTCCAGCAAACCCGGGAGTGAGAGCCGCAAGCCTTTGAGAGTAATACGATGGCTCATGATCAAGTTTGATCTTCTTCAAGTAAATCTGGAAAATCTGATCACGCCCTTTAATATCAGGTTTATCAATGGTTATCTGGCGATCAAAACGGCCAGGCCTTAACAAAGCTTTATCCAAAATATCTGGTCTGTTGGTCCCAGCAAGAACCACAACTCCAGCGGTTGTACCAAAACCGTCCATTTCAACTAGCAACTGATTCAGAGTGCTTTCACGCTCATCGTTTCCACCTAAACCTCCACGACCTCTTGCCCGACCAATCGCATCAATCTCATCTATAAATATAATGCTTGGTGCAGATTGTCTTGCCTCTTGGAACAAATGTCTCACCCTCGAAGGCCCAACACCAACAAACATCTCCATGAAATCTGAGCCAGAAATAGACAGAAATGGTACACCCGATTCTCCCGCTGTGGCTTTTGCTAAAAGGGTCTTTCCGGTTCCAGGCGGACCGACTAAAAGTGCCCCTTTCGGAATTTTAGCACCCAAATCTTCATACTTCTTTGGGTTCTTAAGGAAATGTACAAACTCCATAATTTCTTGTTTAGCCTCGTCACATCCAGCAACATCCTTAAAATAAATCTGGCGAAGAAAACAACAAAAATTCAGTTTATAAATTCCAATATGATCATTCAAAAAAAGGCAAAACTCTAACCTTATTCTTGGAATGTTTATCCGCTCTTGTTATTGTGGCTTTGCCTATATTGAAAATTCCACGACCATTCTTACCGCCAGTTCCTCCTACACCCAATCCACCTTGCATCCGTCTCGCCCCATAGATAAGAGTACCCAAGAGCAATAAAGTCGGTGCAAACCTCATGAACTCTTGATACCAGACCATTTCAGAGACGTATGTGACAGGAACATATTCATGACGATCAACACCTAGCGCTTCTTGAGCTTCTTCGAGTTTCTCCTCAAAAGAATCAACACTACCGATATTGAAGTAGTACTTATACTGACCACCAGTTCTTTTAGCAGGAATACCATTACCATTGCCATGGACAACGTCAGTTGTTTGTTGGTCTTTCGGTGAGCTCCTCACATAGACTTTTGCTACTGATTTGTTTGAAACATCTATGTGGTCAACTAGACCAGGCTCGAGAAGCTTGTTTTTGAACTCCTGGAAACTAATCTGAAACAAAAAAAAAGGTAGCATGGGATATTAGTGGACAACATACAAGTAGAACCACATCTGTAGTTCCATATCCAAGAATATCACAAAGCTTAGTTTAAATATACTTGCCTGTTGTTGGTCCCCAGAGCCAAACGAGAAAGAAGAAAAGAACACAGCAAGAGCTAATAGAGGAATCAGCAAATTTTGGAATCGATTCATGAACATATCTCCCACGTTCTCATTTTCATTCTTCTCTGAACCTTCTGTATTGCAAAAAAAACATATTCACTAATTAGAATCCTTTAGTAGCACCAACAGGTCAGTATCTTCAAAAGCTAAGTTGTTATAGAAATGACTCCACAAAATACTGACCATAACTTCTAAAAAGCTAGGTTACATTCATTGGCGAGAATTAAGACTCCGGTAAAAGCGAAAACAATGGTATAAAGATGATTCAAACTTCTATATATCCCTAAGTTTCCAATACATAAGAAAACTATAGAATCTCTGTTATTACCTTTATGCTCTGATTTCTGATCACTCTTGGGTTCTTGCTTTGTATCTTTAGGAAAATAGTTTTCATAATCTACACAAATCATCAAAATGTAGACAACAACAAAAACACTAATTTAGAATCAATTCTCAACACTTAATTCAAAAGGTTAGGATTTTTGCAAACATACTCTTCTTCTTAGGAGCTTCATCAGAGAAGAATCTACGAATCTTTGGATTAGCAAAAACACCAATCAAATCATAATTGACTAAACCCTTCCGTGAAGCTAAAGAAGCAAAGTGTCTTCTTATAAACCCTAATCCACCTTCCACTTGATTCACAGACGCCGCCTCAAGACCCGGCGAAGTAAGCAGCCTTGCCTCGTTTAACACCGCCGATCTAACCCCACCACCGTACAAAAACCCCTGATTTCATATATAAACAAGAATCAGGAGAGAAACAAAAAAAAACACAAATTGAGAACGAATCTGAGAAGTAATCAATGAAATGAAACAAACCCTTGAACGAGAAATGGAGCGACTAAGCTTAGAGAAGAAGATCATTGTCGTATAGGAATCACGAAGAACAAAACTTAGTTCGCATAATAGTTAAGAAAAATGGCGAAATCGAAGATCTGAAACGAAAAAATGCAAACTTTTTTTATTGGGTTTGTGGAATCAAAAATCAAACAAGATAAGAAGAGATTAGGGTTTTTGATTGGGGAAAATAAAAGTTTGGGTTTTTAATTTTTTTTTGTATATCTGAAGTTTATCGAGAGATAAGAAGGTTTATGATATTATGTCTCAACTCTGTACTTGTTGTTTGTTTCTGTGGATTATCCTTGAACCGGTTTTGTTTTACAGAATCCAACTTGTACTTACCGGTTTGTTTAAACCGTTTTTTGGTTTTTGAATCTCAAACCGATTTCCAAGAAGAAGTTTGGTGTTTGGTTCATGGATTAGAGAGGCTTATTAGAGCTTTTATTTAAATCAGATACTCGAGTACAAGTATGGGCCAAATGTTACACGTCTTGGGCCTTGTAGAACAAATGGGCTAGCTTTTGTCATGTAATAAGAAAGAGTGTCATAAATTGAATTATTATTTTTGTTGTCAACACATTTTAATTAACAAGAGTCAGTCCTGAAGAATGTTGTTTATATAAGTGATATAATGCGGTTCGGTACGAACTTTTCGTGCCAAATTATCCGTTTTTACATTTGCACTTCAAATCATAAATTGAATTAAACAATAAAAATTGAATATAAAAGTGATGAGATATAAACTTGAACAAAAATTTTCCTCCAAATCACTTACAATCCCTATGTAAAAAGATACACTCATGGAAGAAAAAATTATGATGTTTGTTTCAAGTTTTTCTTTCTTCGGTTTGCTTTCTTCATATAAATTTATTTAGTTTTAAATGATTATTTGTGCCAAAATTTGATATTTTCATAACTATTAAATGTTACAATATATTTTGCAATTAAAATCTTGATTTTAGATTTAAATGATTTTGGAGATAAAATTTGTTCAACCTTCCTTTCATCATCTTTAGTTATGATGATTAACTGGATAATTTTGTGACAAAATCTATATTCTTTATTGGAACTTAAATCGGATACATGCAAGAGGCGAGATGAGAAAAAAAGCGTAATAGGTAGACATCTCAGGGCCAAAAACGTTCAATTTTCTCCGACGTATGTTGGAATCAGTACGACTGAATAAGTTTTCTAGACCATCGCTCGGATTTATCTGATTTTTATTTTGTTCGTAGCTTTTCGCAAGCGGATATGTGAAATAGTTGTGAGAAATTTCAAATTTATTTATTTTCGATGATCACAATCAGTATCTCAACATCTCTCGAGGTGATCTGATTTTGATTTTATTTCACTGCTTTTTGCAAACTGATGTTGTGAAATCTGGTGATATATATATCTCAAATTTTCGTTTATATGAAGATATTCGATTCTAAGTTTTGACAAGAATCACGTTGATGTTATAGACACAAACTCAAATCACCTGGGATGAGAAAAAGTTTTGTTTTCGTGAAAAAATAAAATGAATTCTCAAATTTAGGTGGATCTGATGCTATATGATAGTTACGAGAGAAAAATAGATCATCAACTTTAAATTTTTTTTTTTTTGAATGAATGTTAAAATTATATTCACCAAACAATTGTTGGTGCATTGAGTGCGACGATTCTAGACAGAAAGATTGATGTTCTCTATTCTACAAAAAAAAAAAAAAAAAACTTAGATTCGAGTGGAAAACCAATAAATGAGAAGATTCTCATATTTCTGATTTCCTGAGTTGCGAAGAAAAGTGATTATGTTTCGAATGGTCTTATCGATGGTTCTCTCTAACTGATGGGTTGTCCTTGAATTTTTTCCATGCCGACGGTTGTTTCTTTCTTTCCAAATTGTGTGAATGGTGGTTTGAAGTGCATACCTTAGGAGTAACAGTAGATTCGCTTCTAGTTCTGTTCTGGCAATGAGTGTAGTAAGTTGGTTCCAATTCGATGTGTAGCGATCTCCCAGGACACCTTTCGTTATCTTTTTCCAGATTTGACTTGAATAGCAATAGTTGAAGAAGATGTGATTTCTGGTTTCAATAGGGTCTTTGTAACGCCCCGACCGTCCCTACCAGTGGGCCCCACGTCCTCTCTCGGACCCATGGGCCCACTCCTGTCCGACGGCCGGTCCGTTACGTCCGGAAGGCTTTAAAGACTTGGTTACTGACCCTATAAATCACCACATGATCTTTTCCTGTGTTTTGTCCTCACTCACACAGTTCCGACAATCATTTCCCGGAAGGTCATCCATCCTGAAACTACTCCAGCCCAAACACGCTTAACTGTGAAGTTCTCTTAGAACAGTTGATCAAAAAGATAAGTGCATTTTGGTGACATAGATGGCCAAATCAATTCTTTTAAAGCTTTGCGCTGGCACCACCTTATCCTTTATATGGAAGAAAGATGTTTCAATTGATCCACCATTAATTTTGATTTTTTCTTAAGAGTTTATAGACTTGCTAATATTGAATCCATTGTATATTCGTTTTTGACATCCCATTAATTATGGCCCAATGTTTTTGTTTAATTGGAAAGTTACAAAAAGTCCACAAGAAATAACTATTTAATTTTTACCTAATTAGAAAAGTCCATCTAACCAACGAACCCTAATATGTAATAACCTAAAGCATAATTAACCTAGACAGTTTTCTACATAACTTAAACCATTGATTGTATCCCATTACAACAATCAATATATTATTCATCTCTACTACGAGTAAGTACATATTTAGATTTAGATTTAGATTTTAATTTTGTTTTATTGATTTTAATTATATTCTTTCTAATTGTATCAACATATATTTGTACTATTCTTTTTTTTTTTAATCTTTGTATCTAGATATATGATTTAACAAAAATATGAAGTATGAGCTATAATCTTCCTTTCTTTTATGATTATATAAAGCTTTGGACATTTGGTTTTTTTACGAAAGATCACACGATGTTTTTGTAAGATGTTCTATTTTATAAAAAGAAATTGTAGGATATTTTATACGTTAATGAATTTTTTTTATTTTATTAGTTATCATTTGACCCAAGTAAAAAAAATTCTTCGGTCCGCCACTGATAACTTGTTCCTCATAAACAATGTATAGGACCTTGATATCAAGCAAAAACTAAACATCGAAATCGTGGCACCTTAAACCATCGTAATGTATATTTTTTGGGGATGAACTGTCTATTTATCGACATATTATATATATATATATATATATATATATATATATATATATATATATATATATATGTTATAAGAAGATGTAGTGTGTATTTTTGAATTACGTCGATTAGATTGAAAATATATAGGTTGAAACATATACGTTTCGGCTACTTCACGTACCTAATCCAAAGGAATATCCAAAGGAATATCGATCGTGTTAATCCCCAGTACTCTCCCCTCTTTTCTTTGTACACGTTTTAGTCGTCTCACATCAAATCCTCTACATTTAAAAAAAAATAAAAGAAAATAAGAAACAATAAGATTGAGAGAGACACTTCCAAGAACAAATCATGTGAAAACTTAGAGGTAGGGATAAATTAAAGAGAGACAAGAGGGGACAAATTGGATAAGAAAGGGTTGGAGCATGTTAAATCTCTGTCCACCAAACCCTTGAAATGGCTTAGAGACTCTTAAGTGGACCAATATTTTACTCTGTAACGAATCTCTGATTCTCTGACTTTAGACAGAGACAAATCGGGGACAATGAATTAGATTCATTTCAATCTTCTTCGTTTTATTGAAGTCGAGAGTTCCACGTAAGTTTAGTTACAAAGTGTGTTAGGTCTCATGCACATACCCGACTGTGGACACGTGGCGATTCGTTTTATCACGAGACTACAAATATGTTTTGTCTCCTTTCCACGGCTCAACGATTTATGTACTTCCGTGGTTGCTGTGACATTCAATAATATTGATAATGGTTATCTAATTCGAATTATTTAGATTATAGTAGTAAATACTAAATACGATTACTTACTTATGACCTTTATTTTTTTGGTCTGAACTTTTCCATATGATTTTGTATTAACTCATAATATAAGTACTACCAATTAAAACCTTACAAGTAAATAAATATAATACGTTTGCTTCCGTATAAACAATTACGTCTACCTCAGCTCATTATATGTCTGAACGGAATCTTAAACAAATATCCGAAATTATTGCATTGTAGGATGATGCTAAAGAAGAAAAAATATACTACCACGTACTCTAAAGGATAAATCGAATACTTAGGATATCCAAGAGGTTAAAAAAGAAAATTCAAATTCCAAATTTGGCGTTTGCTTCGGATCCAAACATAAACGCAAATATTTCAACGCAACTGTCACAACATGATAGCTAGTTGGAAATGTACATTAGAGTTCAAGATATTTCAATACGTCCAAAGCAATAAAAATAAGATTCACTGAATTGAAAAAAAAAAAAAAAAAGATTCATTGAATTGCAACTTTACATAAGATTTTTGAGATAACAAATTTACAAAAGAAAAAGGGCCAAATTGGAGGCCAATTTTAAAGTTAAAAAGAAAAATCTCTACTAATAGAGAAATTAAAGATGACTTATTCGACTAAAAAAAAAAAATCCAACTATGCCTTAGGCTTAAATCGGGGTTACTCTTATTGGTAAACCCTTCTTGGGTACAGGGAAAGGACCATACTGTATACCTTCTTCACCTCCTATCACTTCCCATCTGCAAATTAAAACCCATAACTTCATCAATTATTATTCAATCATAAGTAAATTATTTGATAAATAATAATAGTAAGATTGAAATATACAAACAAATTGATATCAAACGAGATTCACATCTTTTGTGTTGGACCATATATAGAGTAAGTACTAATTTGACAGGTCGCCGATTCACATGTTTTGAGAAGTATTTTGGTACTACAAATTATTGTTGTCAACAAATATCTACTCGTATGTATTCATGAATGGAAACAAAATCTAAGATTGATTCTTATATTACAGCTAGCAATCTCTTTCCAAGTCTTTACAATCACAAGTGTTTTTTTTTTCTCGTCATGGGTTCATATGGACCCTTCGTGATCACAAGTTCAAACTAAACATCATATCTTCAACAAAACACGTAGTTAATATACCAAAATAAAAGTTTTTTTTTTTTTCTTTTTTACCAAAATAAAAGTTTTAAACGCATATATGACATCATTAAGTGATGACGACTTACAATAGTTTTGAAGCAATGTAGTATTATTATAGATGAGGACTTGAAGAGAACTGTGTTATGGTTAATTCTATCAATTATAAGAGACTTGTGTTATATGGAGTAAAATGACAAAGGTGGTTATAGTGCCGGCCCTTAGCATAAGCAAGGGAAACGGCTGTTTAGGGTCTCCATTTAAAATTGTATATTGTCTCATATTTTTGTAAGTAAATGTTTGTCTATTTTGTATGATATTTTTTAAGTTTTTCTTACATGTTGAATTTAGCCATGTAATTTTCGAAGGGATCATGGGAGTCCAATGTTATTTGTTTCTTTACAGAAGTACATATAGATATATGAAGTGGTTTAAACAAAAAAAACTTACAAAATTTATGGTGTAATCATTAAAACATATACATATATATAGTTTTAGTGATCAAATATCTATAGTTTCATCTCTTAATCATTCATGACAATTAAATTATACAGCTAAATTTGAAAAAAAAAATAGTATGATTATTTTCTAGAAATTTTTTTAAAGTACATTTTGGTTGACAAATTTTGTTTCCGCTTAAGGCACTGAAAATGTTTGGACCGGCACTGGTTATAGTTACTTCTATCAATTAGAGGAGAATTTTGTTAATTAGACTTACAATATCTAAAGCATATAATCTACATAAAAACCATATTTTTCAGAAGTTTATTTTAGAGAAGGTTTTTCCCTATAGTTCTTTCTTTTATGTTTATGTCTAATTTTTGTCATTAAGAAAAATAAAATAAATTTTTTTGGTCTGTAGTTTATCATTTAAAAATACCTGAAGGAAGTAGTGAGGTGGTGAAGGAGGATAAGCATCTCAAGTTTAGCCAGCTCACTTCCTGGACATGAGTGCACTCCATTTCCAAATGGCATATACGTGTAAGGTTTTTGTGCCACCTGTCGACATTACAAGATGTCAGCTACATGCAATGTAATAAGTCCATCAAAGTCCCCACATAGTTGACTTAGCCCTAGATTTGGATTTGAGTTCCATTTACTCTTATTATATTCATGCATTTTTCTATCTTTCACCAACAATAATTTGTAGTAGGTCAAACACATCCATATACATCATATAAAGGCATCGTTACATGTCTCATTGATTTTATCTACCATGCATATGTCTACCTAATTGATAATCTTAACCTTTTATTTATTTACATGTATACCTCGAATCTAGAAGGGTCAAACTTTTCGGGATTGGGGAAGAATTCGGAGGAGTGATGGATTCGCCGGAAAAGAGGAAGAACCTTCCAACCCTTTGGGATCAAGTAGCCATCGAATTCGACGTCTTGTACTGCTTCTCTAAATGTAAAGGACAATACACTTGCTGCTCTTAGTGTCTCTTGTATCACCTAAAAGTACGTATAGTAACCATTAAGTGATTGTACAAAAAAAAAAAAAAAAAAAAAAGTGATTGTACGATAGAATAATATGACACCATCATTATTTTTCAATATATTGAAATGGTATATACCCTTGTGGTCAGTGGCATTTTTCTTGTATCTTCCCATGAGATTCCTCGGTTTTCTTTCCTTATTTTCTGACGAATGCCGACTTGCTCCCTCTATTAAAAAAAAAAAAAGTTTTACATAAGAATAATGAAATGGCTTCTTGGCTAGATAACCAAATTTTTTTGTATTAAAAATAAATAGTACGTAATTTGCATGTGATTTAAATAAGTAGTGTACTCACATATAAATCGAGTTTGATAAAATATATTATATCACAAGCTTTGCTGCGATACAGTCTTTTCATATATAAGATGGAACATATTTATTCCTAAATGGATCTCTCGCAATACGCACATGCAAAAGATAAACCAAAAAAAAAACCATATATAGATAAAGTAGTAAGTATTACCGAAACTTCTTGGAGCAGATTGGGGTGGTCGTGTAAGTACTTGAGAAGCCAAGTTAAGACAGAAGCGGTGGTGTCAGTGGCGGCGAAAATAACACCGATGATGTTGTCGGAGATCTGTGAATCGCTTAAGCCATTGCGTTTTTGATCCTTTGCTCCGAGAAGTACTCCCAATAGTCCTCCTCCTTCTCTGCCATTCTCTCTTCTCTTCTCTATCACTTTCCTTAGTTCCTCGCTTAATTCTCTTCTTGCCTTCAATTTTTAATTACAAAAACATATCTATTTAATAGGTCTCTATTTACTAACCCGACTATTAATTAGCTCATTAAAATAGATTAACATGAATGGAAGTATTTTCATCACATCAAACATCTACGCTGAATATGAATTTGTCTTTACGTTTTTGTGAAAAGAATCTAACCTATGTCAAATAATATCGCACACATGTGGTCCCCTAAAAACCAAACTGTACAAATTTTTTGTTTTTCCAATATTCTATGTGGTATATTACAATTCTACATGGACTTGTCACGTTCTATGTACAAATTCCCTTAAAAATTTCATCTCTATATTTGTATAACAATCATGGCTTCATCTATTATATAGTTCATAAACTTTATATACCTTCATGGATTTATGAAAAAGTGTGCCCGGTAGGTCGAGAGGCATGGAGTTGTAACCTCTTTCGAGACGTTGATAGAGAAGCTTAATTGCTTCAATTGCAGTGGGCTCCTCTTTGTCCCCGAACGCTGACATGATCGCCACATCGAATGCATACTACACCCAAAAATCCAATTCCCCCCCTCTCAAATCAATTATTTCATAAAGATCCAATACAAAAAAAATAACCATAGGAGATCTTGAAACACAAGGGTTCTACTATACCAAAAAAGGAAAACAACTTCTTTCGGTTCATAAAATTGTGTTTTAAATTTAGTTTATATATTTCATAAAAAGTACAAAACTAGTATCATCTTTTGTGAACCAATTTTTTGTTTCGAATTATTATTAAGAAAAATATATATTTAAATATTGGTAATGCAAAAAACACAAGTTCCAAGCTTTTATTTTTCTATTTTCTTTTAAAGAAGTGAGGCCCGCAAAATTTGGAATTTATTTTGTCAATATTTCTTTTGGCATGCCTCAAGGACCAATGGACCATCCATGCATATAACCCAAATTAGACGAAAGAGACATACTCGTTTCACGTATTCGAGGGTCTTGATGGACTTTTGGGATGTCCAAGAGGAAAGAGTTTGGAGGACAAGGAGCTCGATGTGAGAGACGGTTGGTCTGAGAGCAGAAGGCATGAAGGAAGACTGAACGAGCCGCTTGAGGGTAGAATGGTACGGACCTAGGTGGAAGAAGAGAGCCTCTGGTCCAATCATACGCTCTTTGCTAGGTGGATAAGTTGGCTTAAACAAGTGAGCTTTGCTCACTAACACCATTCGGGCCGCCTCAGGACTACTTATCATCACACATGGACATCCTAATATGTGCGTCTTGAATATCTCCCCATACCTGCGGATCAGATATTTCACAGTTAGACTATTTTCGGAATTTGTGCAAAAACATAATTTAAAACATTTAAAAGTGAAAGTGATTATTGTGACTAAAACTATAATGAAAGGACGCAACTTTGGTTGGATTCATAATGTGAATCGTTCAACCACAAGACTACCATGATTTGGTTAAAAAAAATTTAAATACGTTTTTTGTAACAACAATTTTTTTGCTTTGCGGTCCATAGTTTACTCGAATGAGGATTAGAACTGATTAATATTCTTGTCCCTCTCCACCATCCCCTCCAAATAACTTAACATTTACCATCAAAATTATAACTTAAAGAATACAATGAACGATACACCTAAAGTGAATATATCAATAATTCATGCCTATTCATGTATGTAACTATGTAGGAGAAGTTACTTCTCTTGTAAACAATGATGCTACACTTGATTTCTAATAAAGAAATTGGATGGAAAAAAAAAAAAATAAACTATGTAGGAGAAGAAAAGAGTACTTGTTTTGGCGAGTGGCGAAGAAGGAATTGGGATTCTCTGTATAGAGGCGGAGTGTCTCTCCGATGTAAGGCAAACCCATGGAGCCAGGCGGTAGCCGTCGTCTTTGCTCTTTCCGGTGCAACCACCATTGAAATAGTAATACTACTATTACCACTACTACTACACTCGTTATTGTGATTAGTGCCGATTCATCAACATAAATAGAGGAGAAAGAAATTAATGATGATGATGATGATGAGATTTGCATTATTCGGAAGTGATTTGATGAATTGTTGTTATAGTTAGGAGTTGTGTGAGAGTGTTCGCTCTTGTTAGTGAATTTTGCTTCAAGAGTATGGAGGGGTTTATATAGCTAGAGTTGAGGTGGAAAAGACACTTCATTCCTGGCCTTTCTTTTTTTATTTTCTAAAATTTACTTATATATTTTTTGATATCTTCTAAAATTTATATTTCTGACAACTATATAAATAATAATCACAGTTTTGCCGCCAAGGAATACCGTATATCAAAAAAATTTGTTGCATTTTTTTATAGCAATACAAAAATTTGCCGACGGTTCTTTGGTCCAATAAACACAAACTTGAAAACTATCTATATATAACACTATAATTCAGGACTTATCACTTTACTTGTTTTCTTATCAACAATTGATTTTACTCTTTGTTTTAATATTTAGAAATAGATATTTATACACACAAAGTGTTCGATCGGTGCAGCACTCTTTATGTGGTTATCGTTTGCTATCCTTTGTTGTTCTACGATTAATTATTTTCAAAATAGATTTATATTTTGTGTTGATACGAAAACCTGTACGGAACAAGAGAGGAAAAAATAATGTGTAAATTCATTGGTATTTGTGTATTTGGACTGTATTAATGTTTTTATTTTACTTGCCCTTTGGCTAACCCCACACTACACTTTAGTGACCACAGAAAACGAAGACTTTAGTTCATCATTTTTTTTTTTTTTTTTGAATGTTTTTTTTCTTGACACTTTTCGTGCCGGGGTTTTGTGTTATCCGGAAGCAACGCGCACGACAAGACCGAGATAAAGCTCCCGACCAGGGCAATACGCGAAACCACGGATCCGGCGAGCACAGGATCGGTTAAGAAACCGGCCCACCGAGAGTGGTGATCGTTGGTTCGCGGGTCGTTTAGTTCATCATTTTTATTTCTTTGAGATAAATGGGATCCACTGAAAATGTTGTATGGTTGAGTTCTCTTGTCAGCAAGAAAAAATCTAGCGAAGTTAAACTCCTTTTTTCTTTCTTGTAGAAAATATTAAAACTTCCATTAATTAAACAAATACTACGTTTGAGTTTTTCCATATTTGTTTTATGACGATGAATATCTTTTCACTGTACGATGTGATAGTCAATTATTTTTACGTATTTTTGTATAGACAATGACGATAGAGGATAATACAAACAATCTTTAATTTGCACTAGACAACAATTGATAACATGATAATTAAGAAAACGATAATATGGTTTCTTTGAAAAATGGATCAAAATTTATTAAGGGTCGATAGTTCAATTAGTAAAGATTCCGAGACAAAACATATAAGTCGTCGGTTCAAATAGCACTTGGAAAGAGAACATATAAAATACATTGGTTTTTCACCGGAAAGGATGTACGAGCCTAGATCCAAAACTTCTTAGTATTAAAAAAAAATAATAGATCAAAATAAATATTTTACGATCTTTTACCTCCGTCATTTTATAAAATGTAAGGTTTCAAATCAATTTTACTCTGGTCGCCAAAAACCTTATTTTCTAAACTATTTTTGAAAACTTAATCTTATCTTAGTAAATTACATACTTTAAACTAACGTTAGCTTAGTAAATGAATCACTTAAAATTGACGTAAATGGTCGGTCGTTGTGGTGAAATGGCTGCGTAGTGGATAATTTGGATAAAGATCTTTAAAATATAAATCAAATAACATTTTGAAGGTTTGAAAAAATAACATAGCCCGTGACATCCTGAGAATCCACGTACGCGTAACGAAGAGACGAACCAGAGATCACTGCAAAATGCAGTAACCGCTTCGCTGAAACTCCTCAGCTATATATTGTTACAGATCAACGTTTCCTCCTCCTTAAGACACTTCCCATCGTTTTTGTTTCTTCTATATATTTTTCCTTTTAAAGTATTAGGTGATTTCTTACTATTCTCGTAATCATTATTGGTCGGCGATCGCATAATGATGAATTTTTCTTTATTTGTTGTAGTCAGTCTTTTTTATTTTTCTCTTTCTTTTTGGGTTTCTCTTTCTTATAAGAATATAAATGTTACTTACATTTATTTGTAGACATTATCTCTGTACTGGTGTTACTTGCTGCACAAACTCTAATTAATGGAAGTGCGTTTAATGTATCTTCTTTCAAATAATACTTACCATATATCTATAAAACAATCTACATATACATTTTTATAGTACTTTTTTGCTTTAATTCTTTTGGATCCGGGTTTGACCCGGGTTTTAGTCTATTCGGATCTTGGATTAGCAATTTAAGGGATGTTGTCTTAATTTCAAACTAATAAATGAAGCCATGTTGTCTTAATATCTTTCATATTAATGACCCTAATAAATAGCCGATTTTAATGGAAAATCGTTTTCATATTTATGCTCATAATAAATGTCCAGATTTTAACAATATATACATATATTATGAAATTATAAAGAAAAAAACGTATTTATTTTTTTAACAGTATATATATATATATATATATTATGTTAATAAATTTGTTTAATATTCTAATAATAAGCTATGTCATTTTTCTTTTACAATAACAGATTAAATATAGGCAATTGCCCATTTAAATTGCAATAAATTTAAAATCAAAATAACAATCTACATATCTATTTTTGCAGGGGGTTTTTGTTTTTAATAATTTAGATCCGGGTTTTACTCGGTTTTACTATATCCGGATCTTGGATAAGACATTTAAGGAAATCTAAAAAAACCCGTCATTAATGTAGATAATTACACATATATTTCGGTATAAGCATATTCCAAAAATCTCTCCCAAATCAAAGATGTTACGTTCAAAAATTGTTGCCAAAAATCTCTCGCTTTCCTTCTAAAATCTCTACCATTGGCTGTCATCCCAACTAATTACTCATAATTATCTTTCCTATATTTCTTTTTTTTTTCGAGATTTGCAAGAAAATTACTCAATTCCAATAATAAAATTTTTTGAAGATATTGTGTACTTGATCAGCAAGATTTTAGGAACTCACTCACCCAAAACCCTATATTATTCTCAAAACATTATAAATACCTTTCATTAGTCTAATAAAAACTCACCAGTTTTACAGAAAATGAGAAATCGCATATGTGATTCAATCTGTACGGACTCCGGGAAGAGCTAGGAGACAGTGGTGAACCGGGATCTAAACCTCGCCGACGATGTGAAGATGGTGACGAGGAGGAGATCGTAATTCTTTAGGTTTCGATTGGCAAAACAAGACGATCGGCGACCCAAAGCTCCACCGCCTGAAACGCAACATCGAATTGATCACACCGAATATCTTCAGATTTCGGATATGCTCTTCCGGTGGTAGCTTCAAAATACACGCCGGGAACTCCTTGATACGCTACACGGAGAGTAGATCCATGCGTTTTGCTGCAGCTTTGAAGAAACAAGGCTCAGATCGACGGAGCCGTTACTGTGACCGTTAACGACGGTGACTTCATCTGCTAAACCACCGATGATTGAGTTTGAACTTTCCGTTTCTAAGTTTTTCATTTTGGGTATATGATCAAAGAGTTGAATAAAAACAAATTGGGCTCTGTAGGTCTTTACAAAATTGGTAGACATGATTCTTTGTTATTGGGTTCTAATACTCTATGTGTTTATTTTTTAATTATGTGAACTAATGAAAGTTGCATACTTAAATTTTTTTTCATGGCAGTTCTAAACATATTATTTTTAATATTTGTGATTATTAAACAATAATAGGTTAGTGTTAATTACATGGATCATTAAGGTTTGAATAGTGATAAAATAATTAGAAAATACAAATAAAATAACAAGGCCGGTGCAAAACTATTAATTCAGACCTTAATTATCGGATCAGTTCAAGCTTTAACCCACACTACAAGAAATCAGCCCATTAACGACTACAACATTAGTCGTAAAATAGTCGTTAAACATGCAAAGACGACTATCATACGACAAATATATATAGTCGTAAATCCGTAGTCGCTAAACTTTTTAGTCGTTAAATTAGTCGTTATTTTGCGACTAAATTACGACTATATATGATGAGTCGCCATATTAGTCGTAACATAGTCGTAACTATAATACGACTAACTTACGACTATGCTACGATTAAACCGCATGTATAGTTGGTCTCCTAAGTGTAGTCGTAACTTAGTCGTAAAGTTTTAGTGACTATGTTACGACAATTTGGCGACTAATAATACGACTACGTTTATTAGTGACTACGTAGTCGTTAAATTTTGTGTCTAATATGCGACTATTAGACTACTATTTTTACGACTATTAGGCGACTATGTAGGTTGATAGAACAAAAGTTTGGTAAGACCTGAATTATAATTTGTTACGGTTCTGATTGTCATTCTATATCTATTTTTAAATATCAAAATTAACTTTTAAGGAAAGCAATAATAACCTTAATCATAATAACAACAGTTACAAGGGAAATACACATTAAGTTCGTGTTCAAACCATTTAAACATAGCAAACTACAACAGTTACAGATCACACATAATGTTCACGTCAATGTTCAAGGGAAAAGGAATAGAGTTGGGAAATAGAGCAACCTATGGATCTTGTTGGGGAATTGGCTCTGTGGTACCAGCTGAAGAAGAATGAGTGGCCATGAAGTGGAGGAATTGAGGATCAGTTTGACGTAGATACTTCTCCACCAAGGACAAGTGCTCGAGCTTGTCCTTTTGCTCAGCCGCGACTCGAGCTTGCTCAGCTTCACAGGAAGCAACCTCAGACTCTCGCCTTTCATTATATGCAACCTGCTCTTCTATTTTGCGGTGAGCATCCTTTAGCTGTTCTTCCAGAGCTTGAAAGGATGATGAGTCTCCAGGGTACTTGCGATTGCCACTGACAAGAGTGTTCTTCAGACTTCCGATTCCATACGGATTTCCCCTTGCATCTCTCTCAGTGGACTGTGAAAAGAAACATAAAGGCAAATATTAGAGAATAACAACTTAAACTGCAAGACTATATGAATGTGTTTTGGGAAAATGAACCTGAAGAAAGATGGTGGTTTTCTCCTCTGTTGTGAGCTCCCGAGCTCGTGAAGTGCCATCAGAAACTGCAGAAGTACCTGCCTCTAGCTCATTCAACCTATCAAGCACATTCTGCTCATAAGTTTTTGCAATCTTCTCCGCTTTCCGATCAACATATGTACCATCCGGCCTTGTATGTGTCTTGATGAAAACTTCACCAAGACTTACCGGTCTTCCCAATTCCTCTTCCTGCAATGTAACCAAATAAACAGATATTAACATCTCCAAAACAGATGTCTGAATTCATAGTTACAAAGTTTAATAACAAGAAGTAACAGAATTAAACTTACCATATCGTCTTGGATTTCTTGATAAGACTTAGGCCCTGAGAAGTGGATGTGAGGACCGAGACCGTTGCGGTCAGACATACGAGCATTGGAATAGGTCTTACTCCTTTCCTGAGCTTCTTCTGTGTCCCAGTAAGCGCACATTGTTTCCCAGATAGTTTTGCCAATCCACGTAGGTTGAACTCGAGAAGTCCTTACGCCGCTAACCATGTCTTTCATGCGGCGTGCGATGATCTCCTCGAAGTGATATTGCACAGTCCCTGTGATTAATGGATCCCAGGTGTGTGTTTTCTACAAAAAAACAGAGATAATGTGAGTGAAAAAAACACAAAAAATTCTACATAGTCATGGATATAAGACAGAACACTGTACCGCAAACTCGAGAAAGTATCTTTCTTGTCTATCCCGAGGCACACATGACCAGCTATAGAAAGGACCATCGAATTTGTTTGTAAAAATTTTAGTAATCTTCCGAACCAGTCTCGATTTCTTGTCGCGAGTAAACCTCCAAACACATGAAACAATCAAAGAAGAAAAGAAGTTATCAAAACTCAACATCAGAAAAATTAAAAAAGGTTACAAATAGAAATAAGGAGATAAAACAAAGGAAACCAGAGAGTGTTGCCACATAGTCTCACCAAAACAGAATATCAGAAACCTAAACTTAAGCAAATAATCGGAGAACTATGGTTAAAACAGTCACATTCACAAAAATCATAAACCATCACAGAACTAAGCATAAAACAGTCACATTAGTCATCACACAACTCTTAAACCATCAGATAACTACTCATTACCCATCAGAGACATTGACGGAATTCTACACAAGTATGAAAAAACAAGTTCACATTAAACATCACTCATTACCAAACACATTCACAGAATTTAGAATCTTCTACTACTCATTACCATTCAGAGAACATAACAAACAAATCCACAATTCTACAGTTGTCTAAAACAACAAATCCACAATTTTCTACTCGTCACAACAGAGTTTGTTTCATACCATTTCGTATTTGGTCGGGGTTTGAAAGACAGGACAGTGGTGACGAGTTCCCTATCTGGCACCGCAAGCAACGCATTGAGAGAACGCAGCGAGTCCTCCTGGAGCTCTGGCAACACTGGAGGATATTCTTCTTGGAAGTTGTTGCCTTGAGAAGACGGATGGCTGTGAGCCTGAAAGTTCTGATTTGGAGAATTTGGATCTTCCTCCTGAAGATTGGGTTGTGTAGGTGGATTAAACTGGACTTCTTCAGATCGAGCCGGTGGATCTACTTCACGTTGTTGATTGGTGGAGTTCTGGAAAAGTTGAACCGGCGGCGGATAGTTGCGGAAGTGGGGAGCTGTCGTCGGCTGGCCTTGCAAATTGGCCTGAGGTGCTTCAGGCGACTGCGTCGGAGGAACTTGAACCGCCGCCGGCGTGAAGTTGTACTGTTGAGGTAGCGTGCTTGGTCGTTTGGAAGGCGCTGACCCACCGGCTCGCTGAGACACGTTAGGGATTGTTTTTCGCTTTCGTCCTCGTCCTCCACCGGCGTTAGGCATCGTAGAATCAAAAGACAGAGTTTACAGAATCAAACTAGGGTTTACAGAAGAAAGAGATTGGAGATCGAAGAACTAGGGTTTACAGAATCAAAAAAGGAATGAAGCAGAGAGATTGGAGATCGAATTAAAAGGCGAAGAATAACAAAGATGAGAGATCGAAGGTAGAAGAATCGGAGATGAGAGATCGAAGGTAGAGAGAACGCGGAGAAAACGAAGAAGAAAGATCGAGAAGAATGAAGAACTAGGGTTTCCTCCTTCATTTTTACCAAGTGTTAGTGGGCTTTGGCCTCGTAAAAGGCCCAAATATTTTGAGTAGTCGCTTTTTAGTCGCTACACTGGAATTGGGTTTGGGCCTCCTAATTTGTTAGCCCAATATTAGTCGCGTTTTAGTCGGTAAAAAATCACTACTTAATTTTTTCATAATTAACATAATTTAACTAATTAAACATAATGGGATTCAGTAAAATAATAATTAAACATGTTTTATTTATAATTTTAATAATTAAACATCAATTACATAAATAAATATAAAATAGTTATGGATTTAGTAGCGCTCTTCAGATCATGTTTCGTCATCGTCAGAAGACGATAAATTACACTGGAATTCATCTTCTGGTTCAGCATCACCAACATCGTAATCGAGGATTATTGGGTCAAAATCTTCAACTCGATTGTCAAGTACAATATCTTCAATTGTAGTCAGCAAAACACCATCATCATTTTCTGTTTGCAAAAGAGTTGGATCGTCATTGGTTTCATATTCTCCTGAAATGTTTCCCCTCGGATTCACTTTTAGAACATTGAGCCAAATGCTCTTTGGTTTCTTCGTATATGGATAAGGAATATAACAAACTTGATCTGCTTGAGAAGCTGTATACAAAAGTTATTCATGTATAAATATATATACGGAATATATATGTTTTAAATATATAGAATTTTAATATACAAGTATACGTACCTAGAACAAATGGCTCGTATTTATTGTATTTTCTCGTTGATAGAACGTCTACAACGCCACTTTGGCTCCGCCGAGTGCCTCTACCGATAACAGGGTCATACCAATTACACTTAAAAAGTGTGATCCTCAAATTGACCATGCCCTCATACTGGAGTTCTATGATATCAATTAAGTTCCCGTGGAAATCCGCTGAATCAGATGCATCCGCGTAATTTTCACCTTTAACACTTACCCCATAGTTACATGTCTTTCGTCCAGCTCCGTGATTCTGCGTATGAAACAAATAGCCTCTTGTAAAATACATTGGCCAAGTTTTAACCTTGTTCAAAGGTCCATGTACAATCTCTTGAACCCAAGTAGGAAATGGAGAAGTATCGTTCCAATATGTAACCTATATATAAACACACATCAATATATATAATTAGAAATTGAAATAAATGATCATCACTTAACCCAATTAAAAAAAATATGTTGACATACATAATCTTTAACCCATAATTGATATTCTTCAGCTCTTTTTGTGTATAGTTCTTTCTCGGTCAATTCCGGATATTTTGCAGAAAGAAAATCCTCGAACATACTATACAAACACAAAAAATATATGAATAATCATAGTGGATATTGTAAATTAAAGAGTGATTTTTGGAAGATATGTTTTATACCTCTCAATTGGTTGAAAATATGCACAATTTCGTAAAACATATGCATGTGCGCTTTGGTAGTCTTTCTCTGAAAGCCATACTTCACGCATTTCTCCACTTGGACGGCCGACTTGCGTAAATATGTTAGGTACCCCAGGAACATGATATACAGGAACTTTACCTTCATCGAATCTTGTTAACCTGATCCAAATTAACGAGTTAATATGTTAGAAGTACATGCCAAATATAAACATATATATATATATATATACACATTTACCTTGATTTTGTTTGTATATGTTCTGCAAAGTAGTGCTCTGAAAAATAAGCAATCTCGTCATTGATATATGATTCAACAATTGATCCTGCAGCATATCTTTTGTTCTTTGCTTTTCCTTTCAACTTTTTGAAAAATCTCTCAAAAGGATACATCCATCTATATTGGACCGGGCCGCCTAATTCAGCTTCGTAAGGGAGATGTATAGGCAGGTGCTCCATCACATCGAAAAATGATGGTGGAAAGATCTTTTCCAAGTTGCATAAGATTAAAATAATATTCTGTTTTAGAATTTGAACACGACTTTTCTGTAAAGTCCTCGAACATAAGTCCCGGAAAAATGCTCCAATCCCTGAAATATATATTCAAATTACATCATCATTTAAAATTGTTAGATAAAATACTAGAATAATATATTGTTAAGTGTCGCAAATAATAAGTAATTAGTAGTACCTGATAACGCAAGGTGTATGTTCTGGTCAAGGAGTTCTGCAAAGATAAATGGAAGTAGTCGCTCCATAAAAACATGGCAATCATGACTCTTCATGCCTGAAAACTTACCATTCTCCATATCTACACAAGTAGCCAAATCTGAGGAATAACCATCTGGGAATTTAACCGAATGTTTCACACATTCCAATAAACTCGCTTTGGCTTGATCTGTCAATATATATGCTGGGAATGGAGCTTTACCCTTACTATCAATATGTAAGGCTGGCCGAGAACAAAATTTTTCAATATCCAATCTTGACATGATGTTGTCTTTTGATTTACCTTTCACACTCATAAGAGTATTCATGATGTTGTCCAGAAAATTCTTCTCTGTATGCATCACATCAATATTGTGTCGCAGATTGAGATCTTTCCAGTAAAGCAGCTCCCATAATATGCTTTCCTTGTGCCAGTTATGTTCCTTCCCATAGCCTGGCATCTTTTTTTCATGACCGTTGCCACCAACGTCCTTGGTTTTTGGTGGATTTACGCCATCCAACCGCTCATAATAAACTTGCTCACCGGTCAAAGATTCAGGTGGATACTCTTTAGAAGCGTCTCTTCCTTTAAGGAAGTCTTTTTTGTTTTTCCGTAATGGATGACCATGAGGAAGAAATCTTCGGTGACAATCAAACCAACATGTCTTCCTTCCATTAGGTAGATAAAATGACTTTGTACTTTCCATGCAAATTGGACAAGACAATTTACCGTGGGTGGTCCATCCTGATAACATGCTATACGCCGGAAAATCGCTTATCGTCCACATCAGCACTGCTTTTAGATTAAAATTTTGATTCAATGACACATCAAATGCATCAACTCCAGTAGACCACAACTCTTTTAGCTCCTCAATAAGAGGTTGGAGGAAGACATCGAGACTACCTCGCGGGTGATTTGGCCCAGAGTTCAGAATTGTGAGAAACAAGTACTCTGTATTCATGCACATACCTGGGGATAAATTATATGGAGTCAGGATCACAGGCCACAACGAATGATTACGAGACATGCCAAATGGATTGAACCCATCTGTACATAAGCCAAGATATACATTTCGGGGTTCTTCCGCAAACTTGGGATTTTGCTCTTGGAAATATCTCCACTCTGCCGCATCTGAAGGATGATTCATTTCTCCTTCCTTTGATTGGTGCTCGGAATGCCATCGCATTGCCGCTGCTGTCTTGTGGCTCTGATACATTCTCTTCAATCGGTCACCAATAGGTAGATACCACATTCGACTATATGGTACTTTGGTTCTACAACGATCATCCTTAGGCTTCCATCTTTGTGCACCACAAAACCGACATTGATCTTCTTTTTCAGTTTCTTTCCAGAAAAGCATACAATTGTTCATACAAACATCAATTGTATGATATGGAAGACCTAAATTGCGCATCAATTTTTCGGTCTGGTAATGCGAACCGGTTGCCTGGTTTCCTTCTGGTAAAAAATCTGTAAACATTTGGCAAACCGAATCCACTAACTTTTCACTCATATTATACTCTGCCTTATTATGCATGAGTCGAGCAGCTAACGATAACTGCGATTGACCTTCACGACAACCATCGTATAATGGGTTTTGTGCACCTTCTAACAAGTCGTAAAATTTATTTGAATGGTTACGTACTGGTTCTTCGACATTCTGATAACTACCATCCTGATCATAGTTATCATCAAACCCCACGTTATAACGAAATGCATCGTTCACCATATCCACATAAGGATCTTCTACAACATAACCCACCTCTTCATGATTCTCACTTTGATATGTCCTATCAGTGTGACTCGTTCCTATATCCATATTGAGTTCTTCCCCATGTCTATACCAAACATAATAATCTGGCATAAATCCTTGACTAAACAAATGACTACTAACTCTTCTACCCGAGACCATATGTTTTTCATTCTTGCACACACTACAAGGACAGTGAAATTTACCGCGGTTACTCTGTACTATAGGCTGGCTATTAGCAAACGTCATGAATTCCTCCACACCGGCTACGTACTCTGCTGACAAATTTCCCGTCACTTCGTCGAACCGCTTGTACATCCACTCCCGATAACCACCATTACCGCCATAATTGTAATTTCCCGTCATTACCAATAAAATATAAAGAAACTAATTTTTTGAAAAGTGTTTATTCCAAATTCGTTTTTTTTTTTCGAATTCGTTTTTTTTTCTTATGTGAAGGAAGAGAGAGGAGATGAGTGAAGAGAGTGAGTGCTGTTTTCTTTTATATAGACAACTTTTGGGCGACTAATTGGCGACTAAAAGTTGTAGTCGCCAAAAAACCGGTACACCTACCACAAACAAAAAAACGTGTTTCTTAACTGTAAAATACGACAAATTGGCGACTAATTTACGACTCGCCGAAAGAGTCGTAATGTAGTCGCCAAACTAGCGACTAATATATACTGTCGGAAAATAGTCGCTAAATTAGCGACTAATATACGACTATAATATATATTCTACTTATTAGTCGGTAAATAGTCGCCAAATAGCGACTACATTACTGACAACCTGTTTTCGTCGCTCTTTGGCGACTAACTTACGACTACTTTTCTTTAGTCGTTAAATAGTCGTAAAATAGTGACATAATAGTCGGTAAAATTGGCGACTACATTAATAGTCGGAAGCTGTAGTCGGTAATCGACTGTTTTCTTGTAGTGCCATGTCTTTTTCTGAAATTGCTAAAAATAAGTAATGTTCTCAAATAAATTCAAATATCAAATCTTCATAAATACATTAAATACGTAAGATTTAAAATTATGGAGCAATCTTTTCTAATTAAATTCAAAAATTTCTAATTGATATATTTAAATTTTTTGGCTTTTGTTTGCCCATTTAGCTATGGTTTTTGAGTTTTTATAAAATAGTTTTAAATATTACGGGACGAATTGAATGACACGGGTTTGGTTAGGATTGATATTAATATAAATTTAAAATATCACTAATACATCGCTATAACACATATTAAATCCTCATTTTATTATTTAAAATTTAGCATACGGTATACCGCGGGTAAAATCAG
>NW_003302552.1:13344201-13345219 GCF_000004255.2 Arabidopsis lyrata subsp. lyrata
ATACACAATATGATTGGCCGTTAGAGAATAGGACATGAAGACGTATAATATGGGCACACCGAAAACAAATATTAGTTTTGTCAACATTATTTATTTCCAAAACAATAAAAAATCTATTAATCTAAATTTTTTAAACCCGGTCGTGTTGAAGAATTGATTCAAGGGAATATTGCTGATTTGGGCATTTTTTGGCCTAAAAATTTGAGAAATAGAACGAGTATCAGGCCTTCACGTTTTAGGCTTTTCTCAAATAAGTGTTATACCAATTTACCCTTGTCTTTTGTACAATCTACTCATTGCTTCTTCTTCTACGATCACAACTGTATTTCTCCGATGACGATTTGATTTTCCGGCCACAACCATTACTGCTTTTTGAAGAAGAAAACTAAACCCTAGGATAATATTTAGTAAACCCAAGGGCTCCTATCATAAACACTTATCAAATTTAAACTTCCAATTCATATTTAAATCTATACCAAATTGAAAATTACATGTTTGTAATTGACAAATCTTGAAGAAACTCAAGCGAGACGATTGAAGCTTTTGACGGCGAGACGATTGAAGCTTTTGACGGCGATCGCCACCATAATCAATCCGGAGCTCACCATCGTCATCGTTATTGAATCTCATCGGAGATTTAATTATCGTCACTACAATCTTGTTCATCGGATCTCATCATCGTCATCACCATCTCATTCACATGATCGATATCTTATTTGTGGCCCAGATCTATATGAATTTTACTCCTCAAAATTATGGATCGAAATCGTAGTGAAAATCTCTTTCTAGATTAGCTCAAAGCTCAAAGTTTCGTTTGATTTTGTGTAGCTAAAAGAAAATTTGGCTTGGACGAGAGAAAGATAACAGAGGTGAGAGGAGAGAGATATAACAAATGTTGAGGATGTGAGAAGGGGAGGGTAAAAACGTCTTTCCCTTATATTCCGAATGCCTAAATACGTAAGACTATACAATCACCCATGAATTGATAATTTTTCTTGGGAAAAAAGCCCAATCCGGT
>NW_003302552.1:13345935-13349121 GCF_000004255.2 Arabidopsis lyrata subsp. lyrata
AGACGAAAGAGCGGCTTTGGATCAGGACAATCTTTCTGTCTCATGAACCATTTGTTCTCGATGTGTCGCATTCATCTCCTTGAGTCACATTTAAGATAGCCCTTGAGACATCTCCTGTCAAAGGAGAATTCTTGGGGAATGCCTACACATTGATCAAGGAAACAAGCAATGAAAACACCGGAATACTCGAACTGTGTTTTTTTCTCTCTATTTTATAATTTTGATAAGAAAAAGAAGAAACTTACAAAGCCAAAACCAGCAGTCTTAAATGTAGGTTCAACCATGGCATATTTGGAGCAGTATTGAGAAAGGATAGCCTTAAGGTAGGCAATTTCGTCGAAAGCTACTGAAATACTGCCATTGGACAAAAGTGCGTCGCATTCTTCGGAAGAACCAAAAGGCTTGAGCTGAGAATCATTAAATCCCTCATTTCTTAGAATATCTTTAACGAAAGCCCCGTGTTGGTAGCCTACATAGTCCCCATTTTTTGGAAAAACGGTCTATTTCCCCATGAGAAGTATGCTTATCACGCCAGATAGAGCCCGTTCTTTGACCTCGGTCTATATGTCCATGAAACGGAAGTTAAACACTTATTTCCCCTCGAAATGGAAGTTCAATATATTAATCTCCCCAATTCTGAAAGTTAAAGATGTAAAACCCCATCGTGCTGGGTTTAGTCGGTTTACTGTATATCGAAACCTAGGTAAACCATCTAAACCTAATTCGAACCAAAATAAACCCTATTACTACCCGATTACAACCCGATTTCATTCCCTTAACCCCAAATCGAAAATTCCCAATATGAATAGAAAACCTACCGGATTGACCTAAAAGTTAACCCTATCTAAGACCCAACCCGTAACTGAGCCGTTTTCTTCTTCTTCAACCTGATTTTGAATCTTCATAGCTTTCGACCCATGATTTTGCCAGTGATGTTGTTCGGACTTGAATTCATCTTTGATGAATGCTTCAATTCGAAGATTTCTCCCGGAATATTGCCATAAGGGATGAACGGATGAGAACAACAATGACAGGAACATTGGAGAAGTAACAACAATGGGACATCTTTATTTTAGATGTACCAACATTGGAGAAGTAACAACAATGGAACAGATTCAAGAATAATTCAAGTAATAACAGACGATCTTGTATTAATCGAAGGCAAAAATCTCAATCCAATTATCCTTGATTTCACTCAAAGGGAGAAAAAAAAAAACAACTCAGAGGAAGAAGATGAAGAACCAAAGGCAAAATTATAAGAGGAAGTAAAATTAGACACTGTTGTTGAAGCGAGTGGAGATGAAGCGAAAAGGAAGAAGAAGAAGTCGTCTGATCTATTTTAGCTCCGATTATTTTGTTTCATCAAGTCATGTGTTGGGATGACGACGACGAACGTCGGTGGTGGTGGCTCCGCCGCGGAATTGCTCCGCTGTGGAATTGGATAGTCATTGGTTCTGCTATATATGTATCGTGTTCCTTTTTTTTTTGTTCACAATGTATCGTGTTCCCATTGTTGGTAAATAACACAAAAAATCTTCTCCAATTTTCTTTGATACTCTGACTTTCTCAAAACAAGAATGAAGCAATCGAATGTGATCAAAATCCAGAATCACAAAATCAAAGCTTTAGATTCTAATTTGGTAATATAATGTTCAGTTAATCAGTTCTTTATCAAAAATAAAAATATATAAAGTTCAATACTTCAAAATACAGTAATCCACAAAATAAAAAAATCTAAATTGAGATCTAAAATAAGACTAAGCATCAACAGAGAAGGCTAGATAACCATGGATTTGCAGATTTTGATGTCTCTTTATCGTTGAGTAATAAAATTAAGAAGGGATTGGATAAAAGACTTTCATGTTTGACATTGGTTTAGCTCTTTATTAATCTCGTGAATCGATATCGTAGTTCGGAAGTAACTCTCCCGAGAATCTAAAAACCATTAATTTTCTAAGGATCCAAATTGAATCTGCAAAATCTTGGGTTGGGTGATCTTCAAACTCAAATTCGGGTTTTCAAAGAGAAATCGGATTTTAGGGTTCTTGAGTTTTGAATTTGGGGATTTTGAATTTGGGAATTGGGGATTTTGAGTTTGGTTACGACAATGGGTAGGGACGTCGGGTTATAATAAGGAAACCGGTCTGTTTTTTGGTTTGGTTACGACCCATACATGGTTTCGTCTCGGGTTTACACATCAAACCGACGTAACCACGAATCGGGAAGATTAAGATATTGAACTTCCATTTCGGGGGAAAATAAGTGTCTAACTTCCGTTTCATGGATATATAGAGCGAGGTCGAGAAGAATGGGCTCTATCTGGCGTGATACGATACTTCTCATGGGGAAATAGACCGTTTTTCGCCATTTTTTATGAGATCTTTCATAGTTGTGGCCCCTGGTTGAGAACGCTGTACCGTCAAGAAAGAGGTGAGATTTGCTGTGTAGCTCTGAGTGAGCACAAGCACCACAAAGCACCACACAACCACCACAAACCTTGCTAAGTTGCTCACTACCTTCTCACCTATATACACACGCACAAATTACTTCATCATTAGAATCTTGATTCTTGTTAAATAAAAAAATTATCACATTGACAATAAGTTGACATTTAATATCTAAACTACGTAACAATAGTCTCATTTACAGAAAATTGGTTTTGAAATCAAAACCAAGAATTGTTTTAACATTTATCATTATTGGTGTAAGAACTTACGGTGGGCAAAAACCATGGTGGAGAAAGAGAACCAAAAACTAGTGCCGATCTGGTGGTGAGGCGGTCCACGGAAGTCTGTGTTGACTCTATGTTCGAACAACCACACAACAAAACCAATGAGGACGAAGAAACAACCAGTGGTGACCCATAATTCTAAGGTCCAAGGTTTGAGGAACACCCATGTGTTCTTATTCTCATTGTCTCTCACCGGCACCATCATAGACACTCCTGACTCTGTGTATGGTAACGTGAAGTCAGCATACAAAGACCTGTACGCTGTGATAGTTACATCTCCAACAACTGCATCCAAAGTCTGTTTCATTTTTACTAATATGTTAGAGATCTCACATATATATATATATATATATATAAAGACATAATCTATAGACATAGTTTACTAACTGCTTTTACATGGAATTGCATGAACTTTTAGATTTTTGTTTAAGAAAAAAAAAAACGAGTCGTGACCT
>NW_003302552.1:13349221-13352411 GCF_000004255.2 Arabidopsis lyrata subsp. lyrata
GATCATCGGGAGACTCGAAACGGTAGTATTGTGGAATGACTGAATATGGCAACTTCTTAAGAGCAGCTTCAAAGATGTCTATGGCGTAACCCTTTGGAGTTGTTATGTTAGTTATAGGATCTGTGATTACCTCCACAAAATTGAAGAAGCCTTTCTTTACAGGAACACCGACTTTGATCTTCTTACCATTAGTTGGTATCTCCCATCCTTTAGGAACAATAGTCGACTTCCCTGGCCATATCAATGGACCAAACCTCTCCCCTGTAAATGAAGTTGTTTTGTTTGAATTTGCATTCACAAGTCCATTGCTCGGTGTCCAAAATCCGATAATCCTCTCTTCATTTCCTACAAAATTTATGATCTCAAACTTTGGTGACTCGAGCTGCTTGTCTATGAGTTTAAACTCTCCTGCCAAACCATTGAATCTTATTTCCGAGAGAGCATTTAAAAGACTTTGACCGTAGCGAGAGACACCTAGGTTCCCCAAATCTGTCATGTTATTTGACGACGCACTCGCATTATCATACGGAAAGCTTCTTATGTTGGTTTTCTCCACGGCCATGGCCAATGCAGTGGTTGAATCATACGCCCGTAATCCAAAAATGGTTAGATCATCTCTCATCGTTGGATTCTCCTTTTCGAACTTTTTATTCCATCGCAAGCCGAAATCTTTGAGCTCTTTCGATTGGGGGACATGGCTCCTCACACCTAACACGCCCTCTATATTATTTAAGCTACGACCATGGTTGATATGTCTCATCATATGCGTCATTCCATTGGTCATTAACCATACATACCCTTCCTCCATCATCCCGATCTCTTTAGCTTTCTCAAAAATCCGTGAAGCAAGACGTGAGGCCATGTGGACAACGAAAACCCTAGTCTGCCTCGTCATGAGCTTATAAAGTTCTTTTAGAATCTGGTCATCGTTAGCCTCCGGGGAGATCACACTTCTATCGACTTGCACGTCTTGTAAAGCGTCAAACAAGTAAGGCATGATTCCTTCACCTAACTCGTTGTCCACATAAATTGCGACGACACTTCTCCATCCGAAGGATTCAAAAATGGCTGCAATGGCTTTGACCTGGTATGAGTCATCGATAGTGGCTCGGACGAAGTAATCGCTTTTAATGGATGTTAAAAGAGGACTTGTTGCAGAGAATGTGATGGTTGGTACTTGAGTTTTGTTGGCGAGTCTGATCATAAACTCTGCTTGCATAGAGTTTCTTGGTCCGATGATGGCGCTCACTTGCTCGTTCTTGATTAGGTCCAAGGCTGATTGCACCACAAGCAAACACAAAGAAAAAAAAGTTTAGAATTTCACTAAATTTAACAGCAGTAGTTTAAGAGTTGATGATAATTAATGAGACAATAATAATCTACACAAGAGTTAAAATCTTTATTGTAAAGGTATCACATGACATATTACTCAATATACCTTGCTCTAAATACAGACCACATAAGAGGATATTTGGATTCTGAATAGTCAACAGAATGATTCATCTCTCTTCCAACCAAACAATTAAGTTCAGATATTTATATCTTATCTTTTTTATTTAACGGGATGTTGTCATTCTAGGATTGAACTTCCTGTTTAAATAAACTTTTCAGTCGTAAAATTTATATGTTGATAGTTGCTTGAATGAATGAAAAAAAGCTGAGAAGCTAAGTTAAGATCATGTAAAAGATTGGTCAGACTTATCAATACAACACCTAGCTAGTACTAATAATTCCTTATAACCGAGAAGAAATTAAAGAGATAGAAGAATCGAACCTGCGGCTGAAGCTTGAACAGTATCTTCCATGGAATCTCTGACATGAAGCACAAGTCTTGTGCTGTAATTAGAATAATTCTTGTAGAAATCGGACAAGGACAAGTTAATGGCAGTGAGACAGATCTTGGAAAAATTAGTTTGGAGATCAAGAACTACTCCTACTTTGATTTCACGTATTTGGTTTTGTCCTAAACCAACCTCCATCAACAAAATACCCCAAACGAACAGGACAAAGTAATTTAGAAAGGTATTATTAGTTTTTTCTGAAGGAATCATCATCTTTCTCCAAAGATTGAGGAACTTTATGTCATTTTTTAAGTTCCCCTATTTTTTACATGTATATATATACACACAAGAGGAAGGAAAGGGACGTCAAAGAGGAATGATCTTGGAAAGTAACTATAAAATAAAAGAATTATTCTGAATTGTTGTAAAACTTTTGATGGATTTTAAAACATACAAGTTTTTTTTTTCTTACAAATATAAATACTTGTAAAAACTCCAAAAATACCACAAAATTTATGTTTAAAAAGAATTCATAAATTTTATGTAGTAGTATCATTTTGGATGAGCCCTTTTAGATTTTATATTTTGTGTTGTTTTGGAGTTTCAGTATTTTGGTTTTGGGAAAATAAAAAGATAAAAATATTCATTGTCAAACTTGAAAAGGACAGTGGAAATAGAGAGACAAAGGATAAGAGGTAGAGGGAAGGGATAAGAGGTAGAGCTAATATACGAAACTTCTTGGAAAACCTTAGCTGCCTCTTCCCTCCAAAATAAAAAATAAACTCTTAAATTATAGCAAAATTAGATTACGTAATCT
This sequence comes from Arabidopsis lyrata subsp. lyrata, assembly GCF_000004255.2. Classification (NCBI taxonomy): domain Eukaryota; kingdom Viridiplantae; phylum Streptophyta; class Magnoliopsida; order Brassicales; family Brassicaceae; genus Arabidopsis; species Arabidopsis lyrata. The sequence continues at coordinate 13,351,820 of NW_003302552.1, forward strand.
CGTTTATGATGTGGATGATATTATTGAAGTACGTACTAATATTGATATTGTGATATCAATGATATTGATCTATGTATATAGAACGTTATACACCGAGCAATGTTAGATTGCTCACCCCTCTTTCTTAATTCTCATTTCACATAAATTTATCCCACGATGGATTGGGATCAGAGTAAAAAAAAAGTGTAAAAAGTGCTAGTTGTATGGAGATCTAAGACCATGAGCAATGGTGTAGGACACATTTTGGTCCCTCAAATATAATAAGATTATTTTCAGAGTTTTTTAAGTTTGGTACGAGCATTGGTGTCCCTCACAATTGGTCCCATGAATAAAATAATAATATTTTATATTTAAAATATTAATCATTTAAATTAATAAGTAAAAACATATTAAAGTTTTAATTAAAATAAAACATATAACATTAACATTGAAAACATAAGAAAATTACAAAGTTACAAAAACTTGAAAAAAACAAACTTAACATACAATTAAAACATTAAGAATGAAAAACATAAAACATACTAACATTAAAAATAAAAACAAACATTTTATTCAATTCATAGAATCGCCAAGAAATCGCCGTAGACAGCTT
>NW_003302552.1:13352659-13354227 GCF_000004255.2 Arabidopsis lyrata subsp. lyrata
AGCTGCCGCTGCAAGTGCTCTAATAATTTTAGTAATCTATACTAGTACTTTTACAGTCATTTTGGTGACGAGTGGATAAAAATGCTTCCGAATTATTTGGATATCCGACCCGTTTTAAAAAATCCTTCACAAAAAAAATTTGTTAGGTCGGGTTATATTTAACCCAACTCATACACCGGATATTCCATATTTAATAATTTAGATATTTAGAAGATATGATTAAGATTTATAATTATGATTCTCCTATCATCTTTGTTTGATTTATTTTTAACTGTTTTGAATCATCATATAATACATAGAGTTAAAAAAAATCAATTTTTTTCTCCATATACTATGATTCAAAATTTTAAAAACGGACATATATTATCCAATTGACGAAAATGTGTGTTCAACGTTCTACGTCGATTAAAATATTTAGACAATGATTCAGAATCATATCATAATTATACTACAAGAAAACATGCAATTTGGGACTATCTTCTGTGACCTTTTTTTTGGTCACAAAATTGAGCGACGCATTTGTTACCATTTTGTGACTTGTTAACGACTAAAGCCGGAACAGACGCAAAAGCGTCACATATTTACGACGGACTAATCTCGTCGGTAAATGGTCTCATATATGTGACTATTGTCCAACTATTGTGCGGCTACATATTGTGAGTCGCAACAGCGTCGCCATTCACGACGGATTAGAGACGTTTTTTTAGTCATAAAAGAGAGTCGCAAGGTAGTCTCAAAATTGCCACTATTTTGCCTCTATTTACCAACTCCTTGAGATTTACAATTCGTATTTTGACAAAATAAAATGTTAAATCTGTTAAGTTACGCATTTTTAGATTGATTTGAGCTACTACAAAAACATAGATTATATCTAAAGTTTTTATTTTCAAAGTTTTGGACAAAATCTTTGTAAATATCAAATCATGTACAAGATGTTACATAGGTTTTTAAAGTAAGATTTCTAATTTGTGTAAGTTTGAAAACAAACTTACTAAATGATTGTTTTACCCTCTTAAAATGAGAGATATACTTTATACTTGGAATAGAAATACTTGTAATTCCATAATATTAATGTAGTTGGATCTTAATGTTTAGAATTTTAAAATAGTGGTTTGTGACTCATACAAGAATGTCACAAAAACGTGACTCTTTGCGACCGTCTTGCTACTAAAATAGTGGTTTGTGACTCTATATTTGTGACTACTTTGCTACTCCAGTGGCTTTGCGACTACTCTGCCTCTGTTTACCAACTGCTCGAGATTTAAAAATCATAATTTTTACAACATTGAATTGAAATAATGTTAAGTTTTAAGTTTCAACATATATTTAAACTATTATGTAGACTAAATCTTAATAACAAAAGATATAAAGTCTATATTATAAATCTACTAGAAATCGACCCATGCGTTGAGTGGGTTTAGTCGTAAACTATATTGGTCTAATTATTTTATTTCATTAGAAATGCCCCTCATTAAAACCTAAAATAAAAAATGAATAAGTGGATACTCCTATAAGGTTTGAAAATTCAATCGAGTTAAGGACATTGGGGGTGACGTACGGGGGACGAG
>NW_003302552.1:13355988-13357978 GCF_000004255.2 Arabidopsis lyrata subsp. lyrata
ATGAAACTGCCAATATCATTTTGTAACGTTATCTTCGCGATCTCTCTTTTTCATTAATTTCGTCACTCAATTCGGTATCTTAAAAAATTACTATCATTTATTTTTAAGTTTTTTTTTATATTTGATATAATACTCTTATCTTGTGCTTGTTTTACCTATTTTAATATTTTAAAATTAAATTGAGTATAAATTTAATTTTACGACAAATACATAATATTTGTATTACTATTAAATACATTAATTATATTAAAAATATTATACTAATAAATACGTCATTGTTGAAATGCAAATATGATGTCTCTGGCTTAGGATGGATTATTAGAGATTCAGTTGGGGTGTTTCATGTTTGTGGATTAAGCAAGTTTCAAGGACGCACTACAACATAGGAGGCAGAATGCACAATTCTTATTTGGGCTCTACAATCCGCCTGGGGTTTGGGATACGGGATGGTCGAATTCGACGGTGATAACCAAAATATAAACCGCATCATTAACGGCACGGCACCACACCCACGATTACAACACTACCTTGAAACAATTTGGGAATGGAGAAAACGGTTCACTTTGATCACCTTCAAATTTACACCATGAGAACAAAACATATGTGCTGATCTACTTGCAAAGAGAGCTAGGTCTGTAAACAACGATATTGATTGTCAACATTAATAAAGCTTTTGGAAAGAAAAAAATAATAAATAAATACGTCATTGCTTTGTATATAATTGTTGATATTCATCATTATACTTAACTCTTTTATTATGTATTTAAAATTATTTTCATTTATTATAAATAAATATGAATTAAATGATATTTTTAATACACTTTAATATTTTTTAAAGAAAATTTACATGTCTTGTTTAACATGTATTTTATCAAGCAAGTTTAATATTGACATTGACAAACCCGTGTATTCACCAAGTTTATTGTTCATCTAATTAATTTTTAAATAATTAGATGTAATTAACTATAAAATTAAATATATTGAAATAATTATTGGTGGGGTCTATCAGATAAACTTGGTGATAATGTAGACACCCTAAGAGGGGAGAAAACTCTATATATATATAGATTCACATATTTAAAGGTGCAGATTTGGTGGTATTTTGTTTGGAAAGAAAGTGTGAATATGAATCGGATGTTTATAAATGTTCTTAATAAAATATTATGTTGAGGAACAGAGAATAATGTTATTTTGCTGGAAAAAAAAAACAAATAGATGATTTTCATGAACATGGAGTAAGGTAAGGAAATAAATCTAAAGAGTTAGAGAGCAAACCTTTGCAAAATATGAATAGAGATTGAATTATAGGGAGCTAGAATTTATAGGATTAATTGACAAACTAACTCTTTCTCTTTGCAACTCCTTGAATTGTGAGGATTTGGAATATTAGTACTACTTGAAATAAAAAGAGAAAAACATAGATAAGAAACGAATATAAATAAGTGAAATAACATAGGAGAATATAGTTGTTTTATTTGAGACATGAAACGTGAGACGTTATTTATTGTTAGGTTTTTGTTGTAAACGTTTTATTCTTCTAAAATCAATTGAACATGTAATAAATGCATGAGAACTACGTTTTGGTTTAGAGTTAGACAAATAAAAATCTAATTATGTTTGTTTTTTCATTCAAAACTTTACATCTCAATTTCCTAAAAATAAGAAGACGTTACAGAAGAGATTAGACTTAAGCTTTGATTAAATAGAATAATTGAGAATTAATGAGAAGTGTGGACAGGTGTCGAATGTACATGATGCCAAATGTCGTCGTGTTATGCAACGATGAATGAAAACCTTCTCATATTATATAAGATATTTGTAAATACCATATCATGTATTAAGTGTTACATGTGTTATCTTTGAATATTCTTCAAAGTTGTATATCATTCAAAATTTGTTTTGTAATACATTAGTTTTTTCTTTAAACAGATTTTTTGACTCTAGGTTATCAATATGATTGATTATAAGTCATATATGTATTTTTGGCATC
>NW_003302552.1:13358078-13370028 GCF_000004255.2 Arabidopsis lyrata subsp. lyrata
GGACTATGACTATGGAGCACTCTATTCTTCCCCAATCTCTAATGAAGAAGAGAATTACAACTTGTTGAAGTTGATTTTGCAAGAGCAAGAGAAGTATAATGAAAGTCTTCGCATGATTGACACCGAGATAGGTGCCTGGACTCAAGGTTCAAGGGTTTTTGAGACAACACATGTGGAGCCTATCAACACCAACCTTACACGATGGATCGAGGAACAAGAAGAAGAATGCATTCCTCTTAGCGAAACCAAGACAAAAGAGGTGCTTCCCAATGATATTGGAGAAGTTTTTGAGGAAAATGCTCAAATCAAGGATGAATTCCTCCAAGAAGCCAAAGAGTCTATAAGAGAATTTGAATTGCTTCTTGAATGCACGGTTGATGAGAATCTTGTAGTGAGATATGAAAAACAAGTTGAACCCGTGGCAATCTTGAGTTATTCAACCAAGAGCAATGAGAAAAGATTAGGTGTGATTGGAAAAAGATTTGAAGATCCTTGTGAAGGTGTTTTGGTTTTTGAATACATGGTCCGAAAGCATCTTGGTACAATCTCCACCAATGAAATGAGCATTGATGAACCGAGGAAGGTACTCTTTGAGGAGATTAGGATGAAAAAGTTTAGGGGATGGTACTACGATGAATATGATTCGGGGGATACATGGATTCGTCTCACTCTATTCCATAGATTCCTCAAGCTTCTTTCATTACTAGAGGTACCACTCCAAATCCTTGTACATAGTTTTATTTTTCTCGTCTTTTGCATTCTCTGTTTAGTTAGTCTTTTTCTCATATTTTTCTTCACACCGAGACGGTGTGAAATAAGTTTGGGGGAGAGACTAACCATCTAACATTGTGTTCTATTTTGATTTCATCCTTTTGAGTCTTGCATTGTCAATAGCTATGTTTTGAGAAAAAAATCAAAAAAATTTGAAAATTTTGAAAAATCCAAAAAGAATCATGTAGCTTTGCATATTCATTTTTTTTTTTTTTTGTTCTAATATTGAGTCTAGAAGCATTTAGTTGCATTTGCATATGCATAGGGGTTAATGATTCAATTACCTTGTAGAAATTCAAGCTTAGGATTGAACTTAAAGCCTTTAATCATAGTTAATCGTTGCTTGATCATCTAAGAAAAAATGGAAAATTCATACTTAGACCTTTGCGTTTTTCAAAAGCAATTTCTACTTGTGTGAAGCTTACATGACTTTGAAACATCTCTATGAATTTGAACTTAATTTGATTTTAATCTTCTCGCTCATGGATTTTAAATGCATTCTCATGGTTGTCTAAAAGACTCATTCGGGTTTTCTTATCCACTTTGCCACTCTTTTGTAAACCCGAATGGCCATTCTCACCTTTAGAATGGTTTCCCTACCCTTAACCTCAAACCTTTTCTTTCAAACCTATGATTGATTGTGAGTGAGGCCTCTTGTTTGAAAATGCTATAGATTTTGAAACCTTGAGAGTATTGAGAACGACAAAGTTTTTGCTCTTGTTTTAGCTAGCTTTTTGAACATCTTTGACTAGCTAATAGGTTGGGAATGAAAGAGTTGGGTGGTTAGATTGAATATTTGGGATTGGGTTTGGGAAAAAGGAAGAAAGAAAAATGAAAAGAAAGGTTTGACCATGCAAATAAAGAGTTCCTAGGGAATAAAGTTAAAATAAAAGCTCTAAGTCTCTAAGTTAAAAGAGAAAGAAAAGTGTGAAGTTAGTTCCCCAAAAGAAAAAGAAATTTACAAGGTTATAAGTAATGGGAGCAAAGAAAAACAAAGTAAAGAGATAAAAAAGAGCTAAGTATTTAAGAGAAATTTTCCCTAGGTGACTACAAAAAGAAAGTGATCTTGAGGTTGGTGATTTAAAAAGACCAAAGTGTCTAGTGTTTGGGGTAGAAAAGAAGAGGAAAATAATTCGCAAAGAGAGTAGAAATAGGAGTTTACATCTTAGGCGGGTAGAACAACAAGAGCTTAACTTTGTATACATAAATTGTTCTTGGTCTTAGATGGATTTCATGATTGTCTAGCATTCTTTTTCTTGAGAGAAAGCCACCAAAGTATGAATCTTTTGAAACCACCTCCAAAAACCTTTACCAAAACCGATTAAGAATGATTTACTTTCCATTTGCGAGACCACGCCAAACACTTGAATGAATGTTAAAGAGATGTTTCAATTTGATTGTGAGTCTTTACTAATAGTTAGAAATTGAAATAGAATCATGCATTGAAATGAGTATGGAAAAGTACGAAAGAGTATGATGATTGACTCAAGCAAATTTGAACTATTTTTAAGGACTTTGAGTTGAATCCTTTGTTTGATATTTTAATTTGTGGCTATGAATCCCCGCTTTCAAACATCTTTTCCATCTTATTTCTTAGCCCTTGCTTGAGGACTAGCAAGAGATAAGTTTGGGGGAGTTGATATCTTGTGTTTTTGCTCCTTTTTAAGCTTTGTTTCTCTTGGTTTTTCATCATTTTGCATTCTTGTTTAGGTCCTTAGGTGCATATTTCCATAGCATTTCTTACTTTTAGGTTCTTGGAGTGGAGCATTGAGTTTTATAAGCAAATGGAGTTAAAAGAAGTGAAGAATCAAAGAATCAAGAGGAGGATGAAAGCAATAGACCAGTTGGTCGATTGACTGGTCGATTGGGACCAAACCAGACCCGCGGACGAGAAGGAATCGAGGAAGCAGTCGACCAATTGGTCGATTGCTAGGTCGATTGACTGGTCGATTGCCTGGTCGATTGGGTACTTAAACCGGGTCAAAACCCGGTTTGTTCCGGGTTGACCCGGTTCGTTTTCTTTTCCTATAAATGTGTCTAAACCTAATTTCTAGATTTCTTATGCTACCTAAGCCTAGTTTTCTTAATTTCTCTTTGTAATCAAGTTCAAACCTTTGTGATTCTTGCTTTTATATAAGTATTTCTTTAGATTCAACTTCTATCTATCTCTTATACTCTTCTTCTAACATGAATCTTCAAGGATTAGTGTCAACTCCTTGGATTTTCATGGCTTTAAGTGAGTAGTCTTTTTAGAGCTTTTGGGTCAAGTAGATTAGGGTGATTAGGTGATGATTTGTGATGCTTAGGACTTAGTCTTAATATATCCTTACTCTCTAGGTGCTCTTAGTGCTAGATTAGTCTTGATTAAGCTAGTCTAGATCATAGGAAGTTTCATGCCCGGAAGGTGTTTGATGAAATTCCCGAAAGAACTTAGTGAGTGCTTAGCATTCCTAGCCAATGGAAATTGATGATTAGGGTGCTAGGTGGTTAGTTAGGCTTGAAATTAATGCATATTAGTCTTGTGATTGCCAATGGAAATTGATGTTAATTGCTTGATTAGTGTAGAGTTATTACCATGGAAGTGGATTAGCTTAAATTAGTGATCTTAGACCTAAGGATTAGCAAATGATTGATTGTATTAGCATCATAGACTATCCTTTGACCACCCAAGTCAATAACCTTAACCCAAAGGCTTATTCATTTAGTATTTTCGTCTTTGCCTTTTGGTTGACTTTCGTTGACTTTTTGTTGACTTTTATAAATTGCATCTTTCTCATTTATTTTGCTATTGCTTTATGTTTATGGGTTATTGCTTAGATTAGACACTTGTTTAGCTTTGTCAATTTCTTTTGGTTTGTTTATTTCATTTGCATTTTAGTTCCTTTTGTTTTCATTTCATTTAGGTTGTTAGTTTAAAACCAATCCTATATTTGCTTAGATTAAGAAATTTTGTGTATTCTTAGTGTATTAGATCTCTAGTTCCCTGTGGATTCGACCCTTAAGTGCTATAAACGATAACCATTAGATTGTGGTTTTTGGACCTTGAGGAAATATTAATTGATAGAAAAACCTCTTAATCAATTTGGCGCCGTTGCCGGGGAACTAAGTAGATTTATCATTAGGATTTCAAATTTTCTTGAGACTAAGCTTGTTTCATTTTAGTTTGTTTGGTTACTAACTTTCTTTCAAGTGTTTGTTCTTTTTCAAGATACACTCCCAGCGGAGAAAGAAGATGTCTTCCTACATGATTTCTATGTTGAAGCTCATATGGGAAGCCCAAGAACGGAGGGTTAGTTTGGAAACCCCACAAGTTATCAAGGGAGTTTATGAAACATCCCCCTCAAGAGAGTATCAACCGGATGGAAACAATGCTCAAGGGAACCAATGAGGATATGGTAGATATCAATCTTCGGAGATGGACTATGACTATGGAGCACTCTATTCTTCCCCAATCTCTAATGAAGAAGAGAATTACAACTTGTTGAAGTTGATTTTGCAAGAGCAAGAGAAGTATAATGAAAGTCTTCGCATGATTGACACCGAGATAGGTGCCTGGACTCAAGGTTCAAGGGTTTTTGAGACAACACATGTGGAGCCTATCAACACCAACCTTACACGATGGATCGAGGAACAAGAAGAAGAATGCATTCCTCTTAGCGAAACCAAGACAAAAGAGGTGCTTCCCAATGATATTGGAGAAGTTTTTGAGGAAAATGCTCAAATCAAGGATGAATTCCTCCAAGAAGCCAAAGAGTCTATAAGAGAATTTGAATTGCTTCTTGAATGCACGGTTGATGAGAATCTTGTAGTGAGATATGAAAAACAAGTTGAACCCGTGGCAATCTTGAGTTATTCAACCAAGAGCAATGAGAAAAGATTAGGTGTGATTGGAAAAAGATTTGAAGATCCTTGTGAAGGTGTTTTGGTTTTTGAATACATGGTCCGAAAGCATCTTGGTACAATCTCCACCAATGAAATGAGCATTGATGAACCGAGGAAGGTACTCTTTGAGGAGATTAGGATGAAAAAGTTTAGGGGATGGTACTACGATGAATATGATCCGGGGGATACATGGATTCGTCTCACTCTATTCCATAGATTCCTCAAGCTTCTTTCATTACTAGAGGTACCACTCCAAATCCTTGTACATAGTTTTATTTTTCTCGTCTTTTGCATTCTCTGTTTAGTTAGTCTTTTTCTCATATTTTTCTTCACACCGTCTCGGTGTGAAATAAGTTTGGGGGAGAGACTAACCATCTAACATTGTGTTCTATTTTGATTTCATCCTTTTGAGTCTTGCATTGTCAATAGCTATGTTTTGAGAAAAAAATCAAAAAAATTTGAAAATTTTGAAAAATCCAAAAAGAATCATGTAGCTTTGCATATTCATTTTTTTTTTTTTTTTGTTCTAATATTGAGTCTAGAAGCATTTAGTTGCATTTGCATATGCATAGGGGTTAATGATTCAATTACCTTGTAGAAATTCAAGCTTAGGATTGAACTTAAAGCCTTTAATCATAGTTAATCGTTGCTTGATCATCTAAGAAAAAATGGAAAATTCATACTTAGACCTTTGCGTTTTTCAAAAGCAATTTCTACTTGTGTGAAGCTTACATGACTTTGAAACATCTCTATGAATTTGAACTTAATTTGATTTTAATCTTCTCGCTCATGGATTTTAAATGCATTCTCATGGTTGTCTAAAAGACTCATTCGGGTTTTCTTATCCACTTTGCCACTCTTTTGTAAACCCGAATGGCCATTCTCACCTTTAGAATGGTTTCCCTACCCTTAACCTCAAACCTTTTCTTTCAAACCTATGATTGATTGTGAGTGAGGCCTCTTGTTTGAAAATGCTATAGATTTTGAAACCTTGAGAGTATTGAGAACGACAAAGTTTTTGCTCTTGTTTTAGCTAGCTTTTTGAAACCCTTTGACTAGCTAATAGGTTGGGAATGAAAGAGTTGGGTGGTTAGATTGAATATTTGGGATTGGGTTTGGGAAAAAGGAAGAAAGAAAAATGAAAAGAAAGGTTTGACCATGCAAATAAAGAGTTCCTAGGGAATAAAGTTAAAATAAAAGCTCTAAGTCTCTAAGTTAAAAGAGAAAGAAAAGTGTGAAGTTAGTTCCCCAAAAGAAAAAGAAATTTACAAGGTTATAAGTAATGGGAGCAAAGAAAAACAAAGTAAAGAGATAAAAAAGAGCTAAGTATTTAAGAGAAATTTTCCCTAGGTGACTACAAAAAGAAAGTGATCTTGAGGTTGGTGATTTAAAAAGACCAAAGTGTCTAGTGTTTGGGGTAGAAAAGAAGAGGAAAATAATTCGCAAAGAGAGTAGAAATAGGAGTTTACATCTTAGGCGGGTAGAACAACAAGAGCTTAACTTTGTATACATAAATTGTTCTTGGTCTTAGATGGATTTCATGATTGTCTAGCATTCTTTTTCTTGAGAGAAAGCCACCAAAGTATGAATCTTTTGAAACCACCTCCAAAAACCTTTACCAAAACCGATTAAGAATGATTTACTTTCCATTTGCGAGACCGCGCCAAACACTTGAATGAATGTTAAAGAGATGTTTCAATTTGATTGTGAGTCTTTACTAATAGTTAGAAATTGAAATAGAATCATGCATTGAAATGAGTATGGAAAAGTACGAAAGAGTATGATGATTGACTCAAGCAAATTTGAACTATTTTTAAGGACTTTGAGTTGAATCCTTTGTTTGATATTTTAATTTGTGGCTATGAATCCCCGCTTTCAAACTTCTTTTCCATCTTATTTCTTAGCCCTTGCTTGAGGACTAGCAAGAGATAAGTTTGGGGGAGTTGATATCTTGTGTTTTTGCTCCTTTTTAAGCTTTGTTTCTCTTGGTTTTTCATCATTTTGCATTCTTGTTTAGGTCCTTAGGTGCATATTTCCATAGCATTTCTTACTTTTAGGTTCTTGGAGTGGAGCATTGAGTTTTATAAGCAAATGGAGTTAAAAGAAGTGAAGAATCAAAGAATCAAGAGGAGGATGAAAGCAATAGACCAGTTGGTCGATTGACTGGTCGATTGGGACCAAACCAGACCCGCGGACGAGAAGGAATCGAGGAAGCAGTCGACCAATTGGTCGATTGCTAGGTCGATTGACTGGTCGATTGCCTGGTCGATTGGGTACTTAAACCGGGTCAAAACCCGGTTTGTTCCGGGTTGACCCGGTTCGTTTTCTTTTCCTATAAATGTGTCTAAACCTAATTTCTAGATTTCTTATGCTACCTAAGCCTAGTTTTCTTAATTTCTCTTTGTAATCAAGTTCAAACCTTTGTGATTCTTGCTTTTATATAAGTATTTCTTTAGATTCAACTTCTATCTATCTCTTATACTCTTCTTCTAACATGAATCTTCAAGGATTAGTGTCAACTCCTTGGATTTTCATGGCTTTAAGTGAGTAGTCTTTTTAGAGCTTTTGGGTCAAGTAGATTAGGGTGATTAGGTGATGATTTGTGATGCTTAGGACTTAGTCTTAATATATCCTTACTCTCTAGGTGCTCTTAGTGCTAGATTAGTCTTGATTAAGCTAGTCTAGATCATAGGAAGTTTCATGCCCGGAAGGTGTTTGATGAAATTCCCGAAAGAACTTAGTGAGTGCTTAACATTCCTAGCCAATGGAAATTGATGATTAGGGTGCTAGGTGGTTAGTTAGGCTTGAAATTAATGCATATTAGTCTTGTGATTGCCAATGGAAATTGATGTTAATTGCTTGATTAGTGTAGAGTTATTACCATGGAAGTGGATTAGCTTAAATTAGTGATCTTAGACCTAAGGATTAGCAAATGATTGATTGTATTAGCATCATAGACTATCCTTTGACCACCCAAGTCAATAACCTTAACCCAAAGGCTTATTCATTTAGTATTTTCGTCTTTGCCTTTTGGTTGACTTTCGTTGACTTTTTGTTGACTTTTATAAATTGCATCTTTCTCATTTATTTTGCTATTGCTTTATGTTTATGGGTTATTGCTTAGATTAGACACTTGTTTAGCTTTGTCAATTTCTTTTGGTTTGTTTATTTCATTTGCATTTTAGTTCCTTTTGTTTTCATTTCATTTAGGTTGTTAGTTTAAAACCAATCCTATATTTGCTTAGATTAAGAAATTTTGTGTATTCTTAGTGTATTAGATCTCTAGTTCCCTGTGGATTCGACCCTTAAGTGCTATAAACGATAACCATTAGATTGTGGTTTTTGGACCTTGAGGAAATATTAATTGATAGAAAAACCTCCTAATCAATGTCTCACATCATGAAGGAAACAAAGTCTCTGGCTTAGGATGGATTATTAGAGATTCAGTTGGGGTGTTTCATGTTTGTGGATTAAGCAAGTTTCAAGGACGCACTACAACATAGGAGGCAGAATGCACAATTCTTATTTGGGCTCTACAATCCGCCTGGGGTTTGGGATACGGGATGGTCGAATTCGACGGTGATAACCAAAATATAAACCGCATCATTAACGGCACAACACCACACCCACGATTATAACACTACCTTGAAACAATTTGGGAATGGAGAAAACGGTTCACTTTGATCACCTTCAAATTTACACCATGAGAACAAAACATATGTGCTGATCTACTTGCAAAGAGAGCTAGGTCTGTAAACAACGATATTGATTGTCAACATTAATAAAGCTTTTGGAAAGAAAAAAATAATAAATAAATACGTCATTGCTTTGTATATAATTGTTGATATTCATCATTATACTTAACTCTTTTATTATGTATTTAAAATTATTTTCATTTATTATAAATAAATATGAATTAAATGATATTTTTAATACACTTTAATATTTTTTAAAGAAAATTTACATGTCTTGTTTAACATGTATTTTATCAAGCAAGTTTAATATTGACATTGACAAACCCGTGTATTCACCAAGTTTATTGTTCATCTAGTTAATTTTTAAATAATTAGATGTAATTAACTATAAAATTAAATATATTGAAATAATTATTGGTGGGGTCTATCAGATAAACTTGGTGATGATGTAGACACCCTAAGAGGAGAGAAAACTCTATATATATATATAGATTCACATATTTAAAGGTGCAGATTTGGTGGTATTTTGTTTGGAAAGAAAGTGTGAATATGAATCGGATGTTTATAAATGTTCTTAATAAAATATTATGTTGAGGAACAGAGAATAATGTTATTTTGCTGGAAAAAAAAAACAAATAGATGATTTTCATGAACATGGAGTAAGGTAAGGAAATAAATCTAAAGAGTTAGAGAGCAAACCTTTGCAAAATATGAATAGAGATTGAATTATAGGGAGCTAGAATTTATAGGATTAATTGACAAACTAACTCTTTCTCTTTGCAACTCCTTGAATTGTGAGGATTTGGAATATTAGTACTACTTGAAATAAAAAGAGAAAAACATAGATAAGAAACGAATATAAATAAGTGAAATAACATAGGAGAATATAGTTGTTTTATTTGAGACATGAAACGTGAGACGTTATTTATTGTTAGGTTTTTGTTGTAAACGTTTTATTCTTCTAAAATCAATTGAACATGTAATAAATGCATGAGAACTACGTTTTGGTTTAGAGTTAGACAAATAAAAATCTAATTATGTTTGTTTTTTCATTCAAAACTTTACATCTCAATTTCCTAAAAATAAGAAGACGTTACAGAAGAGATTAGACTTAAGCTTTGATTAAATAGAATAATTGAGAATTAATGAGAAGTGTGGACAGGTGTCGAATGTACATGATGCCAAATGTCGTCGTGTTATGCAACGATGAATGAAAACCTTCTCATATTATATAAGATATTTGTAAATACCATATCATGTATTAAGTGTTACATGTGTTATCTTTGAATATTCTTCAAAGTTGTATATCATTCAAAATTTGTTTTGTAATACATTTGTTTTTTCTTTAAACAGATTTTTTGACTCTATGTTATCAATATGATTGATTATAAGTCATATATGTATTTTTTGGCTATTAAAATTCATATAAGTTTGTGACTCTCAAAATAGCGTGACAATATTGTTACACTTTGCGACGAGCTTGTGACTAAGTTTATTAATATGCAACGGATTAGCTACTACTAATATGTATGACCGTTTTGTGACTGATACAAAAAATTCAGATTTTCAGCAAATATTAAGCGGGAATTTATTTCCCCCGGTCGAAAATAATTTCGTGATATAACTAAGTATTTACACTTTACATTTTTTGCGTTTCATAGCTTGACTGTTTCATAGCTTCTCAGCCCACGTTTTGTATTTAATTAGAGATGGTTTTTATAAATTCATTAGTCTAAAGTTTGACTGTTTCGTAGCTTGTTTAATTCCCTTTTGTGATAGTTATTGGAGTCTTTGGGTCTTATTATTGGAGTCTTTGGGTCTGTGATTATAAGAGCTCAATGACAATGAGTTCTTAGTTCTTAGTCTCATAGCTTGACTGTTTCATAGCTTCTCAGCCCACGTTTTTATCAAATGACAATGGATAAAGTGTGATTGTTTCATAGCTTCTCAGCCCATGTTTTGTATTTAATTAGAGATGGTTTTTTTAACTTCATTAGTCTAAAGTTTGACTGTTTCGTAGCTTGTTTAATTCCCTTTTGTGATAGTTATTTACCTTTTCATGTTTTGGAATTTCGCATTTCATGTATTGACTAATTTCTTTTGATATTCATCTACTAGGTTTGGACAAGACGACGGGAAACTGGCTCGAGTCATATCTGGAATATTTCGGAGGAAGTTCGATGGTCCCTACTTCAGCTGGAAAGTGACGCCTATACACATCCAAGAAAGATACTTCAGAACCTTTGCGGTAATATTAAATTATATACAGTCTACATTATGAATTACTTAGTAATTATTATAATCATTTATACTTATCAATGTTGTATTACGTAGCGGAAATACAACTGGGACAGCGGGATTACCGATCTGGTGAGAGAAAACTTCCTGACTATCGCTAGAAGACGGATGAAGGGAATTGTGTCTCAAGCTAAGAAGAGTGGTGAGATGCCTGTTTGGATTCACCCAAATCTTTGGGTTGAAATGTGGAACCATTGGGACACTCCTGAAGCTGTTTATAAGAGCAGTAATGCATCAGAGTGCAGTAACTCCGACCGTGGCGGTCTTGGAGTCCACAAACACTTATCTGGACAGAAATCATACGTGCAAGTTCGACAAAATCTGGTAAGACATTTATCACTTCCTTTAAGTATTTCTTTTGACATAATTTATATGTGTTTGTGTCATTATAGGAGGAAAAATTGGGGCGTCCTGTATCCCTTGGAGAAGTGTTTATGTCAACACACACAAGGTCAGATGGAAGTTTTGTTGATCAAAAGGCTAAACATGTCGTTGATGCTTATGAGAAGAACTTAGAGGAGAAATTGTCTGAAATAGATGTTGATGGTTCCGAAACTTCAGATCCTTCGTCTCAACAATCAACTCAACGAACCCTCACCATTCAAGAAAAAGATGACATATTTCTTAAGGTAATTTCGACTTTAGTTTACTGTTATTGAGTTTCTGGTTTGCTGATGTTGAGAGTCTTGTTTTCTGAGTAATATTGTCTGTTTTTGCTCACGTTTATGTCTGATTTTGCTTAAGAGTAGAGTCTGGTTTTCTGAATTTCATTGTCTGGTTTTGCTCATGTTTATGTCTGATTTTGTTGATGTTCATTTTCTGGTTTTGCTTATGTTCTTTGTCTGATTTTGCTGATGTTTATTGACTGGTTTTGATTGCTCTTTTTGACGTTTGAGAGAAATTTGAGATTACTTGATGTTGATTTTCTGGTTTTGAGTAAACAGTTAATTGTATTCTAGTTTCTATGTTTATAATCTTCTTTTGTTTTGATCGACTTGGACAGCTAAAAATGTTTGAGTAAACCTTCTTTTGAGTAAATGTTTTGAGTAAACCTTCTTTACAGCTAAAAATGTTTTTGTGTTTAGTGTACTTTCACAGATAATAAGGGAAACCCGTTTGGACTTGGACAGCTGAAAGAGACGATCAAAAAAGGGAAGAGAAAAGAGAGTTATGGAAGCTCCTCTTCTTCGTCTTCACTGTTAGAGATGCAAGAAGATCATGTAGCTGCTCGTCGTAAGCTTGCTGAAGTGGACCAAGAAAATGCTAGACGTGACGAGGAGCGACGCAAAGATCAAAGTCGCATC
>NW_003302552.1:13370128-13403189 GCF_000004255.2 Arabidopsis lyrata subsp. lyrata
GATGGTCTCCTATATGAGGAACAAAGATCCTGCCTTTGCAGAATTTTTGGCTACTCAACAGCCGAAGCAACTGCAGCAGCAACCGTAGCTTCTCAACCACCAACCACCGCAGCAGCCACCGCAGCAACCACCGCAGCAGCCATCCCACCTGCCAACGCACCATACTCTTCACCAGCTGCCACTTCACCCATGTCTAACACTTCTTCATCCTCTCCCTTGGCTTAGACCTTTTCTAACACTTATTCATCCTCTGTTTTAGACCTTTTAATCTACTTTGGCTTTTGTTATGGATGATGATTTTAGGTTTGGTTTTTGTAGTACTGAATTATTTTATGGGTTTCTAATATAAATCATATTAGGATTTCTTTTAAATTTAGTTTTTTTTTGTCAATTTAATTTAGGGGAGGTTGCAAATAAATAGCTATTTTCTCACCTATTTGCCACCACATACAAATAAAAACAGTGGCATATTGGTTGCTAATTAGTGACGCTAGAATCCATCATGTAGTCTTTAAAACGTCGCATCCTTACGACTCAACTTGCCGTTGCAACTTCGTCTCTGGTTTCGACTATCAACTTCAGTCACAAAATAGTCTCTATGTAGGACTACATTAATTAGTCTTCAAATGGTTACAAATTTGCGACTATCTGTCGTTCTCACTAAGTGGTCGGTAATAAAGGACGGTTTTGCGACCAAATAAATTTGCGACCAAATTTTTGCGACCAACCAAAACAGTCCTTATTCAGTCTCAAATGCCGACTGTATGACTAATTTGGGACGATTTCGTTGGTCGCAAACAGCTTGTTTTCTTGTAGTATATAAATAAGAACATTAATAAAATAAATGAGTTTTTGGCCGGACGGGTTTGGCGGGACGGGTTTTTGAATCAACAATAATAAAAATATTAAAATATCATTAATCCACCGCTTCAATACGGATTAAATCCTTTTTTTTTAATACTACAAATATTAGACATATTAAATCAGTCTCACTTAGAAAAGATTGTATAAAACCAAAAATTGTCCCGTGGTATAATGTTAGTTAATAACAATATTTATAAAATTTTAAAATATCATTAACATGCCGCTGTAATACATATTAAATATTTAGTTTATTAAAATATAAATGTCTTAGAGAATGATATGATTTGTAAACTTTTATATATAATAAATAATCATTAAATCTATATATACATTTTTGGATGACTTTTAGTAAATAAATCCTGGAGTTGGAATGTATTTACAAAGAATGCCATTGACATTAATTATTTTGATTAAAAAATTTAAATACAAGATAATGTGCTCAACAAACATTGCAAAAAATATCTCCAAAAATTGTCCACGGTTTCTTTCTAGAAATTTTTAAAAATAACGATTAAAAGAAATAATAAGGAAACCAGAATATATTTAAGCGTCCTAATAAATAGTAGTTACCATAACTACTATAATTAAAAAAACAATTCGAATAGTTGTTGGCATAACAACTAAAATCTTAATTAATTGATCTTAATAGTCATTATCCCTAAAATAATGCTCGGTTGAAATTGGAAATCCATCAATCTTATATGTAACCATATTCCCTAAAATATTCTACTATCTATATTTACATTTTTGGAGTACACTTAGCAAATAAATCCTAGAGTTACTAAGTATTTACAAAGAATGCCATGGCATTAATTATTTTGATTAGAAAATTCAAATGAAATATATTAATTGCCAAAAAAAATCTTAACATAATATCTTAACAATCTTACCAAAACATTTTTGATCCTCAAATATTTTTGGTATGATTTCTCATAATAAAAGATCCATCATTAATTGAAATGTAATAAATTAAAAAAAAATCTTTTTATTTTAAAAACTTTCTAACGACAAATGTGCTGCAAAATAAATAATTTCTTAAAACAATTACATAACCTAATAATTGTTGGAGAATTTTAAGGAAAATAATCACGTATATATATAACTTAAAGATAACAATTACTCATCAAATCTATGTATTTTTTTTAATATTGTATCATAACAAGACCTAAATCAATAAACTATTTATTCTCTATATATATATATATACATGAGGTTATTTAGTCATCAAATCAATGGGCATGGTTCCACTCTCGCCGTCCCTCAGCTCCTCAAATCATCTGCATGTGGCTTCATTTTGTACATGTCTTGGACTAAGGTTCTTCTCTATTCTTCTTTGATTTGAATCACTTTCATTTTTTTTTTGTTTTTTTTTTTTGATAAATAACTCACTTTCGTCTTTCTATGGCTTTACATATGTTTGATAGCCTCACGTTGAATTGAGGAGCTTTCCAGTGCATTCAAAAACTGGTCCTTCTACGTTACCTTAATCTACATGTTTTGGAAAAATTAGAAAAGGGTTTTGATTTTTATTGTCTTGGTAAGATGGCTCATGTTTGAGTGTGAAAATATTGGTAGAGTTAACAATAATCCGTTGTAGCATCTTAACTTATATCTCTTAGTTACAATAGTAATGGTTGTTTGTTTTGTGTTTAAACAGTCATTTAAAACTAATTGTTGCCTCACTAATTTGGATACACGTCCTCTCGGTGGATCAGAGGATGGATTGGTTTTTTTTTTGTGATTTGGTACGTATCAAAATTCCAAGCTCATTATTTAGAGGTAAAGATTCATTTCTTTTCTTTTAAACCTGTTTAGAACTTTTTTTAATTAGTATTGATTTAAAAAAATTATTTGGTTTGTTTACAGAAAATATTTAGTGGTTTACCATCAAGTGACAAAATCAATTGTTTTAAGTAATTCATTTTTAAATATATTTATTTTAATGTACATTAATTAAATTATGGTTACTAATCGTTATTTGACAAACTCATTTTGCTATATTACTTATTATAAACCAACCTCATTTTGGCAATAAATAATTTGTTTAGTTATAAATGAGATTAACTCCAAAAAACATTATTACCAAATATATAAATATTATTTATGTCTACTGAATAATATGTTGTTTTAGATTATTATTATTTTATAAGGTTTCAAATATTATAAATATTTTAACTTTTTAAGAATTTTAAATATTATTAATATTAAAGCTTATAAGAAGTTTAAATATTATAAATATGTAAAATTTATAAAAAGTTTAAAGTATCTATAATATTTAAATTCTATAAATAGTTTATATATTAATAATATTTGAACTCTATAAAAATTATAAATATATATACTGTAGAAACCATTTAAAAGCAAACTTTTAAATTGACTCGAATTATATGTATTCTAAACAAAAGAAAAATAACATGATGTTTAATTTCACGGAACGATATTATATGGTGTGACGGATTTGTATCGATATTAATACGGAATAATATACTACAAGTGAAATCTTATAGTTAACCATCAAAATAGAATTATGAAGTTTTGGTCGATATTAACACTTTTATGAAGTTTCGAATATTATAAATATTTAAACTTTATAAGAATGTATAAACGTTTATAAGTATTTATAATATTTAAATTCTATAAAAAGTTTACAATATTAATGATATTTGAACTCTATAACAATTATATATATATATATATATATATATATATATATATATATATATTATGGAAGCCATTCAAAATAAACTTTTAAATTGACTCAAATTATATATCTTTAAAATTAAAATATTATAAAAAACGATAACAAAATGATATTTAATTTCACTGGACGGGGTTATATGGTAGGACGGGTTTGAGTCGATATTAATAGGAGGCGGTATACTACGAGTGAAATCCTAGAATTAACTATCAAAATACAATTATAAAATCTTAAATGCTAAACAAAACAAAAAATAATTACCGCGGGTAATATATATAATATATACAGATATACGTACATTTAAATCAAACAAAATAATATGTCATATCTATAGATAATTTTCAAAAAAAATTATAGTCCCGCGGTGTACCGCGGGTTAGAATCTAGTTTTAAAATAAAAACAAATCACGGGACGGGTTAAGAAATTATGGAACGAGTTATTTTTCGGAAAGGATTTATATGGCGGACGAATTTGAATCAATATTTATATACCGCTTTAATACGGGTTAAATCCTCAATTATTAATAATTGTCTCGTGGACACCGTTACTTAATAACAATTGTAAACTATAATATAAATAAATATGTTATAAGGAGATATAATTTACAAAATATTTTTATACTAACTTTAAATTAAATTATCTCGCGATGTACTGTGAGTTAAAATCTAGTATGTTTGTAAAGCCGAGTGCATGCACACATGCGACGACATTCTCAAATTGATGGGCTCATATAACAAAAGGTCTTTATAATAAAATCGTGACGATTTAATTTAGCCCATATCTTTTCATAAGTCAGTCCAGATGTGATTTTAACCCAAAAAGATAATAGGCCAGTGTTGGTTGTATGATTTTAATTGTCCATATTGTTTCATAAGTCAGTCAACATGATTTTAACCTAAAAATATATTCTGGACTCTCTTGAATTATGTTGTGTTATGTAATCAACGGACTTATAAAAAATTAAAAATTAACCCCCTTTAGAAAAATAATATGCTCCGGTTTTGTTTGGATGCTACAAAAGAAACTAAGGACTGTGGTGCTGTTCGTTTCATTAGTTGAATGCTCCATCTGAATGGAGATGAATGATATTCGTTTAGAGGCAATTTAACGGATCAGTCAGATGCATCAGTTGAATAAGTTTTTTAAAGTCATCTGAAAAATCCAAAAAATCCAGCTAAGTTTGAACGGTGCATTCAGATGCATCAGCTTGAGCCAAAATCTAAAAATCATGTCGTTTTGGACATAACTAAAACGGTGTCGTTTTGACATATGTAAAATTTTAAAACGGAGTTAAAGAGTGCCAAGTTATCGATACATGGAGAGTTATATTGCGGGTGACTTTTGACACCGTAGTATTAACTTGCATTTATTTGACTTAGAGATTTATTTTGCAAAAAAAAATTACTTGGAAGGTTTCACAAAACCCTAATATTAACTATCACAAGTAGATCAAGATGTAAATATCTTATTTTTGAAACTTTAAACAATAAAGTACCCTAATTTTTTTCTACAAATTTCATGCTATTTGTAAATCCATGATATTTTCAAAAGTCTAACATGGATTAATTAGATAAATATCTTTTTTGGACAAAAATTAGATAAATATCTATCTGTAAAATAATTAATAAAATAAAATAAGGTTATATACATATTTTTAAATAATTTATAAGCATGAAATGTGTATCTTAAAATTCACAAAAAAAAACTATATTATCGCTTTTAACTTTAGACAACAATACAGTATTTTTTTCAAGCTTCCGACTGTTTTTAATGCATGATTTTTATATATATTCTTGTCATGTAATTTTTTTTTTTCTGAACAATGATTTTTAGTTTTCTAAGCAAGATTATTTTAACAAACCGAAATAACAAAAGGTATCAATCAAATCAAAACTTTAAATTATTACATAATACATAGTTCTATACTTCTATGCTACATTTTGATTTAATAACAACAATAATTATAATATACTCATATACTTTCTTTTTTGTTAAAGAAATATACTAGTATACTACGCTGGTCGTTATCTAATCGTTTATTGTATGTCACAACTCACAAATAAACATACGGATGATGTAAAAACGGTTTAAGAAGAAAATCCCACAAAAATACTCTTACATGTTTCGTTGAACTCGATTCTTTTCGTAAATTCCAAATGATTGGTTCCAAAACAAAACTTCTAAAAGATTACGTGAATTATTTAGGGAAAAATGTCATTAAAATCCCCAACTTATTCAAAACGTTGATTTAAATCCTCAACTCACGACGAAACGAAATAAATATCAAACTTATGTTGACTTTCCAAATAAATATTAAACTTATGTTGATTTTCCAAATAAACACCAAACTTTCATTGACTTGGCCATATTAGGCATGACGTTAAGTGAGTTAACAGACAATGTTAACGGGATTAATTTTCTGTTAACAGACCCGCTAATTAAAAATGACAGTATTGTTGAACTATAATCAAATCTCATCTAAGTCATATAACCTAAAGGCGTATTCATATAAGTTAGTTATTTACGTAAGAGTCACGAATGTACGTACGTATAGTTGTATATGTTCGTAAAGTTATGTCTTTTCGATTAACATCATTGTGTGTAATACGTTTTATCTTATCAATAAAGATCAAGTTTCTTCATACTCTATTTTTCATTTTGGTTTTGTTCTCCATACTCTGTTAAAACAGAGTTTGTTTGTTGATCAAAACACTAACAAGTATTCCTTCTAAACATAAAACGACGTTGTTTTGTCGTAAATGTTCAATAAAATCCCGAGTTTCAAATCATACTCTATTTAGGGTTAGGGATTTTGCTCGATTTGGGGATCTAAGATTGACTTTAGAGATTTAATTCAATCGTTACGACAAAACAACGTCGTTTTGTTGTTATATGAAACAATGTCGTTATTAATTAACATATATGTTAACAGAAAATTACATCCGTTAACGAGATCTATTAACCCACTTAACATCGTACCTAATATGGCCAGGTCAACGGAAGTTTGATATTTATTTGGAAAGTAAACATAAGTTTGATATTTATTTAGAAAGTCAACATAAGTTTGATATTTATTTCGGTTTGGCATGAGTTGAGGATTTATTAACCCACTTAACGTCATACCTAATATGGTCAGAGTCTGTTAATAATTGATATTTATTTGGAAAGTCAATGAAAGTTTGGTGTTTATTTGGAAAGTCAACATAAGTTTAATATTTATTTGGAAAGTCAACATAAGTTTGATATTTATTTCGTTTCGTTATGAGTTGAGGATTTAAATCAACGTTTTGAATAAATTGGGGATTTTAACGACATTTTTCCCGAATTATTTATTGGGGTACATAAATGAAGGGAAAATGGTGGGGCTTTGCGTTAAAAATTAAGACCCACCAGCCGACCTGACCATGTCCTACTCAGCTTACACATGTTTCCATGTGACCTCACCACTTCTTCTAATCCCATTTTACCATTTTTTTCCTTATATAAAATAAAATTAATCTTCGTACAAAAATAGTAGTAGTTAATAGTAATCTTTTTTTTAACATCTAATTAAGCCGAAATATAATTTCTTATACTAAAAATAGTACTATGCTTTAATCATCTAACTCCAACATCTAAACGCATCTTCTTATGCACAAAATCTCTCTCTTTTCGATAATCGTGTTACATTGTTTACTAATTGACACGTAAAAATAAAAGGAAAAAAATCCTTTGGCTAAGCCACTTTTGCTACGTTAAGTCCATTTCAACACTAATAAAAACTTTAATAATGTACAAAGTATGTTTAATCACAAATTCAAGTACGGTTAGTTTAATTGATTAGACACTTTAAAGTTGTTTTTGTCACATTGAGTTTTTTTGGCATAAATCGTTACATTGCATTAAGACTTAGAAACGTTGGAAATTTGCTTTTCTTCTTCTCAAAAGTTTCGACTAAGCCTGGGCAAAAAAACCGTACCCGAGTATCCGAACCAAAACCGACCCAAAAAAACCGGTTCGGGGCGGGTACGGGTATTAGTTATTTATCCTATTGGGTCTTGTATTGTCGTACCCGTGGGTATAGGGTAAAACCCGATCTGAACCCGATACCCGAACGGATACCCGATTACCCGAAATTACTTATACTTATACATATAAAAACTTTATATATATGTAATATTTGAGCTAAATACATTTATATCCAAATATCCGAGAGTAATTACCAAAAATTAAATGCACTTATATTTATATATTTAAGACTAAATATATTTATACGCGAGATGCTTGTAAATTTTCTAAATATTTGGACAAAATTCCGGTTATTCGGATAAATTTTTGGGTGAAACTCGGATATTTGAGTAAAATTGCGGATAAAATTTGGATATTAGAGTAAAATTTCGGGTAAAATTCGGGTATTTGGTAAAATTTTGGGTATTTGGGTATAAAATACCCGAACCCGATGGGTGCCCGATTTTTTCGGGTATTTAGCGGTTCTAAAAATCTAAACCCGAACCGACCCGAACCCGATTAGACCCGAACCGAAACCGAACCGATATTTTAGTTTACCCTATTGGATCCTAAACTCCTCTACCTGAAAGACCCGTACCCGATCGGGTTTTACCCGAACCCGACCCGCATACCCGAATGCCCACCCCTAGTTTCGACAATAATAGTTACCAAAAAACCGACATTGTAAGATTTATATTAAACACAAAAACATTATAACAGTAATAACATAAATCTGTTAATTGTATAATACTTTATAAAGATATAAGGTGGATTAGAAGGTGTCGTGCAACGGATCTGAACGTATCATGTTAGTTTATTTTGACTTAACTGTGCACAATACGTTTGACCCATCAAAAGAATTTCCCATTGGTCAAAGAATCTCTATTGATTCTTATCTCTCAACTCATCTCTCAAGTCTCAGCCAGTAAATATTATCAGAAAAATTCTGAAGTAAATTATTTTCAGTGCCCCCTTTCTTTTTTAGTAATTTAAGGACAATCTCACATGACCTTTTTTCCAATGTAAACACTCTTATTTTAATTATTTTACTCTTTTTTACTTTTGCTACATGTCTAATCAATCAAACCAATATACTAGTAAAAATTAAAAAAATAAACTCAAACGAATTATGAAAGTTACAACAGTACATTAATTCACATTATTATATACGCTTTCACGTTACTCCCGTAAACAAAAACAATTAAATACATGTTAATGGCTCAGTTTCATTATTTAACATCAACATTGTTTAATGCTTTGATTAATATAAAGTTTAGTGATCATTATGTGGATCCAAGAGGGAATCTAAGATCGAAGATGGATATTGAGAATTTGCCTCATGAAGGAAACAAAATCTCCTGCAACTTTACGTTCAAAGAGTTTACACTCAAAGAGTGAATCAAATTGGTTTTTTTGGC
Source organism: Arabidopsis lyrata subsp. lyrata (assembly GCF_000004255.2). Taxonomy (NCBI): domain Eukaryota; kingdom Viridiplantae; phylum Streptophyta; class Magnoliopsida; order Brassicales; family Brassicaceae; genus Arabidopsis; species Arabidopsis lyrata. The sequence continues at coordinate 13,379,097 of NW_003302552.1, forward strand.
GTGTGGCGCCAATCAAATTGGTTTTTTTGGCGTGTGGCGCCAGGTTTCAAATCTTAAATAACTTATCACAAAAAATTAGCAAATATTTTATCATTTCCTTGTTTTCACGTGGCCTTAGAATTACTTTTTTTTTTATACCAGACTTACCAGTTAATACTCCTTCCGTTTCGTTTTACTTATCGTATTAGAGTTAAAATTTTGTTTAATAATAGTTGTCGTTTTAGGTTTTCGATGCAAATGTTTGGTGAAAATTCTAGTTTTATCCATACTGTTTTAATGTTTCGGCCAATGAATTTTTTTATAAAATATATTAATAGAGGGTAAAACAAAAAATTTAATGTTTTTATTAATTTGTGTGAGAAAACCTTAAACGACAACTAAAACGAAACAGAATAGTAAATATTCATTAGCAAATATTCTAGTTAATTATTAATTTCGGAGAAAAATATTCATTAATGTTAATATTCGTATGATCATGGTCATGATCTGTAATAATAGTGGTCAAATCAAAGGTAAAGTTCCTGACAAAACATATTAAATAAATTAATTAAGAAATTTGAAATGTTTGACCAGTCAAATAAACCATTAAGCTACAGTCTAAGATAATGGAGACATACGTGACCAGTGTGTGCGTTATTAGCGTACATACTTGAGCATTAAGAGCATTTTCAAAGGGTCAAAGAGGACCTCAAATTTGAGGTTTGAGATTTGGTAAACCTCAAATTTGAGATTTAGAGTTGTGTTTCTCCAAAAGAAAATCAAAAATTTAACTTTAAAAAAAATTGTATTTTGCATAATAATCCTTATTATTGATTATAGTTACATAAAACCATAAATGTTTTATAAATAACAATAAAACACATATTTAAAATATTACAAGCAATATTAATTAGTAAGATATTACGTTATAAAATAGAATTGCACAAAAAAAATAATAAAACACACAAACGAAATCATAAAATAAAGCTAAATTACCAAATTATTGAATCTAAGTATTTCCGTAATGCTTCCACATATGATCAATCCATGCATTTCGAAAAGCTAGATGAGTCTCTTTATTTTTTATTTGTAGATTATGAGATACTAATTGTTGAAATCAAGTATTTTCGTTTATTGCCATAAAATTTTAAGGCTTAATATGTTAAAATAACAAATTAGTCAAAATATTTATAAGATATAAATAATTGTGAGGACCAAAATGCAAATAAAAAGATGAATTGAGGTTTTGAATAGTAAAACCTCAAATATGAGGTTTCACTATTAAAAATCTTAAAATTTGAGGTTTTGAGATTGCCTTTCCAAACCAAAAATCTTATATTTGAAAATTTAAGGTCTCTTTTGGAAATGCTCTAATATTGTTGCGTTTTGTTTTGACAACAAACTTGTTTAATGTATATCTAAGCTGCCAACAAATAATTTCTATATTTCGATTTAGGGATAACACATGGCGAGGTCAGCGTTGTGAATAAGTGATATGCTGTTTTTGTCTTTGTAAACCATTTGATTTTTTTTTTTGAAAAAAGATTCATTGCTTGTTTAAACCGAAGTTACCGAACTAATAGTTTTTAGATCAAATCCCTTATACATACACTAGTTCGTAAGATTTTAATTAAATTAAGTGATTTTTGTAAAAAATGCCATTTTTGAAAAATCTTACGAAAATTATATTTTTACTAGAATCTTAAAGATTTGCCATTTTAACACTTAAAAATATAAGTATTTACGATTTTGTTTTACAAAAATACGTTATACCAAATACTAAAACTTAAAAACAAATAGAACATAATAAATCCAAATATAATGAATAAAATACATGTTAAATCACATTTTTTATAGACTAAAAATAATAAATCCACAAACTATTTAGAAAATAGCAAAACCAACAAATACCGCTCCTAAAAGTGGGTTTCTCATAATTGATTTTAAATTAATTATAACTATGAGAAAGGGAATTTTTCTCATGTAAATTTGGAGTAGAAGACTTTATAAAATTCAAGTAATGTAACAAACAACAATTTCCCATCTGGGTTTATCCGTTACTATGTTTAGAATTTACTTTTCTATCCATGATTTTCTATTTCCAAAAAAGAAAGTGAAAGTATATGTTTTCAAAATACCCCTAATAAAAAGTGCATACTTTTTGTTGTGTATTAAAATATGGTAATTTTGTTAAACTATTTTTCATAGACGCCAAAAAATAACAGTTTGAAACAATCGAAACCATCTATTAAGGTTTAAGATTGATTTATGCATTTCTTCAAGTTTATTCGCTTGAATAACAAGCATAAAGTTAACTTTATAGATAGTCTATCATTTCGTTAACAGATGATAGCTCTAATTGTATTATGCAATATACAAGAAAACACTTCATTTGCGACTGTGAAAATGGTCGATAAACGGTCGCAAAAGAGGGTTTTGCAACTGAATAACGACTATTTCTATTAGTCGCAAAAAAACGGTCGCAAAATTTCCTTGTCTCATTATAGTCGCTAATTTGCGACTAGTTGGCGACTATAAATATATCGTCGCAGATTAACGACTAATCTGTGACAGGTGAATATCGTTGCAAATTTGCAACTATTTAAGGACTCATTTATTATGGTGACAATATAGTCCTTTATTAGTAACCATTTTGATACGAGATTTAGAGTTATTTGTAAATTTGTTTAGTCACAGTTTGGTCACATTTGTTAATTGTTCTGGTCACAAACTAGTCAGAATTTCTGAAACTTTTTGGTCACAAAATGGTTACATCTTATTAGTCCGAAACCTGTCCATTTCAAAAGCAAATGCATTCAAAAACCATTCAAATATCAATCAAGTACCATTCCAAACCATTCAAAAACTATCCTAATCAAAGCATAACATATCCTAATAAGTTCACATACACAGACAAAAGGAAACTAAAATCAAGTTGAATGATTTGAGGCGGTGTTAGATAGAGGAGAGGTTGGTGTGGTTCCAGTGGTGTGTCCTGCTGGTTGGACTGCAGCTCACCATATTCTTCATCCGGCGTTGACAGATTTCCTCGAACCACCATTGAACTGTCCCTGTTATCAAGGGATCCCAGGTGTGGATTTTCTACAACACAAAGACATGAAGACAAGAGTTTGTGAAACAACAAAAATAATCATTAGATGTGAAGGATATAGGACAGAATAATGTACCGCGAACTCGATGAAGTATCTTTCTTGTCTCTCACGCGGCACACAAGTCCAGCTATAGTAGGGACCATCGAATTTGTTTTTAAAAATTTTAGTAATCTTCCTAACCAGTCTTGATTTAAACATCACGAGTAAACCTGCACCACTTGTAAACAAGTAGAAAAGTTAATAGTATCAAATACTCAAAAACAAAGTAAACCAGAAGTACCTAAGACATTAAGCAAAGTGTCTACACTCAGACTTGGTAAAAACTTCTTTGAACAACTCAAATGCATGAAATGTATCATTGAACTAAGACAACATTGAAAAGCAAACCAAAAGCAACAAAAAAAGATGGCCAATAATCACACACTCTAACATTGAAAAGTATACCAAAAGCAACCAAAAAAAAAGCAAACCAGAAACAATTTATTACATACTTTCAATGTTAGAGTGTACTGATTAGCTACTGATCATGTCACAAGCAAAGCCATATATTAAAACATCAAACTAAGACAATAGAGAAAGAAGTGATACGTTTAGACATCAACCTATACTACAATCAGACATCAACCAATACTACAATCAAACATCAACCTATACTACAATCAAACATCAACCAATACTACAATCAAACATCAACCTATACTACAATTAGACATCAACCTATACTCAGACACTCTAACTATGAAAAGGAACACAATTGATACGTTTATCAATAGAGAAAGAATTCAGACCAAGTGGTGTTTTCTCTCGGTGTTGGAGAGAGGACCGTGGTAAACTGATCCCGGTCTGGCACCTGAAGCAGAGCATTCAGAGCATGTAGCGTTTCTTCCTCGAGCTCCGGCAACATTGGAGAAAACTCCATGAAGTTATTTCCTTGAGAAGAATAAGGCTGACTATGACCCACACTCGGACCATCAGAGTTCAGATGTGAATGTGGAGACGGTGGAGCCTCATCTTCTGGCTGCGGTTGATGCGGAGTAGGTTGCTGTGGAGTCGGTTGAGGAGGTAGAATTGTGGGTCTTTTCGGAGCAATAGACGTACCAGGAGCTCTCTAAGAAGCGTTGGGAACATTTCTTCTCCTCCGTCCTCGACCAGTCATCGTGTTGGGAACATTCGCGAAGTGATTTTAGAGGATTCCAAGAAGAAGAAGAGAGATGGTGAGGATTCAAAATAGGATTAGGGTTTTGACGGAGAAGGAAAAAAGAAATGGAGAGGATTCGAAGAAGAAGAAGAAGAAGATGAGTCGATTCGAAGAAGAAGATGAGTCGATTCAAAGAAGAAGAAGAGAGATGGAGAGGATGCTAGTAAGATTAGGGTTTTGACGGAGAAGGAAAAAAGAAATGGAGAGGATTCGAAGAAGAAGAAGAAGAAGAAGAAGTAGAAGAAGATGAGTCGATTTGAAGAAGAAGATGAGTCGATTCGAAGAAGAAGAAGAGAGATGGAGAGGATGCTAGTAAGATTAGGGTTTTGACGGAGAAGAAGAAGAGATCTATCCCTCTTTCTCGAGAAAATTAGGGTTAGTTTAGTGGGTTTCTTAATGGGCCTAAACATTTGGGTTTAAACATTTGGTCGCTCTTTAGTCGCAAATTAGTGACAAAGTAAAAAAATTGGTGGGAATTGGAACCGCCCAAACACTTAGCCAAAATCATAGAAATTTCACTAACCGTAGCTAAATAGTCGCACTATTGGTCGGCAAATAGTTGCACTATTCGTCGCAAAATAGTTGCTAAATGAACAATAGTTACAAAATGGTGGCAAAATTGCGACCGTTTTGTGACTTTCGTCTATTAGTCACAAGACAAAATTTATAAATCTACACATTGTGATCCAAAATGGTGATATATATCACTCAAAAACACTCATATTATTGTTATAGAGGACATATATTAGTTTAAGGTTGAATTTTTTTGCAAAATTCAAGTGATATAGATATTTTACTAAATCTCTAAACATTACTCATAAGAGTAATGTAACAAGACAAAGAGATTTGAATGTTTTGTTTTTAAACATCAATATTTATGTCTTTGGTTAAGATTTTATTACTAAGTAACATCAAATGAGTGTAGAATTGTTTAACTTTATATGCAAACAAATTTAAAATGTGAAAATTGAGAAAAACAAAATCGAGGGTTGGTAAATACTAAATAATCGCAAAACGGTCGCTATCTCAGGTGCCAGTCGCAAAAAAGTCGCAAAATCTTTAGGTGCTAGTCGCAAAATACGTACTACTTAGCGACTAAAATAAAAATTGGTCGCTCTTTAGTCGCAAATTAGTGACAAAGTAAAAAATTGGGGGGAATCGGAACCGCCTAAACGCTTAGCCAAAATCATAGAAATTTCACAAACCGTAGCTAAATAGTCGCACTATTGGTCGACAAATAGTTGCACTATTCGTCGCAAAATAGTTGCTAAATGAACAATAGTTACAAAATGGTGGCAATTTTGCGACTGTCTTGTGACTGGTATCTATTAGTCACAAGATAAAATTTAGAAACCTACATATAGTGATCCAAAATGGTGATATATATCACTCAAAAATACTCATATTAGTGTTATAAAGGACATATATTAGTTTAGGGTTGAATTTTTTTGCAAAACTCAAGTAATATAGATATTTTACTAAATCTCTAAACATTACTCATAAGAGTAATGTAACAAGACAAAGAGATTTGAATGTTTTGAATGTTTTGCTTTTAAACATCAATATTTATGTCTTTGGTTAAGATTTTATTACTAAGTAACATCAAATGAGTGTATAATTGTTTAACTTTATATGCAAACAAAGTTAAAATGTGAAAATTGAGAAAACAAAAATAGAGAGTTGGTAAATAGTCGCAAACTGGTCGCTTTATCAGGTGTCAGTCGCAAAATCTTCAGGTGCTAGTTGCAAACCGGTCGCTATCGCTGCATTTTTAACGTGTTTTATACCACTCTTTCTAACTAATTTGCAACGAAAGTGTAACTATAACAAGTGGTTGTTAACTAGTTGCACATTTGAGACTACATTGCGACGATCATTTGAGACCAAAAGTTGAGTCGCACATCAGTCGCATATCAGCCACTCATTTGCGACTATAATAAATTAGTATGTAATCGGTTTTAAAATCGTCGCATATTAACGACTAAGTAAAGACTATTTGTTTTAGTCGCAGAATAGCGACTATATTCCATCTGTAAATATTGTGGTCGCTAAATGGTCGTTCAGAAGTCACAATATAGTCGCAAACATTTGCGACTAATAATTCGGTCGCAAAGTGTAGTTGTAAAACGCAGGTTTTCTTGTAGTATATATATATATTAATCACTCTGATGTTGTTACATTTATGAGGTTCGAAATGAGTCGTGCTTAACTTCTAAGCGTTCCATGTTGTAGTGATATATTTGTGATTTATATGAATATAGATAAATTATGTCTTTATTTACACATAAATATATAATATAGAATACAAAATCGTGTTACTGTTATACTGTATACTAGATTTTAACCTGCGGTACACCGCATGATGATTTAATTTTAAAGTTAGTATAAAAATATTTTGTAAATTGTATCTCCTTATAACATATTTATTTATATTATAGTTTACAATTGTTATTAAGTAACGGTATACCACGAGATAATTATTAATAAACTGAGGATTTAACCCGTATTAAAGCGGTATATAAATATTGATTCAAATTCGTCCGCCATATAAATCATTTCCGAAATATAACCCGTTCCGTAATTTCTTAACCCGTCCTGTGATTTGTATTAAAAAATAAGGATTAAATCCGTATTGAAGCGGCGGATTAATGATATTTTAATCTTTTTATTATTGTTGATTCAAAAACCCGTCCCGCCAAACCCATCCCGCCAAAAAACTCATTTATTTTATTAATGTTCTTATTTATGATATGATTCTGAATCATTGTCTAAATATTTTAATCGATGTAGAACGTTGAACACACATTTTCGTCAATTGGATAATATATGTCCGTTTTTAAAATTTCGAATCACAGTATATGCAGAAAAAAATTGATTTTTTTTTTTTACTTTATGTATTATATGATGATTCAAAACAGTTAAAAACAAATCAAACAAAGATGATAGGAGAATCATAATTATAAATCTTAATCAAATCTTCTAAAAATCTAAATTATTAAATATGGAATATCCGGTGTATGAGTTGGGTTAAATATAACCCGACCCAACAAATTTTTTGTGAAGGAATTTTTAAAATGGGTCGGATATCCGAAAGCTTTTTTACCCACCCGTCACAAAAAGTGCTGCGATTATACTAGTATAGATAGGTAAGGTATCAGTTTCCACAAAACGATGTACTGTATATGTATGTGGGGTGTTAGTTAATTTAAGCAAACATTTTGTTCGGTCACACGAGTTTGAAAATCCGTCAATATGATCAAATTACAATTGCTTTTTAGGTGTTTAGGGTTTAGAAAAAGCGAAATTAAAATGTGGAGGAAAGAAATACAAAACAAGAAAATGGGGACAATTTAGTGTGGGTTCATTTTTTGCGTAAATCCAGGCTGGTTTGAAGACATAAGTGAAAAAAAACATGTAGAATAATTTTAGACCAAACCTGTCTACTCTTCCTATCTTTTAAAATCATTATCATGAGCAACGCCAATCTTCCCATCACCCTTTGCCCCTCCTCTCCAACCCCTACACAATAATACCTTATTTTATAAAAAATTAGTTTCCAATATCTGAAAATAATGGCCTTACAATTATTGTAGACAACATTGGTTCTATACTGGTTATGAATGGGGTATACAGATTTTATCAAGTTTTCATTTTTTTAAAAAAATGTGATTAATTCTTTTGGTTTTTCTACACCAAAATGTTTAAGTATTTACGTTTTTGTAGTATTTTTTAAAAATAAAGTGGTAGTTGAACTTCCGACCTTTTTTTTTTTTACATTTTTGGATCGATAAAGTCCGATCCATAGCTAATCTTCACTAAGCGGAATAACGTAATTTAGTGAAATCGACTTAAGCAGTTGACTAAAAACACATTCTCAGTTAAACTTCCGATTTATGTGAATGAGATTTCACCTTTCTGACCTTAATGTTTTTGAGGTCGATTTCTACGGAAACAAACTCACTTTACTTGGATCACTAAAATTTCTATATTTTGGTTTAAATGTTTAATTTGCAATGGACTTTTAAATTTAGTTTTTGAAATTTTAATGTTTTAGAAAAAAAGGAAGAGAATATTATATTAGTTTTACTAAAAAGCATGGTTAGTAGGCGGAATATTTAAGCTCAATCCGGAATATTATCTCTATTGGCCTGGTATTCTGAATTTGACTCGTCTAGATGATGATTCCTGTTCATATTGCGGAATTTTAACTCTACTACTAGACCATTAATTTCTTTAAAATTATTATATTCCTCCTCCACATTATTTATTTCTTGTGATTCCTGTCCCACTATGGCAAATTGGCAATAATATATTGGGATCCTTATTAATGTATATTATTTTTTTGACATTTTTGGATTGATAAGGCCCGATCCATAGCCAATCCCTACTACGCGGGGTAACGCGACTTACTGGAGTCGAACTCCGGTGGAGAAGGCGGAGTTAAATGGACTTAACCACTTGACTAAAGGTACATCCCCATTAATGTATATTATTTCAAACATATAAATTATACATAAAACATATAGATGCCTACATATACTGATATACACACTGATATGAAGGCAATACCGATAAATTTTCTCGTGCTCCATGTTGGGTTCTTTCTCATGTGACGACCTTAAATGAACGATTATGATTTGTGCATCATATATTGATATATATACTATATTACTATATATAGAGATGTATGTCTTATTAAATTATATATGTATTATGTACATTATATAAACGTACGACATTGGTTCCTCCAACATTAATGGCAAATCTCAAGAAGAGGATTTCGACAATGTGTAGATAGATCTTGTGGTAGTATGAATAAGACCTCGAGTTCTATAAGATCTAGCGAATCAGAATATTCCACGTTAGTTATGGAAACAATTCACTTTAATTAACTAATACAATTCCATTAATCAAAGCATTAACTATATCGTCAACGCTAAGTAAAAAGCCCACATCCCCAAACCTTGTGGATTCTGTATAGCCCCAAAAAAATTCATTGCCATTTGCCATACTTAAACACGAAATGGTAAGATATTCATAATTTTTCTATAACACATATTTTTACTATTTAAACCTATACATTAATGCGGACAAAAAAACATAGACGTGGATTAGTGTAACTAGAGAAGATGCGGACAAAAAAAGGTGTATAGAAAATGTTACCGTAAATAGTGTAAAAAGATGTTAAGTACACCACCTTTTGAGATTAACTTTTCTAGGATAAACAACTTTTTGGAAACCATTAATTTACTTTTTGGAAACTACTAATTTTGTTGGAAAAAAACATAGACGTGGTTTAGTTACAAGCTAGTCAAACTAATTCTACTGATCTCTTGTCACAGTTGAACCAAATTCTGTATAACATCAAGTTTTTAGACAATAGTAGTAGGCGTAGCATAAGAAATTTAGATAGTTAAAAACAAGTGGACACTAAGAGCATGATTAACAAGGGTTGCTTAAAAATGGTTTTTAAGAGTATTAAAATAATAAATTTAAAAATGGTTCTTAAAAATGGATCTTAATGTTAAATTTGGATCTTAGCTAAGCCATTTTAATTTTGGATTTTAGTCTTTAACAAGATTTTTCTTTAATTTTTTTAGCTAAGATTTAGCTAAAAAATAGTTAAGACACCACCGATAATGGTGGTCTAAATAGTTCTTAACTCGACACCAAAAAAATAGTTCCTAACTCGACGGAAAAGTAAGTTCATACATCATGAAGAGCTAATCAAATAACAGAATTTTCATTTTTTCCACTGATTTTTTTTTTATGTGTTATCTCAATTGATTAATTACAAGTATTATTAAAGAAGCACCATATATAATTAGCAAATAGACACTCTCACTCTCTCTACTTCTCTCGCTTTCTCTCTCTCTCTCTGAATCACTATCTCTTCCTCGAGTTCAATCACCACAAACTCACAATCAAATATACACTTAGACACACTCATCTGAATCTGAAACCGAATCTCTCTGCAGAAGCACACATTATTGATGGAGGAGAAGTGGAAGCTGTCGAAGAAAGAGACAACAGCTTCTTCTTCCTCCTCTAAGTCAAAGTTTTCTAGAAGCTTCTCAACAAGTGCTTCCTCCACAAAGTCTCCAATATTCGTACGGAGTTCCTCTACCAAATGCTCTGTTCCTTCTTCCTCCTCTTCCTCTTCTTCTTCCTCTTCAATCTCAAGAAGCTTCTCAAGAAAAGAGAGAAGATCTTCTTCTTCATCATCTTCTTCTATCACTCAGAAATATAGCAGCTTGGCTAAAGAACAGAAGGCAAGGTTTTACATCATGAGAAGGTGTGTGGCTATGCTTGTTTGTTGGCACAAACATGGAGATTCTTAACTAGATCTTCATCTTCTTCTTCCTTTTTTTTGTTTCCTTGTAATTAGATCAGTTTGATTATTAAGGGTTTCCATACAAGTACATTGTAAGAAGAGATTTTGTTAAAAAAATTTAGGGTTTCTATGCTAATTTTTTTCAATTATATGACTTGCATATGCTACATATATACACAATCATAGATATGTGTGGTGTATATGTATCATTAATGCAAGTATTTACTTTTTACATTAAGAAAGGAATGATTGATGTCTTTGTTTAGATTTCAAATATTAAAATGCAATATCTGGAGGATTAGTGTATCATGAAGTACAGTGTTTTTGTTAAGATTTACACTGAATAGTCATTTTCAATGTCTCTGGAAAAAGAAGTGAAACAATTTAAGTTTAACAAACTAAATCTTCAATTTAATGTTTTTATAAATAATATTACTACTATTTGATATCTTAGTCATTTTAAAATGAATTCATGATTCATATCATCTGCTCAAAGATCTGAAGCTTTTCTTTTAACTTATTATTGATTACGAGACGTCATAATGGAGTCCAGTTAATGTCAATATAATGATGATAAGAATATTATCAAAATAATGGCATGATGCTATAGATCTTGCAAACACCAATAATGTCTGAAACTCTACTCGAATTTTGTTTTTTCTTAGCTTTTTTTAATTTATTATTTTATTCCTTTTTGCATTTTATGGCAGTATTTGGTGGCAGTATTTTTTCTGTTTGCTTTCTGGGTTTTTGTCTCTTTGATAGAAGAAAGATTCCCTCTTGACAAATGAAAATTTGTTAGTATCAACATATATGTCTACATTTTATTTCTACAAAAACTTAGAATCAAATTACTTTACTATATTATGTATAAACAGTTACGTACGTAGAAACTAGTCGGCATTATTGACATGAAATGAAATCTATCTTTTCACTTTATTAGGGAAAAAAAAGTTTGGAATATTATATTGGGAATCCAATGAAAAGTTTTCAACGACTACTACGTCTTTTGTCATTATCATTAACAAAAACGTTATGTTTAGGCCTTTTTGCCCAAAAAAAAAAAAAAAAAAAAAAAAAAAAACGTTATGTTTAGGCCTTGAATGGAGACATTAAAAAGTGCGGATTTTAATAACGTTTTTCCAAAAACGTTTATGTCACCAATTATATGAGTTCCATATAATTTGCGTTTTCCCAAAAAAGAAAAAAAATATTGTTTGCGTTTTCTAAGATAGGGTATTACACTATGGAACGCATATACCTACAACAACTTCAAATTACCTAGTGGTTTTCTCAAATTCTGCATTGAAAAGCAAAATAGTATTATTTTATTTGTTTATTTGAGATTAATAAAGGAGTTTAATAACAACTACATATTTTAACAAATAACATACTTTTACTAAAAAAATGTTTTTAATTTAAGTTGTTAATAATTTCATAAATGATTACTTTTTAGTTTTTAAACATGCCATTTTTGAAAAAAAAATTCACTTATATCACTTTTCCCGCCAAAAAATATTTTGTATTTTGTGGACCTAATTTTGTTTCAAATAAGGGTAAAATGGTCATTAAAAATTAAAAGAGGGCAAACTTAAAAATGGACTCTCAAAAGGGGCATTTTTGAAAAGGGGTATTGAAAAAGGGGCATTTTTAACAATTTCTCTATAAATTATATATGTATCCCGCAAATTAGTTTTTCACCAATCAAACATTATTCCGCACCGCTTATTTTGTACAAACCGCACTTGTCCCGCAAATACTTTTTTTCCGCACGTACCGCATTTGAACCGTATCGCACTATCAAGGGCGGACCCACGTTCACAATTGGGAGGTCAAGTGACCTGGTTAAATTTGCAAATCTTTAAGTAATTTTCAGCAAAATTAATAATTGACCCTTGTTAAATTTTATTTTTTTCCACTATCCGTTTCACTTCAAAGGAAAAATGATTAATTCTTTGTCTTTTTTTGGTAATTATTAATGAAAATTGTAACATTTAATGCAAAAATAAGCCAAAACATTATACAAAAGAATCATGTTTCCATTTTAATATGGAGTATTTAATTTATTATGGTATAGTTTTTGTTGACGTTGCAATTTTTTATTAAATGTGACTAATTACTAGTTAGTATAATTAACAAAAATTAGTTCCTTTCATCTCATATAGTAATTTCAAATTTATTAGATATTATACATTTGTTTTATTATTTATCAAAAATACAATAATTTTGCTCTCTTTTTTTTTTAAAGTATGTTCTTATTTTTAAGATTTTTGGTGTTAAATTTCTCGATATAATCTTGCACCGGGTGAAAAAAATTTCTGGGTCCGCCACTGCGCACTATAATACCGCTTTCCCCGCACAGCAAAAAACGTTGTTACCATACCATTAATAAAAAAAAAAAAGATCACGAGCATTGCAGATTTCTGCTAATGCCTTTTTCGATTAGTACAAAACTTTACAATTATTTATTTTGCGTCAAAATATCGTACAAAAGAGCTAACGCGATCATAGCTCTTCAAGTTCACTCTTTTTACAAACAAAAAAAAAAAAAAAAAACTCAGAAATCTCAAAACATGACAAAAGTATAAAGAGGAAAGAAAAAAAAATGGCAAAAGAGAAGCATATATTGCACTAAGGAAATATCATTCCAAGAAAGGGAAAAAGGTGATGTGGCATTTGCAGAGGCGTTGGATCGGTCAGAGTCAACATTTAGGGAAATCTGAGGGTGGAGGAAGGAGTTTCTGATTTGGAAGGTCACCGTCCAAAACCACCCAAGCCATGGTCAGACCCCAACTCAAATGAATCTCAATGTGGCAATGCATCAGCCACACACCTATCACCATCAAACAATTATTAGAATAAAACATATAGTTTGTGAATACTATTAATCATTAAAATTAGTGTTGTTGTGTGACCACCTAAATTTAAAATTGTATAATACTCCCTCCGTTTCAAAATATAAAGCGTTTTGGAGAAACTTTTTTGTTTCAAAATATAAGTCGTTTCAAATTTCCATGCAAATTATATATTACTTTAATATTTTATAATTATTTTTATTATGCAGTCTCTTTTATGATTGGCTGAACTTTTACAAAGTAGATCTTCTTAATCGGCGTGCTTTTAGCTAAAACGTCTTATATTTTGAAACGGAGGGAGTATATGTTATTGACAAAAGAAAAAAAGAAAAAAAAAAACGTAAACCCTTACCGGGATTATCGGCGAGGAAGCGGATGGCGACCCAACCACCGGAAGGGACATTGATGGTGTTTCGTTCGACCGGATCGACTAGATTATATTGCTTTGGGTCACGGGCCGGGTTAAAATTGCCGAAGCCTTGACCCACCACATAAAAGTTGAAGCCATGAAGATGTACAGGGTGGGCCTCAATACCCAAGATGCTAGTGCCCTGTAACACCAATTCAACAGTTGTGTTGTACTTCAAGACCACAACTTTGGTCCCTCTTGAGACCATTGTGTTGTTTGGTGGCGTCCCCGTGTAATTAAATGGAAAAAAAGGGGCAGTTGGGAAATCGGTCATGAAAACATTGTTGGACTTGCCAACGAAGTATGATTGTAATAGAGAAGTCTTGTCTGGTAAGATGAAAGAGACATTGTTGATAGATGCTGCAAATTTCGTTGCATTAGTTGGTCCTTGGCATGTTTGGTTTTTAGGACAAGGGTTGGTTCCTAGACCGACGGTAAAGAAATATTTTTTGTCCACGGTTTTTGGCACGTTTACCGGAAATGTAGAACTTGCCAAACTTCTAAACATTTTTGTGAAATTTGCGGCGTAGCTCGTACTATTGATGGGAGGGAGAGATGGTTTAATAATAGAAAGATTCTTAGAAGATTTGGAATGATGATGGTATTGGAGAATTCCCGCAACGGTTGTATTATCAATTGTTCCTTGGCCCGTAAAGTACGGTCTTGCCAACATGTAAAAGGTTGCATTTGGATAAATAGGTTTGGTTTTGAGTAGTACGTTGGTGGTTTGGCCCGGACCGAGAAGCACGGTGTTGGTTTGGAATGGTTTAACGTAGCAAGCATCCGCTTCTACGACCGTCAATGTATGATTGGCTATGGTGAAGAAGAGTTCGTCATTGAGTGCAGCATTGATTAATCGTAGTAGATACGTCTTTCCAGGTTTTACCATCAGTTTGTACGTATCTAAAAAATATATGTGCGTAAGTGTTACAAAAATTGGCTTCTAGTTTTGAACATGACTTTAAAAAGATGATCATTACCTTTTGTAGAGCAATTGTATAATGGACCTGGAAGCCCATTAAAAGTATGAGCATCAGAAGCATTTGGGCCTGCACCCGTCTGAAGAGCTTGTTGTAGCACTGCTTGAGGATCAGCATTAAACCATTCACCTATACACAAATATAAAACATCAATTTATCAATCCTTTAATCATAACCGATGTTCTACCTTTTTGACAACATGCACATTGATTTTTTTTTTGTTGACTGATTTGATCAAAATCAGAGCATCCAAATACTTTCGAGTTTCGACTGCTTAAAGATAGGTTATATCGGTTAAGTTTCTAGAACATTGATCAGTATTTGGCACTCATTAGTCATATGTAAGGTAAAAAAAAGTTACGGTACGAAGATAATTACCAAAGATTATAGGGACTTGTTTGTAGGGTTTGGGAAAAGGGTAAGGCTGATGGAGTTTAGGGAGAATGATCAAAGGTCCGTACACGGTAGCTCTCATCCATTGAATATGAGCATGCCACCACAAGGTTCCTCTTTGTCCAGTCACCGTGAAGTTGTAAACATAACTTTGTCCGGTCCGAATTGGACATTGTGTCACATACGATGGTCCATCCGCCCATCCGCTCCTTAGCTGCCGGATACCGTGCCTATATTCATACATTCATCTATTTAATCATGAGGCTCAATGTATCAAATAAGAGTTAAAACTATATTATCACTACAAGACTATAAGAAATTAGTAATTTACCAGTGGATAGAAATGTTATTAGAGACATGATTAACAACTTTGATCTGTAGATTATCTCCTTCTCTTGCGGTAACCTTAGGTCCTGGGAATTTTCCATTGACCGTCACGATTGTTTTCGTCTTGCACAATCTTGTGATGTTTTTCAGTTGAATCTGCCAAACGAAATAATAGAATAAGTGATTTAAAAATATTTGTAAATAGAGGACATAACTAATATATATTTGGCCTCAAAGTGAGACGAATTAATAATATTACATCGAACTGGTAGTGCCGCGTGATTCCTGCAGATGCTGCATCGATGTTGTAACTAATGGCAATCAGAAATGCCACGAGAAGATAATGCAAAACCCACGTAACCATGTTCAATATTTGTTTGAATATTGAAGGAAAGATATATGTTTTATATACAGTAATTTTCTGTATGAAATATGGTTTTCTTTTTATATCATTTTCTGGTAAGTGGTGTATTTGAAAATAGAGGGAGAATGTTGTGCATATATAAGGGAGAGAAGCAAATGGTAGGGTTAATGGTTGGTAACAAAAATAAATAAAGTGTAGTGTATTTGGATAAGTGATGAATACGATGGATTAGTGTTGATGTTATAGTTGGTCCAATTGTTGGACAAAACCGAGTGAATTCGAAGTTAACTAATTGTGTTCTTTATTTTTTTTATTTTTTTGAATACCAGGAGGTTTTGGACCAAAACCCGTAATCTCCCCAAGTCCAAAACCATATCATGTAATATTAGTTTCGTCCCAAGCGTCACTCGAACCGGCGACCTCTAAGCTTCGCATAAATTTTTTACCAGTTGAGCTAACGACATATTTTGTGCTTTATTAACTTTGATGATTAGATTTATAGCTCTACATATTTTGTTCCAAGAAAATGATAATTTATTAAAAATATTAGATATCGATACCACCACATAATCGAGACAACAAATAGAATCCTATCTGTTTTTAAGGGAGTGATATTTTAGTGGAATGCATTATATTAAGAAAATTATTAATTGACTAAAGTACTAAACTATACAAATTATACAAACTATACATAATTAATAATTTCTGATAACTCATTTGTAAGTTTTATTAGAAGAATATTTAATAGAAAGAGAATTATTATCTTGCTTATAAATTTGATAATATTACTTGATTACTTTTGAACAAAAATACTTATGGAAACATCATTTAATTAAGGGGCTTTTGCAAAAATGCCACTTTTCAAAAATACCCCTTTTTAAAAACCTTATAAAAAATGCTCTTAAAAATATAAGACTTACCCAAATATGTATGTAATATTATTAAACATACACAAACTACATTTCTATGTATCTAAAATCTTATAAATACTTTATAAATACCTTATAAATGCATTTTAAATACCTTTAAAAACCTTTAAAATATCTTGTAAAACCTTTGAAAAACCTTAAAAATCCTTTAAAATAACTTGTAAAACCTTTAAAAACACCTTATAAAACCTTATAAATACTTGGATCGAGTCTTCAAGTAGTAGTTACAATCCATAAGTACCTTATAAACCTAATAAAACTTTATAAAAATTTCAGATTTTAAAAGGAGCATTTTTTAAAATGGACATCTAAAAAGGGCATTTTTTAAAAAGGGCACACCAAAAAGGGTATTTTTAACAATTTCCCTTTAATTAATCAATAAAAAAGGGCAGTTCTCAAAAATATTACAATTAAGTTTTGGTTTTCCAAATATACCATAAAACTAAATTTAACTTCGAACCTTCCAAATTAAATCCTAAACTCTATATACTAAACCCTACCCTAAATCTAAAATAGTAAACCCAAATTAAAAAATTTTAAATTCTCAACCCCTTGAAAATCAATTTTTGTGTTTGTGGTATTTTTGGAAAACACAAACTTTTGGTGTTATTTTTGGAATATTACACTAATAGTGGTATTTTTAAAAACAAAACTTGTGAGTGTGGTATTTTGAGAAATTTCTCATAAAAAAATAATTTAGTAGTTAGTGATTTATTCTTTTTTTTTTTAAGGTCTGAATTTATTATTTATTGCAAATTATGAGAACTGTTACATAGACGATTCTACAATTGACAATTCCTTCCGACCCTTATTAGATCCACGACGGACGACACTTCCTTCTTCATGCTCTTGACGGACATCTTCAATGATCCACAACCTGACGACACTTCTCTCTCTGTGTAGAATCTTGGCGAACGACTATAATTGTACATCGCTGGAGATCTCCTGCACACTTGCCTCCATTAATCTGCCAATTTATTAATAAATCGCATTGCCTGGGACTCGAACCCCAAACCTCTTGGTGTAGAAGCATTAATTAACTCTTAGTCAACCAATGGACCAAGGAGGCTTCCACTAGTTAGTGATTTATTCATAATCAAAACTCATTACTGTGGTATAAGAGAAAAAAAAAAAACTACAAGCTAAGGAATTTTACATAGTAAAAACATGAATTACATCAATGCTCTTATTCGTTGAAGTTAATTATCTTTGATCTCGTAGATGATTAAAAAATGAAAATTGAATTTTGCAAAATTGTTATGAAATTTTAAAATAATAAAAAAATTTAGATCATCAAATTTTTAGTTAAACAATTAGAAATTACAAATTTAATATTTATTTAACTTTTAACCTTTTGGGATATCAAAACTTGGAAAGATGTAAAATATGTAGTATATATATGTGGCGATACCAAATTAAGATAAGTAATTAACGAGTTCAGTAATATATTATTATAGTATAAGCAGGGATGATATAGAGGATTAGGACGCCGGACGTGTACGTTGGTTGTTTGAAAACATATGTTCCAACAAAAAGAGAGTCTTGAGTGAATCTAAGCTTAAGGATCTTCACAGTCTCTTGGAAGACTCTCTCTTTCTCTTTGACACTTCACCCAATTCAGCCATTCCTTTCAAGCAACATAAGACAATGATCGTTGGATTCAGCTTCACTTGGCAAATCTACTGTTTATCAGTCTCATCTCCTTTATTTTTTGGGAGATTTACTCAGATGTTATACATTTTATATGAAATTACCAGAAACATACAGATCTTTTTTTTATTACTATCATATTTCGGGTATATTTTTTATACCCAGCTTGCCCCTGTTAAACGTTACAGGAAAAAACGTAATTACAAAGAATGCCACTGCCACGTCAGCAAAGCCGCGTCGCCACGTCAGAAATCGCTGACGTGTATTAATGAACTCAGCCGTCGAGCGATATAGCGGCAGTGACGGCTGAGTTACGGTATGTTGCGGCTGATTTAAGAAAAATGGCTGAGTTATGAGCAAACGGCTGACTTACGAGTATAACCCAGCCTGGAGTTACGGCTGACTTACTGAAATCTGTCTGAGTTATGATAAAATGGCTGACTTTCGAGCATAACCCAGCCTAAGTTACGGCTGAGTTTTCACCCGATGGTTGATTTGTCAAATTTTTGGCTGAGTTATTACTTCGACACGGCTGACTTAACTTTCTCCGGCTGGCTGAGTTATCAAAGACGGCTTAGTTATGGGATGACGTTACGGCTGATTTATGTTCGAGTATCATAAATCAGCCGTAATGAGCTGGATTAACGAAAAACTCGGCCTTATTATGGCTGACTTAGTAGCGAAACATTAATTACTAGAATAGCATGCAATGACGGCCGACTTATTAAACGACACGATTGAGTTAAATATTTTTGGTTGAGTTACGACAGTAAACGGCTGAATTTGGCTGCCGTTTTTTTGTTTTTTAATTACTGTAATAGTATTCATGTTGCGGCTGAGTTAAAGTTTTGTTTGATGGCTGGTTTAATTAAGCTGATTTACATTTTCGTTTGGTGGCTTACTTGCCACTTTATCAATTAAAAAATGACGTGGATGCAACATTCCATATCATCATTCCATGTCATCATCATCAAAGGACAAAAAAATAGGGCCAAATTTTTTCAACTCGTCTTCTTCACCTGAGTTTATCACATCACTGGAACTTCCAATTCCTCATCGTCTTCCTCATTCTTCTTCAATTTCTTTCATGCTTCTCCCGATATGGTTGATCCGGTTCCGGTAATTGGGTATAAAAACACAAATACGTATTTAACACCGATGAAAGAGGGTGTAGAGTTGTGCAGATAGATGCGAAAACAACGCACGAAAAACTTGTGTAGTTGGTGCTCGATGATAAAGTTAGAGGAAATGTTGCGTCTCTTATTGTTTCGCAGCAAATTTACATGTCACGGCTGAGTTATATGCTTAAGGGAAGACGAAAGGTTCGGTCAATTTACATGTCACGGCTGAGTTATATGTTCCAGGGAAGACGAAAGGTTCGGTAAAATTACATTACGGCTGAGTTATATGCTTAAGGAAAGACAAAAAGTTCGGTCAATTTACATGTCACAGCTGAGTTATATGTTCCAGGGAAGACGAAAGGTTTGGTAAAATTACATTACGGCTGAGTTATATGTTTAAGGGAAGACGAAAGGTTCGGTAAATTTACATGTCACGGCTGAGTTATATTCTCCAGGGAAGACGATAGATGGGTGTAAATTATATGTTACGGGTGAGTTATATGCTTCAGGGAAGACGAAAGGTTCGGTAAATTACATGTCACGGCTGAGTTATCATTCAGGGAAGACGAAAGGTTGTGTAAATTATATGTTACGGCTGAGTTACATCACGTTACGGCTGAGTTACATCACTTTACGGCTGATTTATAATACAGATCGGAAAGCAACATTTTTCTGGAGAAGACAATATGAAATTTATTTGTCAAATAACAACAATCAAATTAAGATTCGTAAAAATATGTTTGAGGGATACATAGGAGGAAGACTAAACCGTATGAATCAAAACATAGATAGAAGTAGAAATGTCTCCAAATAGATCGATTGAGAGGAAGATTAAACGAGAGACATGTAAAATCAAAGTAAAAGAGTAGCTATTCTTGATTTCAACTCAAACCTGTAACGAATCATGTAGAATTCCATAGATCTCTTTGTTTTGGGTTTTGATTTTTGATGACTTTTTTCGTGAGCGTGGTTGCGAGTAGATCTGACGAAGCTTTTGATTTGGGACCCTATGGCAAGCGTTGTGGCTGTGAGATCTAGGAAGATCCAGCCAAATCCTGCAATTTGAAGATCTCTGTCAATGTTGTACCCAAGTTAGTTGCAGATTATTAGATCTAAAAGCTTTTCTTGGATTTGGAGACAAAAAAAAAGAGAAGAGGAGAAATGATCTAAAAGCTTTTCTTGGATTTGGAGACAAAAAAGAGAAGAGGAGAAATAACGTGAGTTTGAAGAGTGTGAGATTGGTGATGTGGATTAATGACATGGATAATCAAATTTTTATTTATTATTTTTAATTAAAAACGAATTAAAAATTATTAATTAAAAAAAAACTAATGAAAGGTGTTAATTGTAATTACACAAATGCTCAAAACATATGAGTAATTTTTAGAAAATGTATGATATTCTAGTAATATTCGAACTTTTGGTTAACATCTGAGTAAATATTTCTTATTTTTTCTAGATATTTGGTAACTTTAGAATTAAGATGGTGCATCCGATGTGGGGGATGTGCCTTTAGTCAAGTGGTTAAATCCATTTGACTCCGCCTTCCCCACCGGAGTTCGACTCCACTAAGTCGCGTTACCCCGCGTAGTAGGGATTGGCTATGAATCGGGCTTTGTCGATCCAAAGTTGTAAAAAAAAAAAAAAAATATGGTGCATCCGATGTTTAAATTTGGTGAGATTACTCACTTCATTTCCTTTTATCTCATTTGACTATATGAAATCATCGAACTTAATTAGGAATGTTTGAAATGTAAGTTAAGATTGGTGTCTTGCTCATAGCAGGAAAAAATGTAAAGAGTAAAAAAGTATATGATTTGCAACAATATCTAATAATTAATAGGTGGCAAGAAGGTTCTTGTGAATTCAGTTTCGAGTAAATCTTTAGACGATACTTAAAATCGATTCAAATGATTAGTGAATAACTTGCACATAGTTTGTGATAAAATGATCTGAGCTAGTTTTTTTTTTTTTTGTGTTAACGATGAGAAAATATATAAAACGAGACACCAAATTCTTAACTAGTTTCGATTTCTCCAAATGATACTTTAGAGATAACGTCTATAAAATCTATATCCAGGCTTTTCTCACGTCTCATGAATGTTTGCTAAATTTGCTAACAACCAAATTTAAAATACAAGTTAAGCAAAAAGTAACTAATAAACAAGAGATGGTATTATTTAAGGCTAAAGTTATATTGGAAAATGATGAATAATTAGAATCATGGTTTTACCAAAAGTAAGAAAGTAAGAAAGAACATAATAATGTTGGTCGTTAGTTGTAGCCTTGTAGGTTTACCAACTTCAACCCTTTTCCTTTACTATTACATTCTTAACATTTCTGTTTGTATCCAACCACATTAGCAAGTTGTAACTACATAACTTTTTTTCTTTTCTGAAGGAATGAAGTACTTTTCTATGCTTTTGTAAATCTTCATGAGTTTTTTTTGGAGAGAAAATTATCATTAATTTATTTGGAAATCCAAATTTTACGAAAAATTGATCATGCATGCACAATTTACTAACCAACTCATGGTAGTTCAATGATTGAAAGATTTTATCATAACATTAAGATATAAGAGTTCAAGTCTTTCCACGGTGATTTCAATAATGAGTTGCTACTAGGCATGTCAATCGGGCTAGCCTGGCCCGGCCCGGCCTGAAACCCGCAAAACCCGTACATATTTGAGCCCAGCCCGGCCCGGCCCGTAAAAATTCCGACCCTATATTTTAAAGCCCGGTCCGGCCCTAACAGGGCTACAGAGGTTTTCCGGGCTTTTTTGGGCTTTTCTTCCGACAAAAAAAAACAAACTTATAATTTTTAATATCTCTTAAAAAAATCTAT
This sequence comes from Arabidopsis lyrata subsp. lyrata, assembly GCF_000004255.2. Taxonomy (NCBI): domain Eukaryota; kingdom Viridiplantae; phylum Streptophyta; class Magnoliopsida; order Brassicales; family Brassicaceae; genus Arabidopsis; species Arabidopsis lyrata. Next base: position 13,401,593 of record NW_003302552.1, read on the forward strand.
ATATGAAACGAGTCAATCAAAATTTAAATAACCACTAACGCTAATTTAGGTTTTTAAAAAAGAGTTAAAATCAAATAAATAATCCAAATAAATTGTTTAAACTTATACTAAATAAAATATAGAATCAAAATAATTCAAATTAGGTAGTAGAGCTAATATTTGCTTTTTCGATTTATAGTACTACACAACAAAAAAAACTAAGTTTAGGGTTTTCAACTCTATCAAAAATTTTTGTTACAACAAATCTTACAATTAAACGAAAATATTAACAAAAAAATGTCAAAATATTTTTTTAAGGGCTTTTCGGGCTAGCCCGAGCCCGGCCGGGCTAAGCCCAAAAAACCCTTTAGCCCTAACGGGCTTAGCCCGAAAGGCCTATTTTTTTCTGGACATATATTTTGAAGTCCGAGCCCGCTGTTTTTCAGGGCTGGGCCGGGCTAGCCCGCGGGCTTTGGCCCTAATTGACATGTCTAGTTGCTACAGGTGAAATATTAAATAACAAGGGACTAATGAAAACTCATGTACAAAATAACAAAAATATTAAAATGTCCCACATTGCTTGGGATTAAAATTTTTGGGTAGTATATAAAGGATGTGGTAATCCTTAACTCTTAAGCTAGATTTTGGGTTAAGTTAGGCCACATTCCTAATATGGTATCAGAGCACAAGGTTGGCCCAACAAGCAAATTTCCCACAAAAATGGTTTCCCACCTACAGACCGGTGCCTATGTAGGCAAATTAGAAATGTTCGCTTACGGCCTTTTTTTTAAGAATTAAAGTATTAAGGTTCTTAGTTTTTGTATTAATAGTAATAGTAATTTTAAATGCTTTAAAAAAGGAAAATCAGAAACAAATTATAAGCTAAAATTAAAAAGATAACAAATTAGGGTATTAAACTTCTTCTTATCAACTTGAGGTTACTTTACCGTTAAGGCATTTTTTTACATTAGTTTGGTAGACTAATTTATTTATTTTTTTGAGATCTCAAATGTCTCAATAAGGCAACTTCAAGATTGTTAAATCCTTTTTATTTTTATTTTTTCATTACATGGATTATTTAATATCTCTTACCGAGTTCTTCTTTGGTTGATCATTTTTTAATCTTCTTTTGTGTTTATACGTACTTATTAAAAATTTTACTAGACACTACATTTTTCGCTTATGGTCTTAAAAATCCTAGGAACGGCTCTGCCCACTTATGTGGTTCATATAAGTGGTATGTCTTGTTTTATTTCCGAGATGTTGGGCTTAGGATGTTTCCCGTTGGACCGTTTCCCACCCACATCTCGAAGAGGCCTATTAAAATATCCCACATTGTTTTGGATTAAGATTTTTGGATAATCATATATATAAAAGTTGGCCAACTCTCTCCATCCTTTCGCCACGTCAGCAGTGGAGAGAGTGCCACGTGCCATATAATCATATTATATTTATTATTTTATTTTATTTAGTTAAGAATTTAAATCATGCATTAATTCTTACTTATATGAAAATTGACAGATATTAACTTATTAATCAAGTAATTTCAATTTAATTAGTTACAAAAGTATATCAAACTCATATAGAATTACATTATTTAATTTTTCTGTATAGACAT
>NW_003302552.1:13403289-13464862 GCF_000004255.2 Arabidopsis lyrata subsp. lyrata
TATACTATAATATATATATATATAGGATTAGTGACAATGAATATTAGTTGAATTTATGGTTTATTTTAAGGTAAATATAAGATACTAAATCAACACTACTTTTTCGTTTATATAAAATTACTTTTAAGATAACAATATATATATTTTATTTGTTTTTAAGGTAAGTAATTGTAAATAAGTGTAAACAATGTAACTAAAAAACAAAAAATAGAATGAATTATTTACTCGAGAGTTAGAAGAATACATCAAAATGATTGTTACAAAAAAAGTACTAAAAGGACTATTTATCAAATTAACTCAATCAATGTAAATTGCTATAACTGACAAATTATGGATGAAAAAACCCGCACGTCGTGCGGGTATTAGCCTAGTATATAAAGGATGTGGCAATCCTTAACTCTTGAGCTAACTTTTGGATTAAGTTAGGCCACATTCCTAATAAAAAACTCAAACCCAAAAAAAAAATCCGTCAATTCAATGAGTCGTGACAATGTTTCGTTTGCTAAATTCAATCACTAAACATGATTCGATCAATAGATATATCACCAAAAACAAAATCTCTCTTCTATTTTTTCATTGTGTAAATTTAGCCATTATAATAACGCTTTACTTTGAAATTTATAAAATGATATGATTAGGAGAATATCATCAATTAATCGTAAGAAATAGAAGAATTAATTGTATAGCCTAAAAGTATTGGTGTCTTCCAAAAGGACCAAACAAAACCCATAAAGATGTAAATGGATGTATTCGAATTATAAGGCCGAGTTCATTGGGCCTTATAACTATACAAATTTACAAAATGGGATGCAAAATAATACACAAACTAAAGCCCATATATGAAAAGTAAATAAATGTTCTGATAATCTTTCATTTCATTTTACCCGTCTAAGACCAACGCCGATTCGCACGCCGACTCGTGGACTTCGGAGAGCAATCATGACCAAGCACGATCGATGACCAAAGATACCTTTCTTAATATAATCGCATTACTCTCATTCTAACCGTTATGGACAACATTTTACCCGGAATAATGCCATTAAATTGATACATTTAAAGAGAGAGGTTTGACTAGTGACCAAATTTTAATCTCCAAATTGAAATAAATACATTAAAAGATGAAAAGTGATAGTTGGTGGTAACTGGTAACAAAGTAAAAAATAAAGAAAGACTTCCATTTTCTGAAAACTCACAATGTTTACCTTTTGGTATTTGGTTTTACTTCAAAAAAGAACATTTATAACAGAAACTATACTACTACAGAGAGAACATGCAAATCCAATGGATTTTGTTTTTCAGAGTTTCACACCTTTTATTTATTTCTGTTTTTGGTGAATCAATCTAAATCATGTCAAAAAAAAAAAAAAACAGAAAAACAGAAATAGTATGATTCCATTAATATCTAGTCAGAAAAATAAAAACAACAGCTGGACTAAATAGCTTAAATTCTAAAGTTTGTTATAATTCATATTTTAAAAATAAATTCCGAACTTTTAATCCAATTTAAATGATAAAAAATAGATTACAATGTTCAAAAAAATATTTAAATAGGAAGATCTTTCTCGTATATTTTCTTATAAAGAATGTTAACATTTATGTATATATATCATCTCTCGCTAAATATGTAAATTTCCTTAAATTATAAATATGTGAAGAAACTAAGTAAAGATCTTTATATAAATATATAAAAATAACCATGAAGAATCGTATAATCTTGAAGTGTTGTTGTACTTTGTTAAAGCTGTGTCCTTAACGGCTTAAACCCAAAACTGAAACACAGAACAAAGCAGCCCCAAACGTGTGAGTCTGAGATTCCTCAGCTCTCTCTGAAACACAAAAGACATTAATAAGTTTGGTCTGGTTTTAATTTTTATTTTTTAAATTAAAGCTTTTATATTTTTTCATTCCTTATGCAATCACTAGGTCAGATCAACAACAACCCTAATAAAGATTCACAGTAATTTTTTTTTTTTTTTTTTTTTATAATTTCACAAAAACCCTAAGGGTTTTCTTACATCGCCGTCGATTTTTTTCTTTCTTCTAACTCTCTATAAAACCCAATTTCTTCTTAAAGCTTCGATTTTTCTATTTCTCATCTGATCATTGTGTTTAGGTTTTTTTTTTTATATAATAATTGAAAACGACAGTAACACATGGAGATTGGATTTTGAGTAGTGCTTAAAGTTTTGATCTTTGGGTTTAGTTTTGGGTTATAAAGGTGTGATCTTTAGGATTTTTAGCGTAATTGATTTTGAGAGTTTCTTGTTGTTTAGGTGATGATGATACCGGAACTAGGAAGAAGACCGATGCATAGAGGTAACGAAGATTCATCTTTTGGGGATGATTATGAGAAAGAGATTGGAGTATTACTTGGTGAGCAGCAGAGAAGGCAAGTAGAAGCTGATGAGCTTGAGAGAGAGCTTAACTTGTATAGAAGTGGCTCTGCTCCACCGACTGTTGATGGTTCTGTCAGTGCTGCCGGAGGGCTTTTTAGCGGTGGAGGTGGGGCTCCTTTTTTGGAGTTTGGTGGAGGCAATAAGGGTAATGGGTTTGGTGGTGGTGATGAGGAGTTTAGGAAAGATCCGGCTTACTTGTCTTATTACTATGCTAATATGAAGTTGAACCCGAGGTTGCCACCGCCTTTGATGTCTAGGGAGGATTTGAGGGTTGCTCAGAGGCTTAAAGGGAGTAGTAATGTTTTAGGTGGTGTTGGGGATAGGCGAAAAGTTAATGATAGTCAATCTTTGTTCTCTATGCCACCTGGTTTTGAGGCTGAGAAAACTGGTGCTTCTGCTTCTGAGTGGGATGCTAATGGATTGATTGGTTTACCGGGTTTGGGACTTGGAGGCAAGCAGAAGAGTTTTGCTGATATCTTTCAGGTTGGTGTTGGTTATGCTTTGATGATTTTTTAATGTTTTCCTCTGTGTGTGTTGTGTATATTTCTTCTTGATATTCTTGCTTATATAAACTTTGTGGATTACTTTTGTATAGGCGGATATGGGGCATGGACATCCTGTTGCACAGCAGCCCTCACGTCCTGCAAGTCGTAATACCTTTGATGAAAATGTTGACTCTAAGAATAATCTGTCTCCATCTGTATCACAAGGCATTGGAGCGCCATCTCCATACAGCTATGCAGCTGTTCTGGGTTCGTCTTTGTCTAGAAATGGAACTCCAGATCCACAGGGCGTTGCTAGGGTGCCTAGTCCCTGTCTTACCCCCATTGGGAGTGGGAGAGTGAGTTCAAATGATAAGAGGAACACAAGTAATCAAAGCCCGTTTAACGGTGTTACATCTGGTCTGAATGAGTCTTCTGATCTCGCCGCTGCTTTATCTGGCTTGAACCTGTCAGCAACTGGCGGGTTAGATGAACGGAGTCAAGCTGAGCATGATGTCGAAAAGGTCAGGAACTATATGTTTGGACTGCAAGATGGGCATAATGAAGTCAATCAACATGGGTTCTCAAACAAACCTGATCAAGCCCCTAAGGGAACTGCTTCTTGGAGGAATTCACAGTTGAGAGGGTCACAAGGATCTGCCTACAATGGTGGAAGTGGACTAGCTAATCCTTACCAGCATCTTGATAGCCCAAACTATTATGCATTAAATCCAGCTGTAGCTTCTATGATGGCCAGTCAACTTGGAACTAATAACTATCCTCCAATGTATGAAAATGCTTCTGCGGCATCTGCTATGGGATTTTCTGGAATGGACTCAAGACTTCATGGTGGAGGTTTTGTTTCTTCTGGTCAAAACCTCTCTGAATCACGAAATATTGGTAGGGTCGGTAATCGAATGATGGGAGGAGGTACTGGTCTCCAGTCACATATGGCAGACCCAATGTATCATCAGTATGCAAGGTTCTCTGAAAATGCTGATTCGTTTGATCTTCTTAATGACCCTTCAATGGACAGGAGCTATATGGGTAATTCATACATGAATATGCTTGAACTTCAGAGGGCTTATCTCGGAGCTCAGAAATCACAGTATGGTCTTCCTTACAAATCAGGGAGTCCTAACAGCCATAGCTATTATGGTAGTCCAACATTTGGGTCTAATATGTCATATCCTGGCAGCCCATTGGCTCATCCTGGTATGCCAAATTCTCTTATGTCACCTTATAGCCCTATGAGACGAGGTGAAGTTAATATGCGATATCCGTCTGCAACAAGAAACTATTCCGGAGGGGTAATGGGTTCTTGGCACATGGATGCTAGTTTGGATGAAGGCTTTGGATCTTCAATGCTTGAAGAGTTCAAAAGTAACAAAACAAGAGGATTCGAACTTTCTGAAATAGCTGGCCATGTTGTAGAGTTCAGGTATTCCCTTGAAAGTCTTTGACCTTTTTACTTGTGTACAATTTATCCCAAGTTAACGCGTACTTGGGGTTTTTCATGACCAGTTCGGATCAATACGGGAGCCGGTTTATTCAGCAGAAACTCGAGACAGCAACAACTGATGAGAAAAACATGGTTTATGAGGAGATCATGCCACAAGCTCTAGCCCTGATGACTGACGTTTTTGGAAACTATGTGATTCAGAAGGTAGATCTATTTAGGCTTCCTCTTTAGTTTCTTTTTGGAGTTAAGACAATGTAACATGAGAGATTCCTGAATTTTGCTTATCTTCCTACAGTTCTTTGAGCATGGACTCCCACCACAGAGGAGAGAATTGGGCGAGAAACTCATTGACAATGTTTTGCCTCTTAGCTTACAGATGTATGGTTGTCGTGTCATCCAGAAGGTAAAGTCTAGTTATCACCGGTTTTAATGTTCTCTATAAGTCTTAGCTTCTATTTTCAAGAACAGTTAGAGTTTCATTATTTTTCTATGTTTACCTCTTTAGGCAATTGAGGTGGTTGATCTAGACCAGAAAATTAAAATGGTGAAAGAACTTGATGGACATGTGATGCGATGTGTACGTGATCAGAATGGGAACCATGTGGTTCAAAAGTGTATCGAATGTGTGCCTGAGGAAAACATCGAGTTTATTATTTCGACTTTCTTTGGCCATGTGGTGACCCTCTCCACTCACCCATACGGGTGCCGTGTTATTCAGGTTCTTGCTTTTAGTAATAAGGAAAGATGGTTGCACCTTTCTTGACCTTATGATTTCTATGTAAAACTCTTTTTCATCTCCTGTTGCAGAGAGTATTGGAACACTGCCATGACCCTGATACACAGAGTAAGGTTATGGAAGAAATCTTGATTACTGTTAGTATGCTGGCCCAAGATCAGTATGGAAATTATGTTGTTCAGGTTTGTAAAAGATATGAGTTTTACTGCATCTAGTGATTTTATATACTTTGCTCATATCGGATACACGTTTTGTGGACAGCATGTGCTGGAGCATGGAAAGCCTGATGAGCGCACCGTGATAATCAAAGAGTTAGCTGGAAAGATTGTTCAGATGAGCCAGCAGAAGTTTGCATCAAACGTTGTTGAGAAATGTTTGACTTTTGGAGGTCCTGAGGAACGGGAATTACTTGTGAATGAGATGCTGGGCACAACTGATGAAAATGAGCCTCTTCAGGTTTGTCAAACACATACTTTCAGATGATGGTTGTGGAGAAGAGAACAAAGAAACTGATAAGCTCATATGTTTCTTCTTATGTATTATATAGGCGATGATGAAGGATCAGTTTGCAAACTATGTAGTGCAAAAAGTCCTTGAGACATGCGATGACCAACAGCGTGAACTGATACTTACTCGTATTAAGGTGCATCTTAATGCTTTGAAGAAGTACACTTATGGAAAGCATATCGTTGCCCGTGTTGAAAAACTCGTTGCTGCTGGAGGTATGCACATGTTCTTTCCCTTCTATGGATCCAAAGTTTCAACCTTTATATAGTACCGCCTTATAGAACCCCGCATTGTTTTACTGTTTTTGCATTCACATTACAATGTCTCTAAGTGGATTTTTCTTATGTGCAGAGAGGAGAATGGCTTTGCAGTCATTAACCCAGCCTCTGGTGGCGTAAGGCCACAAGTCTTGTACAGCTTAACTAGGGTGGATGGCTCTGCCATAACGTTTTGAGAATTAGGTAAGATCTAAGCCAAAAATCTGCGGAGAAATTATAAAAGAGAGCTTTGTTTTGTTCTCCGCAAAATCTGTACATTGTGTAGTTTCTTACCGTTTTGACTATACATAGAACCAAACATCCCCCTTAGGCTGATGATGAGTGAGTGAAAAAGGCAGAGAGTGGTGTAAAGAAAAATGGTGAGGATTTTAGAGTTTTTCCTTTCACATGTACAAAAAGAATGGCTCTTGTGCCGATGTGTAGAATGCTTTTTAGAACAATCCCAGTTTATTTCACGAGAAACTTTTTTCTGGTTTCTAAAATTTTCAGTTTTTTATTGTTGATATTGGTCTAGTTCTTGTATAACAAGAAACATATGATATAGTGTTATCTTAGGGCATAGATCAGTTTCTTCTATCTAAAGCCTAAACCATCTTCTTTCTCACTCCAATGTAGACAATATGTATTATTGTCACACTATTGTCAGGATTTGATACCGGTTTAGAAGTATGGAGAATCTGCTGCAATTTCTAGTCCTATGAATCCACAAAACCTTATTGTATCGATCAACATGAACAATGTCTCAATCTTGACAACTTTACATAGCCCAATCATCGAGCTGGAAACCAAGAGTTCTTTACAACTATACCTAAACCTGAAACACTATCATGATTGTTTGATAGTGGAGCTTCTCACCAAATTAGTTTTTGATCATAAAAAAACTTGGCTCTTCAGTTGCCTTACCACGGAGCAGAAGAATATTGATAAGACTATTTTTATCATACAATATTATCACACAATGTAAATAACATGGACCATACAATATTTTGGATAGTTATGAAAATATTTTAGGCTTGTTTTTTTCATATAACTCATGGTAAATTTTAAGCATATGGAAGGGCTCAGCCTAAATCCCTTAGTGAGGTGCAGCTCAGGGATAGACCCTCTTTCCGGATATTCCAATGGGCCATAAGCATGGGCCCATATCCGTGTGGGTATCCAGGAGAAATGTGTTGGAGTTTCGCGCAACAGGTTGATCGAACTAGAAAAGTGTTGGCGCCCCAAAGCCCGTCTTCTTACCACTCGACCATAAGACCCGAACATATATTTAGGCTTCTTGTCATAAAAGTATAACACCGAACATGTGTGCTCCCCATGGCCTGCGAGTTCCTCTAATATATAACATGCCTAGAGATTCCTTATTGGGTACAAACCAACGTCTCACATCGGAAGTTTAGAAAAGAAGTTTCTAATATATAAGGAAATTCCAACTCCAATTAGTATGAGGCCTTTTGGGAAGGAACCCAATAATAAATCGTGCGGGCTTTGCCACTTGGGCCCAAAGCGGACAATATCATACTAATGGAGAGTTGGAATGAGCTTAGGAAAGCTCAATATTCCTTAGCAACATGAATGTGTTAATTAGCAATGTAAGGTTTCGTTTTGTTGCTTGTAACACAAAAAATACAAAGTTAAGTTAGATTTTAATATTAACACAAGCGTGTATATAGATCGTCTTGAAAAATGCGACGGGATCACGGGAAGAAGTGGCATTTGTAAGTGTTGCTCACTTAAATTTTTTTGGTCTCTTGTTTCAAACACCAAATTTTAAAACCCTCGCACCATCAAGAAAAAACTATTTTAGTTTGTATTTACGTTTACATGTGAAAAAGGTTCACAAAAAAGTAAAATAAAATCTAATAAATTATGTTTGCATAAAAATGTGAAACGATAATGGACCTTACGTTTTTTTTTTTTTTTTTTTTGACATCAAAGGACAATTTTATTATTCAAATTGATATAGCGAAGCAACCGGTACATATATTATGCCTTGAAACGAAAAAAAAACAAAATATAAAGATAGGACGAAGTCTAGTTAGACGGACAACAACAAACAGAGATCTCCTTTTGGGAGTTTATTTCCACACAGAGTAAACATTAAGAAACATCAAACGAAAAAAAAAAACAATCAAAGCATGAAAGAGAAGCCGTTCACCGAGACACCTCCGTCGACGCAGATTGTTTGACCAGTTATATAAGAAGCTGCCGGAAAACAGAGAAATGCGACAAGCGATGATACTTCATTTGCTTCTCCAACACGTCCCATTGGTGTCTTATCCTCCACTGCTTTTCTTAACTTTTCATCACTAATAAACTGAGAGATTTTTCAATTAAATTAAAACTAAACGAGTAATCATTTTAATAATTTTTCGTGTTTGTATTAATTTATATATGATAAATTTCCTTACACCGCTAGTTAAAGGAGTTGTTATGACCCATGGACACACCGAGTTAACCCTTATGTTGTCACTTGCCCACTCGCATGCTAAGTCTCTTCCTAGCTGATTCATAGCTCCTAAAACATACATTAATTAGTTAAGTCTCATAACAACGCGATGCGCCATTAGTTGTTTGAATATAGACATGTATACCTTTGGTTGCTCCATAGATGGATGCACCGGTATGTACAAGTCCAGCAACAGAGGACATGAACACGATGCTCCCTAAATTCGAAGCTTTTAATAAAGGATGAGCGAGCTGTGATAGATGAAAAGCGGACTCGAGATTTGTAGCCATCTGAAACGAGTAATCTTGTTCTGTATACTCTATAGTCGGCTTTAGTATACCCGTTCCCGCATTATTTACCTATATATGTGTTATGTATATAGAGTTAAACCAAACACAACAAAATCACTTGATTTTTTTCACTGAGCCATATATGGATCATGCTATTATATATACATCAACTTACGAGGATGTTGAGTTTTCCTTGGAAGAGAGAGGCAACGGTTTCCATGAGTTTCTCTCGTTGGTCACGAGAAGAAACATCGCAGACAGAAGTGGTGACTTGAAACCCTTTTGCTTGCCATTCACGTAATCGTTCTTGAAGCTGAGTTTCGTCTCTGGCACATGTGTGGACTCTTGCTCCAAACATGGCTAGTTCCTCCACTACAGCTTCTCTATTTATAGTATACATGCAATACCATCATTAAGCTTTTCTCTTTGATTAATCAAACATCCAAATACCATCAAAAGATCCACAAAATATATGATTGAAATGAGAAAAACATTGAACTAGTAAAAAATTAGGTAAGGTAGGAGAATTGGGACTGACCCGAGGCCTTTGGAGCCACCGGTAACAAGAGCGGTCATGCCTTCAAGGCTCCATCTAGATTTGTCTCTCAAGTTTTCTCCTGTCTTAGCCATTTTTGGATATCAGTTTCTGCAGTGAAGATCATAGTCTTATAGAGAATATCATTTGACAAGTCTAGTTGTCAGATTTGACCATGAGAATTTTACGTGATTGTTTTACACTTTTTCTCACCTCAAATTCCACATTATGATGCTTTTTTATCTTGTAAAAAGTTGCACGATATGATAAATGACTTTTTGTGTTCAATGGAAAAGCCTTAAATATTACCACATGAACATTCTTAATTACTGAAGTTACTTTTCATGATTTTTCGTTACGTGTATGAATATAGTGGGCCTTAGTCACTTGTCAGTTTCACTGTTATCTACAGGTGAAAGAGACCATATCGTTTATTTTCATTACATTTCTTTGTTTAGGTCTAATAAGAGTCATTATAACAAACGTAAAACAACCTGAATTTCAAAAAAAACAAAAAAACAAACGTAAAACAAAGATAAATTGCTTTTATTCATCAAACTCACTCACAATGTTGGAAACAAAACATTGAAATATCGAATGTATATCAAACTAAATTTTAAGAAACGGATATAATAAAAACAAACATCGAATGTGAACAGGACGATACTCTTAGTCTGGTAAGAGATTGACTTGGTGGAAGTCTTTAGAAGGCAGGAACGGAGAGAGCACCATCAACACAAATGGTTTGACCTGTAACGTAAGAAGCTGCAGGTAGACACAGAAACGCAGTCATTGCAGCCACTTCTTCTGGCTCTCCAGCGCGCCGCATTGGTATATTCGGTGCAATATTCTTTGCAAACTCATCTCCTTGTATAAACTGAACAAAAGAGGACCAATTAGTTCTTGAATTTAAATTTTGTTGAAAGATAGGTTTTAAGAGTTTCAGTTTTAGCTGGAGGAGTTGCAATGACTCCGGGAGCAACGAAGTTCGCTCTTATGTTGTCGCTAGCCCATTCACATGCTAAGTTTCCCACAAGCTGGAAAATAGCTCCTTTGGTTGCACCATAGATGGATCCAACGCTACATGAGACAACTCCAACAACAGAGGAAATGAAGACGATACTTCCAGATCCAGAGGATTTAAGAAGAGGATGAGCAAGCTGACACAAATGGTATGAGGACTCCAAATTTGTTGAGATATGATTTGAGAAATCCTCTGCTGTTGATTCTATGGTTGTCTTTGTCACACATGTCCCTACATTGTTTATCTATTGTACACGTAAAATAAGTATATTTGATGAGATTTTTCAAAAGTTTTGTTGGTGAAAAAGAGAAGAAAGAAGAGGAATGAGGATGTTGAGCTTTCCCTCAAACAGAGAGGAGACAGTTTGCAGCAGTTTCTCTCTATCTGTACGGGACGATATGTCACAGACTGATCCTGTGACGTTAAATCCTTTCGTTTCCCATTCTTTTAAGCATTGGTTAAGCTGAGATTCGTCCCTTGCACATGTGTTGGGGTCGGATTTCACCCATCCTTTGGTACCGAGCCAAACTTCAATACTTCTGGGTACCCTGCTAATCGCCTCGGGGTACCCTCTTGGTCAGCTCGGGGTAACCTTCCAGTCAGCTCTGGGCAACTTGCCAGTCAGCTCGGGCACCCTCTTAACGCCTCGGCTTGGGGTGTATGCTGCATCATCACATTGTCCCGATCCGAATACACCAATCGCCCCGAGTTAGTCTCCAAGTTACCCGAGGTGAGATCTTTAAGGTCCCTCGAGGCTAAGCCTTAGGGGACCACCCGAGGAGAAATGCACGTTGTCACCCGAGGTAAAACCTCTAAAGCACCCGAGGCAAAGTTTTCAGCTACCCGAGGTAAGGACTTGGTGAATAAATACCTTTGAAGTATCACAACATCATTTTCGAAGAAGAATGATCATTTCCGGTATACTCGGAAATAATGAGAAGGACTCTCCAAGGATCAAGTCGAACCAGGAAGCTTCCATAAACCTCCGAATAATAAGGAAAATATTCTTATTTGCGATATTCTAAGAAGACTTCGAGGATAAATAAAAATCTTCCGAGAATATCGCTGGAGAGGCGGTTTACCACCCCTATATAAAGCAACTCAAGGCTCTCATAGAAGAGGAAAGCAAAAACGCTCTAGACTTCAGACTACAAAAAGCTCTGACTCTCGAAAGCAAACGAACACTTTTCTTTTTACGATCTAGTTCTTTGTACGATCAAAGCTATTCTTTTCATCAATAATACCAAGAACACCATCTTTGGTTACAATTATTTCTGTTGTTCTTTGGGAATTCTTGCATATCGTATCTCTAAAATAAAACCTTAGACAAATCTCGATTGTGTTAGTTTCGACTTCCACAATATGTATGTATATTTTTGCCCCAAGGCCTGCGAGTTCCTCTGATATAGCATGCGTAGAGATTCATCAAGAATATAAATGTGTAAGCAAAGTTAGGGTTTTTTTGTTGTTGCTTGGAACGAAAGAAAGATGACATGAAAATGATGATGAAAGACAAACCCAATGCCTTTGGTTCCGCCGGTGACAAGAGCGGTCATGCCTTGAAGACTCCACCTGCTGCTCTGTTCTGCTTTAGCCATTGTTGTGTGATGATTTATGTTCTTGTTTGATGAGAAATGATAACGAAAAAATGGCTATTTATAATGAATAAATGTTACGAGGTTTTGAGAATCTTCAAAGAAATTGAGGAAAGCTAATGTATCTAATGACGACGTTGGGACTGTTGTGGTGGGTACGAAAATTAGAGATCAAAGTAATCAAATCTTTAAACTGGGAAAGTGATGATGACGTAACTAATGATGCATAATCAAAGACTAAACAAGGTTTACGATACATAAAATTCGAGACTAATAGAAAGATAAGAGCATTTCCATCGGGTAGAAACCCTGAAATGCTCATGTAATTTTAAGATTTCTCCAAAAAAATTTAAGATTGTAATTTTATTTTTAATTTTTTTTTATTAATTGGATCATTAGGACTATGACATGTAGCAGTGACATCATAGAAACAGTTTTTCAAAGTATCTATGCAGAAAAATGTATCTGTTTTATTTTCCTTTTCTCTTTTTTTTTTTAATAATTTTTTATTAATAAATATCTACTCAAGACATTTTTGATGAAGATGGTCTAAAGCCTAGGAAATAATAGACTGGATTTTTCTTGGCCCATGTATAATCTCTTTAATCCTCTTCTCAATCTCAAGACATGATGCTGAACTAGAGATAGAGAATCTTGGAGTGGACGAACGATGTCTGCAACAACATCACCACAGAGCAGATGAATATGATCAGAGTCTTTATCTTACAATATCATCACACAAGATATACTAACATGGACCCTAGAAATATATATTTTGGAGACTTATGAAAATATTTTAGGAAATCATTAGACCAAGTCTAGTTGTCAGATTTGACCATGAGAATTTTACGTGATTGTTTTACACTTTTTTTCATCTCAAATCCCACATTATGATGATTTTTTATCTTGTAAAAAGTTGCATGCTATGAATATGATAATGACTTTTTGTGTTCAATGAAAAACCTTAAACATTAATATATGAATATTATTATTACCCAAGATATTTTTCATTCTTTCTTTTTATCTGTTTAAATATTTTTCATGATGTTTTTTTCAACAACTTTATATTAAAATAAATCGGATCTAATGAGCTAATCCGTGAGAATTTTGTTTACATACATTACATATTGCGGTTGTTCACGAATGATTTTTCATGATATTCCTTACATAAAAAATTGAAAAAGAGCGAGAACCCCTTCTCATTTGAGAACACATGAGAAACTCATGAGAAACTTTCCAACCACTTATCATCTTATAAATAGTTTAATTTTGTTTCTAAAACTAAAATTTAATTATCTATTAAATTATAATAAAATAATAATAATTTATTGTGAGATTCTTTTTGAATATCCAAACGTCTGAGAGCATAATTATAGGAGGGTTCTTAGAGAAATCTTAGGTTTTTCTTAAGATTAAATTCAATATAATTTAATCTGGAATGTGCTTTGAGTCTAACAAACGTTCCTTAGCTAAGGAACAAAAACAAAGTTAAGAGGTGGACACGTGTCAGCGTATCAGCCATCCAAGCATAAAATATATAAACCCCAAAAAAAACGAAATCGTGTTTTCTTCTTTTTTTCGCCGTCTCTCTCTTCTTTCTCTCTCTCTCTCGCGATTTCAACGATGAAATCGAAACGAAGGCGATTCCGTTAAATCGACCCAAAATCGGAGAAATCGGCTCTGTTTTTACCTCTGGCCGTCGTTGCCGCGTGACCTCATCATCCCCAGCGACGGTGGTTGTCGAGGGCTCACTCTTTTCACAAAATCGGCGAAATTTTGATCTCTCTCTTTGCCGACTGCGAAAACAGATGATTAATTTTGATCTGTGTCTGAGAAATTTCCGATCTTGGCTTGACTAAGATTAAGCATCTGATGAAATTCTTGTTTTTTTTTCATCGGAGAAAAGCAAAACGGCGGCGAAGATGGATGTGGCTCGGATAAAGCTTCTAAGGAACAAGAGATTAGTTGTGGTGAAGCAAATGAGGCGTGACATCGCTGTTCTTCTTCAATCCGGTCAAGATGCCACCGCTTGTATCAGAGTATCACTTTCCTTCTTCACTTTCTAAGAGTTTTTTCCCCTGCAATTTCCAATTCAATGAAGATTTTGCTTTGTAAGTTATTAATCTCAAACTTTTGTTGTGTATCGATGCTTGATCCTCCAATTTGGCATCAAACAGAAGATTTATCGAGAAATGAATGATACAAATTATTAGTCTTGAATCGTTTGTGATAAACTGAATTATCTTGATGGATTTTTGTTGATTTTAGTCGTAGTAGAATCTGATGTTGAATCTTTGAGTGATTAATCGTATTATCAGCATCACTAGTTAAAGATTCTATCTTGATTTAGACTTGAAAGTCATGAAAATTGATTAACAAGATTCTAACCTTTCGTTCTGTTTTGCTCTGTTTATTAGATGAATGGACAAGAAGAAGTGAAAAGAATCAATGTCTTGATGATGTGATAATCCGATGCAGGTTTTGGTAATGAGAAGATCAGAATGATCTGAATTCAATTATATGATGTTCTTTAAGTGTTTGAATATGTCTCTCAGGTTGATCGGTTCACTGGTTATTCTTGTGTCTATTGGTGTCATAGTGTTAAGACTTAAGAGTATATCTGGTGAAGTTTAAGATTACTGAAACTGTGAACTTCATGTTAGCTTTAGAAGGTTTTAATTGGTAAAGCAAAGATTTTTGCTTTTCTTGATTGGTGTAATGTCTTTGTTGAATGGAATTGGTAGTAAATGCATTGTTCACTTAGAAATGTGATTTAGGGAGACATCTATTATCATTAACTAGTAGAAACAGGAAAGTAAAAACTTATGGCATCAATACGATGATCACAAGTTCAAGTTATTACTTGTTTTGGCTATGTTCATTAGCAACTTCACTACTCTGTTCTTTTCCCTCTTCTTTCTTACATGTTTAGCTTTGTATTCTGCTTCTATAATGCAGACCGAAGTGAACCGGAGCGACTATGACAATTTGATCGGAGCTCTACCATACTTGAAAGTCAATCGAAAGGCGACTTAAGCAGAGTAGGCTTGATCCTTTTCTTACCTGCAATTCTCATTTTGTAATCTAAAGTTGTGGTAATATCCTTTTGTATTGTGATATAATTTGGTCAATGAGTTGATTTTGTTTCATATTTGTGTCTTCTTTTTCTCGTCTCGCATGACAAAAACTATTCTAGGTGTAACATATACATCATGAACGATTATAAATTTTCTATAATTATAAATTTAATTTGCAACGATTATTAAATTTTCTATAATTGTAAATTTAATTTGCAATAATTATTAAATTTTCTATAATTATAAATTTTATTTTAATATTTTTTCTCTAAGAACCACATGTTAAGAGCCTACCATTAATCACACAAAAATCTTAACTCAAAAATATTATCTCTTAACAATCATTTTTACAAATAAATTATTTAAATATTGCTAAGATCTATTTCTAAGAGACTACCTATAATCATGCTCTAAGTGCTTACAAACGAAAAAGTAATATGACGGATTCTAGAAGACTGAATAACTCTACTTTTATTTTGTTTATTATAATTAACAAATAGAAGGCTTAAGATGGTACAGGTTGAGACTTGAGAATTATTTGAAAAAAATACATAGTAAACATAAAGAAATATAGACACAAATGTTAAATTTGGGCTAATTCTGGGCTTCCAACTAAAAACCAATTGGCAATTAGTGGATTGACCCTCTTCTTTTATAAATTTTTATTAATAAATGTCTACTCAAAACATTTTTGATGAAAATGGTCTAAGGCCCACAAAATAATAGACTGGACTTGGTCCACGAAATTTGGATACCAACAACTTGGGACTTGGATTGTATCTCCAACAACAAACGCAAACAAACAATTCACGCTTTAAAGCAGAGGGTTGAAAGAGAAGCCTTTGACCGTGGCACCTCCGTCGACGCAGATTGTTTATATAAGTAAGAAGCTTGCCGGAAAACAAAGAAATGCGACTTCATTTGCTTTTCCAAGACGTCCCATTGGTGTCTTACTCTCCACTTCTTTCTTTAACTCTTCGTCCTCGAGATACTAATTAAGAGATTTTAGCATAAGTTAAAATTCAAATGTAATAATTGTTCTTATTTTCCTAGTATTAAGGAGTTGCTATGAACCATGGACAGAGTTAACCCTTATGTTATCACTTGCCCACTCGCATGCTAAGTTTTTTTGCTAGCTGATTCATAGCTCCTGCCACGCATTTATGTTATTCTCGGAACGTAATTAAGATTAATAGTTTGAGTATAGATATACCTTTAGTTGCTCCATAGATGGAACCAACATTGATATGCACAGCGGAGGACATGAGCACGATGCTCCCTGAGCGAGAGGCTTTCAACAAAGGGTGCGTGAGCTGTGAGAGATGAAAAGCTGACTCCAGATATGTAGCCATCAGAAATGAGTAATCTTGTGCTGTAAACTCTGTGGTCGGCTTTGTTATACACGTTCCCGCATTGTTTACCTATATATGTATAGGCCCAAACCAAACACAATAAAAAAAGTAAAACACAACATCATCACTAGTTCTTTCTTAGACACATATGAATCCTGCTCTAACAGAAACTTACAAGGATGTTGAGTTTTCCTTGGAAGATAGAGGAAACGGTTTCCATGAGTTTCTCTCGTTGGTCACGAGAAGAAACGTCGCAGACGGAAGTGGTGACCTGAAACCCTTTGGCTTGCCATTCACGTAAGCGTTCTTGAAGCTGAGTTTCGTCTCTGGCACATGTGTGGAGTACTCTTGCTCCTAACAAGGCTAGTTCCTCCACCACAGCTTTTCTATTCATAGTACACATGGAATACTTTTCATTTTTTTATTCGGGTTGAAACATTGAAATACAATCAAAGACCATATATAAATATATGATTCCATATTGGATTATTAAGATAGTATGTGAAGTATGAGAAGTTGAGACTGACCCGAGGCCTTTCGAGCCACCGGTGACGAGAGCGGTCATGCCTCCAATGCTCCATCTAGAATTGTCTCTCAAATTTTCTTCTGTCTTAGCCATTTCTTGATATCAGTTTCTTCAATGAAGGTCACATATTTGGTGAAAAAAAATGAAGGTCACATATATAAACCAAGAGTAGTTGTGAGGATGGACCAAGAGAATTTTACGTGATTGTTTTGAACTTTGAAACCCTTCATTCCAAAATTCCACATTATAATCATGACAGTTTCTGGACTCTCTTAACAAAAAATTCCATATTTGAATGAGCAAGCTGACACAAATGGTATGCAGACTCCAAATTTGTTGAGATTTGATTTGAGAAATCCTCTGCTGTTGATTCTATGGTTGTCTTTGTCACACATGTCCCTACATTGTTTATCTATATATATGTTCATAAAATTAGTATATATGTTCATAATTTTTGTTGGTGAAACAGAGAAGAGAAGACATACGAGGATGTTAAGATTTCCCTCAAACAGAGAGGAGACAGTTTGCATTAGTTTCTCTCTATCTGTACGGGACGATATGTCACAGACTGATCCTGTGACGTTAAAGCCCTTTGTTTCCCATACTTTTAAGCACTGGTTAAGCTGAGATTCGTCTCTTGCACATGTATGTACTTTTGCCCCAAGGCCTGCGAGTTCTTCTGATATAGCATGCCCAGAGATTAATCAAAATAATATAATAAATGTGTTCGCAAATTAGGTTTTTTCGTTGCTTGTACTGCAAGAAAGATGACTATGGAAAATGATGATGGAAGACAAACCCAATGCCTTTGGTTCCGCCGGTGACAATAGCGGTCATGCCTTGCAGATTCCACCTGCTGCTCTGTTCTGCTTTAGCCATTGTTGTGTGATGATTTATATTTTTGTTTGATGAGAAATGATAATGAACAAATGGCTATTTATAATGAATAAATGTTACGAGGTTATGAGAATCTTCAAAGAAATTGAGGAAAGCTAACGTATCTAATGACGTTGTGACTGTTGTGGTGGGTACAAAACTTAGAGATCAAAGTAATTAAACTTAAATTACGTAACTAATGATGCATAATCAAAGACTAATAACAAGGTTAATGATACATAAAATTCAAGACTAATAGAAAGATAAGACCCACGAAATAATAGACTGGGCCTTTCTCAGGCCCATGTATAATTCTGTTCTCAATCTCAAGAAAACATGAACCGTTGGATGTGACCAAACAGAAGTGGGTTATGTCCAGAATCTGAAGAGATAGAGAGTGTGGGAGTGGAAGGAAAGATGTCTGCGACAACAACACCATCTCTATCTCTTTCAAATTTCACACCAAGATTCCAACATCCAGTTAAAACACACCATATATCTCCACTCTCTTGGTCTGTTTCAAGAAGAAAGATCTTGTCTTCTAGAGTTCTTCGTGTTCACAAGGAAAAAACTCAACTATGGAGAGTCTCTGCAACTCCGGAAGAAATTTCTCAAGAGATCGTTTCTTCTGATTCTTCATCTGAAGCAATTGTGTCAAGTGGTGGTCAAGATGGTGTTGCTCTGATTATACAAGTGCTTCTCTTTGTTGCATTTCTTGCTCTCACTGTTCTCACCATTGGTGTAAGTTGTTATCCACAAAAAACCAATCTTATCCATAAACTGTCTAATCAAAATACAGAACCAAACCTGAAACCCGGTTTGTTAGACTCTAAACCGGTTTTATATCATTACAGGTTGTGTACATTGGAGTGACTGAGTTCCTTGGGAAGAGGGAGAGAGAGAAGTTTGAGAAAGATGAAGCAGCGAAGAAGTCTAAGAAAGGTGGGAAGAAGAAGGCAATGAGAGCCAAAGCTGGACCAAGAGGTTTTGGTCAGAAGATTGAAGATGATGATATTGACATTGATCTTGAATGATTTTGTTCCATTGTTAGTAGAGAGACAAATATTTGATTTTTTGTTTGTAAGGTTGCTCAGTGATTGTCATCACATCTATGATATATAAACAACAAGATTGCAAAATTACAGAAACAAAAGAGTTCTTCGTGAAAACAGAAACAAGAGTTTGATGAAACAAATTACATAGATGGAGAAAAAGCTCTAAACACTGGGGATTGTCCTAAGCATGAACATATTATCACTTCTACACATTTGGCAATGAAAAAGCCATTCTCATTCGTGTGAAGGAAACCCTAAAATCCTCACCATATCTCAGCCCATCTTTACACCATTCTCTGCATATTTTCTCTCTTACTCATCAGCCTAAAGTGGGATGTTTGGTTCTATGTATAGAAAAACCGTAAGCAACTACACAATTTTACAGATCTTGCAGAGAAAACAAAGCTCTCCTTCACAATTTTCCCGCAGATTATTTCCGGTTTAGATCTTACCTAATTCTCAAAACGCTATGGCAGAGCCATGCACCCTAGTTAAGCTGTACAAGACTTGCGGCCTTACGCCATCTGAGGCTGGGTTAGGGACTGCAAAGCCATTCTCCTCTCTGCATATGAGAAAAATAAACACTTAGAGACATGGACATGAGATTTATTGCAATAAAGACAATTTGGGAGGTTTGTAGTAGATAAAGGTCAAAACTTTGGACCCAAAGAACATATTATACATACCTCCAGCAGCAACGAGTTTTTCAACACGAGCAACGATATGCTTTCCATAAGTGTATTTCTTTAAAGCATTGAGATGCACTTTAATACGACCAAGTATCAGCTCACGCTGTTGGTCATCACATGTCTCTAAAACTTTTTGCACTACATAGTTGGCAAACTGATCCTTCATCATTGCCTATATACAAAAGATGAAGAAGCTTATGAGCTAATAATTTCTTTATTTTCCCCCAACAATTATCTGAAAGTATGTGTTTGACAAACCTGAAGAGGCTCGTTTTCATCAGTTGTGCCCAGCATCTCATTCACCAGAAATTCTCGTTCCTCTGGCCCTCCAAAAGTCAAACATTTCTCAACAACGTTCGACGCAAACTTCTGTTGGCTCATCTGAACAATCTTCCCCGCTAATTCCTTGATTATCACAGTACGCTCATCAGGCTTTCCGTGTTCCAATACATGCTGTCAACAAAACATGTATTAGTTTTTGAGCAACCTATGTAAAATAACTCTTTTTTCACAAACCTGAATAACATAGTTTCCATACTGATCTTGGGCCAGCATACTAATAGTGGACATGATTTCATCCATCACCTTACTCTGTGTATCAGGGTCATGGCAGTGCTCCAATACCCTCTGCAACATAAGACGAGAAGAGATTTACTTAGAAGCATAAGATCAAGAAATGTGTAATCTTTCTTTATTACTAAGGGCAAGAACCTGAATAACTCGGCACCCATATGGATGAGTGGAGAGGGTTACAACATTGCCAAAGAAAGTGGATATAATAAATTCGATGTTTTCTTCAGGCACACATTCAATGCACTTTTGAACCACATGGTTCCCATTCTGATCGCGTACGCATCGCATCACATGTCCATCAAGTTCTTTCACCATTTTAATTTTCTGGTCTAGATCAACAACCTCAATTGCCTAAAGAGATGAACACAAACATAACAAAACTCTTAACTGTTCTGGATCGAAGATAGACTTGTAAACATAACAAACATTTTGAGAATCGAAGATAGACTTATAGAGAACAGCAAAACAGGTGAGAACTAGACTTTACCTTCTGGATAACACGACAACCATACATCTGTAAGCTAAGAGGCAAAACATTGTCAAAAAGTTTCTCTGCCAGTTCTCTCCTTTGTGGCGGGAGTCCATGCTCAAAGAACTGTAGGAAGATAAGCAAAACTCAGGAATCTCTTATCTCAACTCTAAAATAAAACCAAAGAGGAAGACTAAATAAATCTACCTTCTGAATCACATAGTTTCCAAAAACGTCAGTCATCAGAGCAAGAGCTTGTGGCATGATCTCCTCATAAACCATGTTTTTCTCATCAGTTGTTGCTGTCTCGAGTTTCTGCTGAATAAACCGGCTTCCATATTGATCCGAACTGGTCATGAAAATCCCCAAGTATGCGTTAGCTTGGAATAAATTGTACACAAGAAAAAATCTAAAAGACTTTCAAGGAAATACCTGAACTCTACAACATGGCCAGCTATTTCAGAAAGTTCGAATCCTCTTGTTTTGTTACTTTTGAACTCTTCAAGCATTGAAGATCCAAAGCCTTCATCCAAACTAGCATCCATGTGCCAAGACCCCATTACTCCTCCCGAATAATTTCTTGCTGCAGAGGGATATCGCATATTAACTTCACCTCGTCTCATAGGGCTACAGGGTGACACAAGAGAATTTGGCAGAAGATGATGAGCCAATGGGCTGCCAGGATATGACCCAAATGTTGGACTCCCATAATCACTATGGCTGTTAGGGCTCCCGGATTTGTAAGGGACACCATACTGTGATTTCTGAGCTCCAAGATAAGCTCTCTGGAGTTCAAGCATATTCATGTATGAATTACCCATAAAGTTCATGTCCATTGAAGGATCATTGAGAAGATCAAGCGAATCAGCATTTTCAGAGAACCTCGCATACTGATGATACATTGGGTCTGCCATATGTGACTGAAGACCAGCACCTCCTCCCAACATTCGATTACTGAGTCTGCCAAAATTACGTGATTCAGAGAGGTTTTGACCAGAAGATACATAACCTCCCCCATGAAGTCTGGAATCCATTCCAGATAATCCCATAGCAGAAACATTTTCATACATTGGAGAAAAGTTACTATTCCCAAGTTGGCAAGCCATCATTGAAGCTACAGCTGGATTTAATCCATAGTTGTTCAGGCAATAGTTTGGGCTATCAAGATGCTGGTACTGAGTAGCTAATCCACCTCCATCATTATAGACAGATCCTTGTGACCCTCTCAATTGTGAATTCCTAAACGAGCCAGTTGCCTTATGGGCTTGATCAGATTTGTTTGGGAGATTGACTTCGTTATACCCACCTTGCAGTCCAAACATATAGTTCCTGACCTTTTCCACATCTTGCTCAGCCTGACCACGTTCATCTAACCCGCCACTGCCTGACAGGTTCATGCCAGATAAAGCATTGACGAGATCAGAAGACTCGTTGAGACCAGATGTAACACCGTTGAATGGGCGTTGGTTACTTGTGTTCCTCTTATCATTTGAACTTAATCTACCGCTGCCAATGGGAGTAAGGCAGGGACTAGGCACCCTAGCAATGGCCTGTGGATCTGGAGTTCCATTTCTTGACAAAGAAGATCCCAGAACAGCTGCATAGCTGTATGGAGATGGTGCGCCAATGCCTTGTGATGCAGATGGAGACAGATTATTCTTAGAGTCAACATTTTCATCAAAGGCATTACGACTTGCAGGACGTGAGGGCTGCTGTGCGACAGGATGTCCTTGCCCCATATCGGCCTGCATAAAAGCAACCCACAAAGTTTACATAAGCAAGAATATCATCGAGAAATATACACAACACACACAGAGAAAACATTTACAAAGCATCAAAGCATAATCAACTACAGACAACTGAAAGCGAACAAGAAGTGTTGTCGTAACAAGAATACGTATGACCAACCTGAAAGATATCAGCAAAACTCTTCTGCTTGCCTCCAAGCCCCAAACCCGACAACCCGATCAATCCATTAGCATCCCATTCAGAAGAAGAAGCTGTAGTTTTCTCGGCCTCAAACTCATGCTGCTTCATTTGATCAAAACCAGGTGGCATAGAGAACAAAGATCGACTATCATTAACTTTTCTTCTATCCCCAACACCACCTAAAACATTACTACTCCCTTTAAGCCTCTGAGCAACTCTCAAATCCTCTCTAGACATCAAAGGCGGTGGCAGCCTCGGATTCAACTTCATATTAGCATAGTAATAAGACAAGTAAGCTGGATCTTTCCTAAACTCCTCATCATCACCACCAAAGCCATTACCCTTATTAACTCCACCAAACTCCAAAAAAGGAGCCCCACCGCCGCTAAAAAGCCCTCCGGCAGCACTAACAGAACCATCAACAGTCGGTGGAGCAGAGCCACTTCTATACAAGTTAAGCTCTCTCTCAAGCTCATCAGCTTCTACTTGCCTTCTCTGCTGCTCACCAAGCAATACTCCAATCTCTTTCTCATAATCATCCCCAAAAGATGAATCTTCGTTACCTCTATGCATCGGCCTTCTCCCTAGTTCCGGTATCATTATCACCTAAACAACAAAAGCCCTAAAATCACTTTATCAGATTATACTCATATACGCTAAACTCTTCAAGAAACTAACATAAAAATCAAAACTTTATACCTCTCAATATATACAATCCCCAAAATTCTCTGTTGTAGAACTAAATCCAAAGATCAAAACTTTACTAAGCAATACTGAAATCCATTCTTGAGATTGTATCGATGATTTGATTTTTCATGTCACTGTTTGTTTTAAAGTAAAGAACCCTAAAAAAGACTTAAGCTTGAGACAGAAAAATGTTGACGAAAAATCCGATACTGAGATAGAAGGAGAAGAAGATCGAGAGAGAAAGAGAGTGAGAGAGAGATAGAAATGGAAGGAAGAATTTTGAGATTAATAATTGTTGTATTGTTTTGCATAAGGAAACCCTAACATTTCGGAGTCCCTTAAATACAGAGACACATGACATTTCTTGTTAAACGACAACACTTAAGGCAACAATGTAAGAACAACACACTTTCTCTATCTCCCTTGGGACCCTCTCTTTTCACAAGAGTCTTCTTGCCACTTAGCTTCTTCTACTTGTTCAGCTGTCAAGCGGGTCAAACCCGCCGCGGGGTGGGTTTGCAAGTATCTAAAACCGGTTTTCAGATCCTGGGAATAACTTTTTTACAGGTTGTGCTTGTGTACAACGGACTGAGTTTCTTGGGAAGAGGGGAGAGAGAAGTTTGAGAAAGGAAGCAGCAAAGAGGTCTAAGTAAGGTTGGCAAAGAGAGCCAAAAGCTGGACCAAGAGGTCTTGGTCAGAAGATTGAAGATAATGACACCGACATTGATCGTGAATGATTTTGTTCCATTGTTAGCAGAGAGACCAAAATTGATTTTGTTTGTTAGGTTTCTCTGTGATTGTTACATCTATGATATGTTTATTGTGTACCAATCAACTTGATCGATATAAACAACAAGATTGCAAAATACCAGAAACAAAAGAGTTACTCGTAAATAGAAAACAAGAGTTTGATGAAACAAATTACATAGATGGAGAAAAAACTCTAAAAACTGGGATTGTCCTAAAAGCATGCACATATTCTCACTTCTACACATTTGGCAATGAAAAGGCCATTCTCTTTTGTGTGAAGGAAACCCTAAAATCCTCACCATTTCCCAACCCATCTTTACACCATTCTCTGCCTTTTTCTCTCTCACTCATCAGCCTAAAGAGGGATGTTTGGTTCTATGTATAGAAAAACCGTAAGCAACTACACAATTTTACAGATTTTGCAGAGAAAACAAGCTCTCCTTCACAATTTCCCCGCAGATTATTCCCAGTTTAGATCTTTATCTTACCTAGTTCTCAAAACGCTACGGTAGTCCCATCCACCCTAGTTAAGCTGTACATTACTTGAGGCCTTAAGCCATCTGAGGCTGAGTTAGGGACTGCAAAGCCATTCTCCTCTCTGCATATAAGATAAGAACCACTTAGAGACAATGAAATGCCATAGAAATGCTTACTTTCTCTCTTTCTCAAATACTTGTAGAAATCAATGCAGTAAAGACAATTTGGGAGGTTTGTAGCAGATAAAGGCCGAAACATTAGACTCATAGAAGAGAAGAGGAACATATACATACCTCCAGCAGCAACGAGTTTTTCAATACGTGCAACGACATGCTTTCCATAAGTGTATTTCTTTAGAGCATTAAGATGCACTTTGATGCGAGTAAGTATCAGCTCACGTTGTTGGTCATCACATGTCTCCAAAACTTTCTGCACTACATAGTTTGCAAACTGATCCTTCATCATCGCCTATATACCAAGAAGAAGTAGTTTATGAGCTGATAGTTTCTTTATTTTCCCGACAATCATCTGAAAATAAGTGTTTGACAGACCTGAAGAGGCTCGTTTTCATCAGTTGTGCCCAACATCTCATTCACCAGCAATTCCCGTTCCTCAGGACCTCCAAAAGTCAAACATTTCTCAACAACGTTTGATGCAAACTTCTGCTGGCTCATCTGAACAATCTTCCCCGCCAACTCTTTGATTATCACAGTGCGCTCATCAGGCTTTCCATGCTCCAGCACATGCTGTCCACAAAACGTGTATCAGTTTTACGCAAAGTATATTATCACTTTGGTTTGATGCAGATGCAGTGTTACTCATATCTTTTACAAACCTGAACAACATAGTTTCCGTACTGATCTTGGGCCAGCATACTAACAGTGGAAAGGATTTCTTCCATAACCTTACTCTGAGTATCAGGGTCATGGCAGTGTTCCAATACTCTCTG
The DNA here is from genome assembly GCF_000004255.2 of Arabidopsis lyrata subsp. lyrata. NCBI lineage: Eukaryota > Viridiplantae > Streptophyta > Magnoliopsida > Brassicales > Brassicaceae > Arabidopsis > Arabidopsis lyrata. Next base: position 13,428,450 of record NW_003302552.1, read on the forward strand.
CAACAGGAGATGAAAAAGTGTTTTACATAGAAACAGAAGATCAAAAAAAGATGTTATCTTGTCTTAATGACCAATAGCAAGAACCTGAATTACACGGCACCCGTATGGGTGAGTGGAGAGGGTCACCACATGACCAAAGAAAGTTGAAATAATAAACTCGATGTTTTCTTCAGGCACACATTCGATACACTTTTGAACCACATGATTCCCATTCTGATCACGTACACATCGCATCACATGTCCATCAAGTTCTTTCACCATTTTAATTTTCTGGTCTAGATCAACCACCTCAATTGCCTAAAAGAGGTAAACATGTAAAAATAATGAAACTCTAACTGTTCTTGAGAATGGAGAGAACAGTAAAACAGGTGAGAATTAGACTTTACCTTCTGGATGACACGACAACCATACATCTGTAAGCTAAGAGGCAAAACATTATCAAAGAGTTTCTCTGCCAATTCTCTTCTCTGTGGCGGGAGTCCATGCTCAAAGAACTGTAGGAAGATAAGCAAGATTCAGGAAACTCTAAAATAAAACCAAAGAGGAAGCCTAATAAATCTACCTTCTGAATCACATAGTTTCCAAAAACGTCAGTCATCAGGGCATGAGCATGTGGCATGATCTCCTCATAAACCATGTTTTTCTCATCAGTTGTTGCTGTCTCGAGTTTCTGCTGAATAAACCGGCTTCCATATTGATCCGAACTGGTCATGAAAATCCACACGTACGCGTTAGCTTGGGACAAATCGTACACAAGAAAAAATGTAAAAGACTTTCAAGGAAATACCTGAACTCTACAACATGGCCAGCTATTTCAGAGAGTTCAAATCCTCTTGTTTTGTTACTTTTGAACTCTTCAAGCATTGAAGATCCAAAGCCTTCATCCAAACTAGCATCCATGTGCCAAGACCCCATTACTCCTCCCGAATAGTTTCTTGCTGCAGAGGGATATCGCATATTAACTTCACCTCGTCTCATAGGGCTACAAGGTGACACAAGAGAATTTGGCAGAAGATGATGAGCCAATGGGCTGCCAGGATATGATATGTTAGACCCAAATGTTGGACTCCCATAATAGCTATGGCTGTTAGGGCTCCCGGATTTGTAAGGAAGACCATACTGTGATTTCTGAGCTCCGAGAAAAGCCCTCTGGAGTTCAAGCATACTCATGTATGAACTACCCATAAAGTTCATGTCCATCGAAGGATCATTGAGAAGATCAAGCGAATCAGCATACTGATGATACATTGGGTCTGCCATATGTGACTGGAGACCAGTACCTCCTCCCATCATTCGATTACTGAACCTGCCAAGATTACGTGATTCAGAGAGGTTTTGACCAGAAGATACAAAGCCTCCTCCATGAAGTCTGGAGTCCATTCCAGAAAATCCCAAAGCGGATGCTGCGGATACATTATCGTACATTGGAGAAAAATTATTGTTCCCAAGTTGGTTAGCCATCATAGAAGCTACAGCTGGATTTAATGCATAATTGTTGAGACAATAATTTGGGCTATCAAGATGCTGGTAAGGATTAGCTAATCCTACTCCACCATTATAGGCAGATCCTTGTGGCCCTCTCAATTGTGAATCCCTCAACGAGCCAGTTGCCTTATGGGCTTGATCAGATTTGTTTGGGAACCTATGTTGATTGACTTCGTTATGCCCACCTTGCATTCCAAACATATAGTTCCTGACCTTTTCGACATCTTGCTCAGCCTGACCACGTTCATCTAACCCGCCACTGCCAGACAGGTTCATGCCAGATAAAGCATTGACAAGATCAGAAGACTCGTTGAGACCAGATGTAACACCGTTGAACGGGCTTTGGTTACTTGTGTTCCTCTTATCATTTGAACTCACTCTCCCACTCCCAATGGGAGTAAGACAGGGACTAGGCACCCTAGCAATGGCCTGTGGATCTGGAGTTCCATTTCTTGACAAAGAAGAGCCCAGAACAGCTGCATAGCTGTATGGAGATGGTGCACCAATGCCTTGTGATGCAGATGGAGACAGATTATTTTTAGAGTCAACATTTTCATCAAAGGTATTACGACTTGCAGGACGTGAGGGCTGCTGAGCAACGGGATGTCCATGCCCCATATCCGCCTACACAAAAGTAATCCACAAAGTTTATATAAGCAAGAATATCAAGAAGAAATATACACAACACACACAGAGGAAAACATTAAAAAATCATCAAAGCATAACCAACACCAACCTGAAAGATATCAGCAAAACTCTTCTGCTTGCCTCCAAGTCCCAAACCCGGTAAACCAATCAATCCATTAGCATCCCACTCAGAAGCAGAAGCACCAGTTTTCTCAGCCTCAAAACCAGGTGGCATAGAGAACAAAGATCGACTATCATTAACTTTTCGCCTATCCCCAACACCACCTAAAACATTACTACTCCCTTTAAGCCTCTGAGCAACCCTCAAATCCTCCCTAGACATCAAAGGCGGTGGCAACCTCGGGTTCAACTTCATATTAGCATAGTAATAAGACAAGTAAGCCGGATCTTTCCTAAACTCCTCATCACCACCACCAAACCCATTACCCTTATTGCCTCCAAACTCCAAAAAAGGAGCCCCACCTCCGCCGCTAAAAAGCCCTCCGGCAGCACTAACAGAACCATCAACAGTCGGTGGAGCAGAGCCACTTCTATACAAGTTAAGCTCTCTCTCAAGCTCATCAGCTTCTACTTGCCTTCTCTGCTGCTCACCAAGTAATACTCCAATCTCTTTCTCATAATCATCCCCAAAAGATGAATCTTCGTTACCTCTATGCATCGGCCTTCTTCCCAGTTCCGGTATCATTATCACCTAAACAACAAAAAACCCAAAAATCAATTCATCAGATTATACTCAATACCATCAAGAAAAAATCATAAAGATCAAAACTTGATACCTCTCAAAGTCTCAATATATACAATCCCCAAAATTCTCTGTTTTTAGAACAAAACCTAAAGATCAAAACTTTATTAAGCAATACTCAAATCCATTCCAAAGATTGTATCGATGATTTGATTTTTTTTTTTTCCTGGTTACTGTTTGTTTTAAAATAAAGAACCCTAATAAAGACTTTAGATTGAGAGAGATAGAAAAAAGTGGGTTTTATAGTGTTGACGGGAAAAATACGACGGCGATGCAAGAAACCTTAGGGTTTTTGTGCTTTTTTATGATTTAACTATGGAAATCATAGTTAAAAAAATTACGGCGAATTAATAATACTAGGGTTGATTTGACTTAGCGATTGCATAAAGGAATGAGAAAAAGCATTAATTTTTTTAAAAAAAATCAAAAATTGGAAGATAACTACGAAACCTTATTTTCCTCGTTGGAACTGTTTTGAGATCTTTTTTTTGTCCTTTGTTTCAGTTTGGGTTTTAGTCTTTTAGAGCAGAAAAGAGCTTTACCAAAGTACACTTCTAGATGGCAGGATCTTTAGGATTTTTCAGTTCAAAATTAGTAAATAATACAATTATTTTGTGTAAGTTTTTTTTTTTTTTTTACAATACCACAATTTTGGAATATTTCTTAAGTTTTAGGTTTTGCAAAAGTTTCTATTTTTTTTTTGGATTTTTTAAAATTAATATGACTTGTTCCTAAACTTTTATACACCGTTCTAACCCCCAATATTTTGGCTTATTTTAAAATTTTAAGATTTTTTGATAATTAAAAATAGTAAAGTAGCTCAATAATAAAAGAATTTCTTAATTAGGAGAATGACAAAGTACCCAAAATCATGATACTTACAATATATGTTCTCTTCTATCTTTTTTTTTTTCTTACCCACGACTTTGAAAAACTAATAAGACTTTGTTTATCTTTTGCCGGCGAAAATACTTGTGAAACTTACTTTATTTTTTGCTCGGCAAAGATCCAGTGAAATTCGTATTTACAGCTATAATTAGTGGCGGAGATAGAGTTATAGCATGAAGGTTAATTGACACCCATGAATTTTTTAAATCTAGTTAAATTTTGATTGGTAATTGTAAATTTACCCCATCACAAAACAAAAATTGACCCCCATCATATTTTAATGTAAGAGCAAACTATACTAAATATCTATGTACCAAAAAATGTTATATTAATTTAAGAGTCAAACTTTACAAATAAATATACAAATAAATCTAAAATAAAAACATGAATGAGTTCAACTTCAACCTAATTATCTATATCTCTCGTTACTTTAGGATTTTTCCTATTTTCTTCTTTTTCACCTCATTTTTATCCATTAAAAATCACTTTAAAAATAACATTTAGGTAAAACTTTATATATATTTTAATTTGAACTAAAATGTTGTGATGATGTTGCTCGTATATTAAGAAAAATCTCATCTTTAGTCAAGTGGTTAAGTCCATTTGACTCCGCCTTGCCCACCGGAGTTCGACTCCACTAAGTCGCGTTACCGCGTAGTATGGATTGACTATGGATCGGACATTATCGATCCAAAGATCAAAAAAAAATAATAAGAAAAATCTCATCTTTGATTTATTGACTTTTAAAACTATTATTGATTTTTTTTCTATGAATATTGTGAAAATGACTTCGTATAATCGTCTCGTTGATATCATTTCAATGATTGTTTAATTTTACAATTGAAAAATGTACGCTATCTAATTTGTGGCAAACGAGACAATAATATATCATATAATTGTGATGATATTTTTTCTTTTTTCCTAATAAAATTGATATAATTTTTTATATACAAAAAAAAAAAATTGACCCCTATAAACAATTTTTCTGTCTCCGCCACTGACTATAATCATTGAAACATGGAGCTGAGAGCTCATCTAACACAATATTAAAGATAACTATAGTCATTGCTCTCATATTTTCATTTGCATACTTCTATGTTTATAGACCTGCCTCCCATAATGTGCTCATACACCCTTCACACTTGTTGTCTACACATATTACGATCAAACAACTCTTAGTTGGTTTTTAGCCATACTTTCATCTATAGTCTTAGAAACATAAGTAATTCTAATGCCATAAGATGGCTGGCCAAACTCAACTCCCTCATCGTGTTTGCACCAACCCATATTTTCTAATGATTAATGCACCCCAAACTTGTAGTCATAGTCTTCTCCATTTCCCGTTCCATAAGATTGTTGGTTGCTAGTTGCCATTACTTGTACTATTTCACTTTTAAGATTACCACCGCATGTAACTTTTTTTTTTTTTTTTTCTACATATATCCTCTTGATCTTTTTTTCGTCATTGCTTCCACCGCCTTCAATCCACCAGCTCATTTTCTTCCAAAATACAATTTAATTAGGTCAATTTTACTAGTTGTTTCATACGAGTATATGTTTTTTTTTTGTTAAATATTCCCTTAACAACAGTTCCATCTCTATTTTTTCAAGTCTTCCATTGATGTCATATGATGGGGGTGTCCTCTTCAAGCATGAAAATGGTTTTTTTTTTTTCTTATCATGGAATGTTGTATTTTCATATAATGGCAGAATATCAATATCACACAACAATTTTTGTAGGTTACAACCAAGTTTAGTCTTTTCTTCACTATTCCTAGCTACTTTAAAATCTTTTTACAATCCCATGTCATTTTTGATGGTGTCGGATTTTTTTTCCAAAAAAAAAAAAAACTCTAACATATCAATCGATAGCCAGTACGATACTTTCTCTTTGAAGGTTTTCCCCTCATCTCAAACTCTCACTCAATATGCCATTTCGACACATTGTAGGTCATTTCCTCCTCAATTGTGCCATACATTTTCTTGTCCACACCATTCTATGAGCAGTCCCACTCGTCTACTTAAACAAAGAATGCTTTGGCCACCTTCTAAAGCCACAAAACATATAACTAGACAAACAAAAGTCAACGTATCATATTTTCCTTTAATCAAACACAAACAAAAATCAGCTTATTTCCCTTAGATAAATATAAACCTTTATAAATAAATGAACAAACTCAACATAAAATCCACCCTCTTTGGTATCTTTCTCCACATTTACCTACACATTGTCCCAACAACCAACTGTAATCAATTAACACACAAAAGAGCAAAGATCATAAAACAAAAATCACCTGATTTAACTTCATCCTACTTAAGTTTTAACTCTACTATTTATTTATGGTCGTTTTACGCTCTAAAATATTAATCTTTCCACCAAACTAACAAAATAATGTCTGCAAACATCCATGATAGTTTACCTCAGCTCCAGAAACTCTCATATCTCTTCCTCTCTTTGAAACACATTTATTGTCCTCCTTATCCTATGTTCTATCTATTAAACCTCAACACTTTCATCAACTTTCACCTTCTATCTCTTATTAACTTCATCTACCAACCCTACTTAACCTAAAACCATTTTCAGTTGCTTAATCTGTCCACACAATTAACATATATAAGTTTCCGTGACACACTCTGTTCGTTTTAGAAGAAAAAAATCACTTCCAAAAGTGCCTATTTCAATAAGATAATCTTTTATCATCTCTATACTATTAAAATAGAAGTATAAATGAAAATGGGTCGGGTTAAAATCAGAAAATTGACCCGAAATTCTGAAATCGGATCTTTGAAATTATTTTGGAATATAAATTCGAATTAATAATGAAAAATTTAAATAAAATCAAATATTTATGGAAATAAAATAAAATCTTATTGTACTTATGGTAACTAATAATAAAAGCATATTCCGAACAATATTATACATTAATTACGTATAATAAATTTGTTCATATATTTTTGAGACTAATTCCATAACAATCAACATTTTTGTCATTAATTTCGCTCATTTTAGCCAGTTATCATTAATTGAAAGATATTTTATTTGCTTCTAAAGATTTCTAGAAAATTTATCACAAATAACCCATCTGTTTTATAAATTAAATTGATATTTTTATTTTGGTCGTGTAAATTAAATAGATATTTTTATTTTGGTCGTGTAAATTAAATAGATATGAAATCCATGTAACTAATTTTAATTTAATTAGATTAAATCGAAATTATGATATTTTCATACGTATAGCTTACCAAAGAAGTTTAATTTTCAATTTATAAAGATTTTTTGAATATGATTTTAGAATTATTCAAATAAGTATTTATTAAATTTTGTGAATCATGAAAAATAATAATTAATTTTTAATCATTATACTTCATCTTTCAATCTCTCATCTAACAAATAAGAGACATATTCTATTAATACTATGTCCAAACTTCATTTTGTTGTAGGACTAAATAATATTCCCATTAGAACTGTCAAAGTGAGTTGATTCGTCCCGTTGAGTCCGTTTTGCGATAGACAAAAAATATTTTCACTTATGTTAGTCGGTCCGCACGACCCGCGGGTAGCATATATGAAATACAAACTCGTCCCACGAATGTATGCGGATTTGCGGGATTGTCCATGGATTTTGTTTAAATAATTTTAAAGTAACCAAAATTTAAAATACTACTAAAATAAATAAATAAATAAAAATACTATTAAAAGTTTGTTTAAATTACCACATGTTGAATAAATTATAATTTTATCAATAAATACTAATATGCGGGCTGATCCGCCAACCCGCGGATGAAAACCGATTAAACCTATGACCCACTGCGAATTAATCCATGTGGCCCGCTTATTTACGGATTTAATATATTTCCCCAAATCTGCCCCATAGTGAGATGATGTGGGCTCGACCCGCGGTTTTTGACCTATTTTGACTGCTCTAATTCCCATGAATCGTCTAATTTTAGAATTTTAAAACACAAAATTCTATTTTGTAAATCATACGATAGGTATATTTATAAACAATTTTACATTTTCTCTAGAATTCGTTATTATGAATATTTATAAGTATACTACACGATTCGTTCTACTAAAAAATACACACAATATTAAACGCAACGTATGTAAACCAATATTCTCCCGTGGTGGACCGCGGGTCGGATCCTAGTTCAAAAGCAATAGACAGACGTACGAGATTTATTAAGACTAGGTTTGCTTTGGGCTTTAGCCCATAAGTTATGGCAATTGAAACTAATCATATTAAAAAAGGCTTGTCAAGAAAGGTGAGATCGAACCTGTTTGCTTTCTTTTTACGAATGTTCCCACAAATGGCAATAACGTAATATTCAAAAACTCTTGAGGGTAACAATGGAATAACAAAATTAAGTGAGTCCAATATAGCTAGGGCTCGTAAAAACTCTTCAAAATCTCCCTTTTTCTCACATCTGCCGATACTTCTTCTACACAAAAGCACAAATCTCTCTCAAGCTTCGATCTCTCTTCTAGAGAAGAGCAAGTGCTTCCACAAACCCTAAACTATGTCCGGCGGTTTCTTCCGGGTGAGTTTTCCGATCATCTTCTTTCTCGAATTTGATGTATTATCTTTTAGATCCAGATCGATGCAATTCAAATGTTCTTCATCGTATGTCTGTAGAAGTTAGGTTTCGATTACGCCGTCTCTGATTCTTGTTTGTTTTGAGTTTTTTTAGGGTACTTCCGCCGAGCAGGATACTCGGTTTTCTAACAAGCAAGCCAAATTGATGAAGAGTCAGAAATTTGCTCCGGAGTTGGAGAATCTGGTGAGTTGAATTGTGAATTCGTAGGTTGTATTACTTAATTGAGATTCAATACTATGAAATTAAGTTTGGAGAAGGCTTAATGATATCCTCTACTTGGCTTTGGTGTTAGGTGGATGTGACTAAAGTGAAGATGGATGTTATGAAGCCTTGGATTGCGACTAGAGTCACTGAGCTTCTTGGTTTTGAAGATGAAGTGCTGATTAACTTTATCTATGGTCTGCTTGATGGGAAGGTAAGCTTATAACTGAGCTTTTATTTTTCTATTCCTTATTCGACTGTGAATTATAGTTTTATAGCCACATTGATACATGTGAGATATTTTTGTTGCTGTCAAACTTTTGTTGGAGTAATATATAATTGAACGGTGTTACTAATGTAGGTAGTGAACGGTAAGGAGATTCAGATATCGCTAACTGGATTCATGGAGAAAAATACTGGCAAGTTTATGAAAGAACTTTGGACACTTCTTCTAAGCGCACAGAATAATTCAAGTGGTGTTCCGCAGCAGTTTTTAGATGCTAGAGAAGCTGAAACAAAGAAGAAACAGGTATTCTTGGGAAGTCATTCTGGATTGATGATGAATGACTTTTCTTTCTCCTGCTGTCTCATGATTTATTTTCCTTTTGTGGCAGGAAGAAGCAATACAAAAAGCAGATCGGTTAGCAAATGAAATAGAGAGGAAGAGGGAGGGAGAAAAGAAGAACCCTGAGCATGATATATTGAGGAAAATAGTAAGACAGTCTTATTCATGCTAGAGTTTCACTCTTTACAGATGTTCTTCTGGTTTTAACATTCGCCTGTTCTTTCATGTTATTCAGATAGCTTCTGCAATTATTAGGGTTCATGTGCTTTACCTCAAACTACTGTAGGACAGCGGCGTAGAACACAAGGAGACAAATGGCATGGATACAAAACCTTCAAGAGATCGTCTAGAGGATGGGAGAAGGGCTGACGAGAAGAATGGTGTGAAAGAAAGGAGAAGGTAGAGTTTTCTTAATGCCTATGATAAGTATGATTTCATAGCTGCTTTCTACTTATCACTTTATGCCCTTTTCTTCTTTATTCTTGATTGAGTTCATCTTTCTGTTGTAAATGGATTATCTCTATAAGTTCTCGCTGGCATGATTTGATCAAGTATTTCTACCAATGGCTGTTCTGGGTCTTCTAGTCTTTTAGCATTTTTAGTTATGCTACTGGTGCTTTGCATGTTCATCTGGTGTGCTGGTGGTCCAGGAATTTGTTTGTGGCCACGATTATTATGTGAGTGGGTTCTGACATTGCCTCCTTGATGCAGGGATCTGATACCTCCACGTGGCAGAGATGCATCCCGCTCACCCCTTAGGTGACTCTTCAATAATTTCGTTTTTTCTAGTAAAATTTGCTTATATATTTGAGTGAGTATATTGATTGGTTGCTTTGCAGGGGGTCACGTTCTAGGTCAATCAGCAAAACAAATTCAGGCTCGAAAAGTTATTCTGGGTATGTAGCCTTCCGCAATTGTTTTTCTTAATCCAAAGAAATTGCAGCCTGTGGTGTCGTACTTGCTAGTTCTGTATCTATTATTTCCTGTAAATCCTAGTGCAGTTTTTGCTAATGACTGTCTACTTGTATAACAGTGAACGGAAATCCAGGAGCTTGTCTCAATCATCAGATGCCTCCATCTCACCTAGAAAGCGGAGATTGTCGAATTCAAGACGTAGATCCAGATCACGTTCCTTGCGTAGGTCTCTATCTCCTCGGCGACGTACGATACATTCTCCTTATGGAAGCAGGTCACGGTCACCTATTAGACGTCACAGGCGACATACGCCTGAGGGACGCCGTCAATCACCAGCCCCTTCAAGGCGTCGCCGTTCTCCATCCCCACCTGCTAGGAGGCGCAGGTCACCATTCCCACCTTCTAGGAGGCGCAGGTCACCATCCCCACCTGCTAGGAGGCGCAGGTCACCATCACCACCTGTTAGACGGCGTAGGTCACCATCACCACCTGCTAGGCCGCGCAGGTCACCATCGCCCCCTGCTAGGCGTCGCCGTTCTCCACTGCCCTTTAGGCGGCGTAGGTCTCCTTCACCGCCAGCTAGGCGGCGCAGGTCTCCATCTCCACTCTATAGTCGTAACAGGTCACGGTCACCACTGGTTAAGCGGGAAAGGTCTGGCTCACAAGGGAGGTCTCCGTCACCAGTGGCTAGGCGCAGGGATCCCACTGGGGCAAGATTGCCTTCACCACCGGCTGAGCAAAGGTTGCCTTCACCACCCGCTGGGCAAAGGTTACCTCCACCACTCCCTAGGCGTGCAGGATTACCTTCGCCAATGAGGGTTGGAGGATCTCATGCAGCCAATCACCTGGAATCACCATCACCCAGACCCAGTTCACTGTCCCCTCCTGGTAGGAAAAAAGTGTTACCATCTCCACCTGTTAGAAGACGTAGGTCACTGACACCTGCTGAAGAGCGAGTCTCCCTGTCACCAGCTGGACGCCATGAAGCAGAATCCCTTTCACATGTCAAGCAAGGTGGATCTACGTCACCTGCTAGGGGTCAAGGTAAATCTTCCCCTACTCGACATCAGAAAGCGCGCTCTCCTGTTCGGCGCAGATCACCAACTCCTGTCAACCGGCGAAATCGAAGATTTCCATCTGCTTCACAATCACCTGATGACAGACGTAAGAGACGGTCTCCATCTTCGAGCAGGTCTCCTTCTAGGTCTCGATCACCTCCTGTTCTTCATAGATCTCCTTCTGCATATGGAAGAAAACATCAGAGGGACAGAAGATCTCCTGGGCATCTATCTGAAGAACAAGATAGGTATGCTCTTCATGACTCCATTTACATTTATGTAAATGCCTTTTAAAATAAGGTGGTATAAACTTTTCTAAGATACATGCAGATTTTGACCCCAAAAAAAAGACACATGCAGATTCTTCTTATCTGTACTTGTTAACTCCTTGACCCTCTGTCTGCTTTCGCATTGTGGCAGGGTTCAAAATTCGAAGCTGTTAAAGAGAACTTCAGTGCCTGATACTGACAAGAGGAAACAATTACCAGAGGAGGTGCTAGAAGTTGGGCGTGTCGACCATTATAGGGAGCAAGAGAGAAAGAGGTGCATTTTGTTTCTTTTCCTTTTTCCCAGATGATTTTCGTTTGACTTCAAATTTCAAGGTCTGATAAATGTTGGTCTATTCAACTTCTTAACAGTGATAAGTTGACAGAGAGGCGTTCCGGTCATAGAACCCATGGTTCACAGATGTCCCCAGTAGAAAATTCAGAAGGAAAGAGTCGGCCTGTTTCTGGTAAAGTGAAAGACAGTGAGCAGGTTGAGAAAGATGATAACAGCGACCTGGATGCAAACCTTTCCTCTGATTCTAAGGAAAGCAGCAGACATCGAACTAAGGATAAAAAGAGAAGAAAGAATAAAAGGTCTTCGAGGGAAGAAGTATCTTCAGATGATAATGGCAGTTCTGATTCTGACCTAGATGATAGGAAGGAGGCTAAAAGGAGGAGGAAGGAGGAGAAGAAAACGAGAAAGGAGGAGAAGAAACGTAGGCGAGAGGAGAGACGTCGTAAAAGGGAAGAACGACGTGGTGGAAAGGAGAAACATAAGAATCGAGAGCTATCTGATACTTCAGAAGGAGAAGCTGAAGCCCGTCCTAAGAATAAAAAAGGGGGGGAGTCTGATCCAAAGAGGCTTGAAATTGAGTTGCGAAACAAAGCACTCGAGTCATTGAAAGCAAAGAAGGGCATCAGCCACTAAGTCCTTATCCAGCGTTATTTGAACATCATCTTTTAAGATACAATCCCTTGCTAGATTTATCCCTCTATGTTTTGTTTTTTCTTACATGTTCAAACTTTTCTTATGTGGTCTGTTTGTTGGTGGCAGCAAAATTGGACAAGTGACAATTACTCTGCTATTCTTGAGTGCAGACTTTATGCAGACATTCATGGCTCTGATATTCTGGTAATAGTTTCTTGCATTGAGTAGTCTCTTTATAGAAATTTGATATTGTGATTGTCTGGGAAGTATTGTGTTTGGGTTGATAGAAGAATGCTAATGCTCCACGAGCTTATGCGGTTCCATGTGGTACTCATGTTGGATTAATTGAAATTCCAACGTTATACTGAAACTTGGTCGTCCTCTGGGATTTGTTTATAGATGAGACTATAGTGTCAACTACAAGAATTGGTTAAGAAAGTGGGTATATTACGGATCCTCTCATTTGTGCCTGGACTGATGGACTCACTCAGGTGAAGTACCCTTCTCGCATCTTAGATTAGCAAAGGCTTTTTCCTTACGGGATTTGCAATAACAACAATTCTTGTATTTCACTTTGTAATCACAAAAGCAATTTAGTAGAAGAAAGAATATCATACAGATAGTATTTATAAATTATGCGTTTGGGTCTGGGTTCAATCTTTGTTCACACTACCCAGAACGTATTCGCTGCAACACAACACGATACATGGACACCTTAGGAGTTGTTTGTTTAGTTTTCTTGTTAGACTCCATGGAAGATTTAGTCGTCATGAGGGAGTGGTTCAGTACCATCAAGATACTGTACCACTTTTCTCATAACTGGCCTGACTTGCGGAGATCGGTTTGTACATAGAAGTCCCAATTTAAGAACGAGTAGTACTTCCCGAGCCACCATTTCCTCTCGATTGATTCGTGCATCGCAACACTCGAGCAACTTGTTTTTCCTAAACCCTTGAAACACCCAATTTACCAAACTGATCTCTTCTGGTGGCTTTGTCGGCTCAATTGCAGTACGTCCACATACAATCTCAATTATAAGCACTCCAAATGCAAACACATCCGTGTCACATGTTGGTACTGCGGTTGCCTCAACAAGCTCTGGAGCTACATGACCTGTGTTGCTTTGCCTGTTTCCTTGCCCATAATCTCCAAGCTGAGCGTGCAGCTCTTCGTCGAGGAGCACATTACTGCTTTTGACGTTTCCATGAATGAGAGTACTCTGACACTCACTGTGAAGGTACTGCAATGCTTTGGCAATCCCCTTTATGATATTGAACCGATCTGACCAGTTTAAAACTGGTCGCTCATTGCTCAACAGGAAGCGATCAAGACTGCCGTTAGGAACATACTTGTAAACAAGATAGATCTCGTTTCCTCTGCTGCTGTATCCAATTAGATTAACAAGGTTTCTATGTCTAACCCTGGAGATTGCATCGATTTGAGCTATCATGGAAAGCCTTTGCTGCCTTGTGCTGCAAGTAATTCTCTTTACCGCGATTATCTCCGTTGGTGCTAGCTGACCTCGGAAGAAACGTCCGGAGTTTTCTTCTCCTAAAAATCTGTTGAAGCCACCTGTTGCACTTGAAATCGTCTGGTAGGAGAATTTTCTTGCACCTCCTGTGAAGAATGTATTATTTCTACGGAAAACACAAACACCTAAGAAGCCCAAGAACATGAGTCCAAATGTTCCTGATGCAACGAAGACTATGATCAACTTCGTGTTGTTCGAATTCTTTTTGGCTGAAACCGGAGGATTTGGGGATGGAGAAAATGGCGGTGGCGGGTCTGGAAGAGAAGGAAGCTTTGTAATATCAAAGTCTGATGCTTTCCCTTCGATGCTGAAGCTCCAGCCTAGCACAAAATGTGAGCTCGTAACGGTTCCCGTGGCAGCAGCGAATCCAATATAATTCTCTTGAGAGATAATCCCCGAGAGATTTAGTTTTCGAGAGAGGAGAGGCAAGCTTGGTTTCAAACGATCTAGAGGAGCTAATGTGACATTGAGTATCATCTCAGTCGCGTTGTATTCGACCCAAACTCTTATTGGCTCCCCACTTGCCAGCTTCAGACTTATGTTCTTCGCCTCGCGGTCATCGAAAAATGCAGCCGGGGCAGATTCAATGGAGACCACCCCATTTTGGTCGATGGCTACGTGATTATCATCAATATCTTTCATTTCAACTGATTGCACCGTGTCGAACTCAACTGCGAGAATGCGGTTTGAGGGGTTTCCATTGGTGGATGTGTTGAAAAGGCCAAGATAATTGCTGGGAAAGGCTCCAGTAAAGTCCATCGACGGAGAGATAACGAAGCTCAAGCCGTGGCCTGGTGTCGTTGGTCCTGGAGTGATGGCGAAGACGAAACTCGTCGAGAAAGATACTGAATTGGAGGAGTTTGGGTTTAAGAAGGATATGGGAAATCCATGAAAAGCTTGACCAATTTGCCTCATCGAAGTGTTTGTCAGCTCCAAGAGGCCACTCGAGTGGATCTTTGAGGAGCCAAACTTCAAGAGATTAGCCCCGAGAAAGCCATGGTTTAGAAACTTGGTTTCTCGCTGGCTTGAGACGCAAGAAACTAGGTATAATAGGAAGATTATTGATAAAGTTATCGATTTGGAGGTAATCATTATTGATGGTTTTTAGAATTACTTAATTATGTTGGCATGTTCATTACTCTCTTTTTATAGCTTCAAAATATTCGACCTTTTCCTGTTCAAACCTTTTTTGTTTATTTTTTCTTTAACATCATTCAAATATTTTTGTTTATGCTAGGAAAGTTAACCAAACTTAAGTTGACTTTTATAAATTGCTAAACAAATCCCTTATTGATATCCTTGAAAAATTCATTTGGAGTTTCCTCAACAATTTCTTCCTGAATAAAAAATAATTGCAACAATAAAGTAAGAAATTATATATTCTATACAATCTATATAGTTCAAATTAAAGTTAGTGTATCCAACATTTTTAAGCGGTATATTAGCGAACAAAAAAATAATATTTAGTATTTACTTTAGGGTTAATCACTTTATAATTTTCTTGCCATAATTAACTAATGAGATTTTTTTTTATAACTAGGAAGTTCCGGGCCGAAACCTATATATCTATCTAAGTCGTTGAACAGTAGTGAATTCTAAACATATATTTATACTAAGACATTTGATAACTTACGGATTTTAATCAATATGAACGAAACTAAGAACTGAATGGTCAGTCTTCTTACTTTGTCATTGAATTAAATTTCTAAATTTGAGCGTTTAAATTTTCCTTCATATAATTGATAACTTGCGGAGGTTAATATAAGGCTATAAGCTAAAAAACCCAAGAGATGTTTTCAATGGAAATTCCATTCTTGTATATGAAGTCATCACATAAAGTTTCGTAGCTATGTATCCTAAAATGACATAACAAAACACCATTTAGATTAGATCAAAGATATATTTTTTGTAATATTAATTTTCCCTGAAGAGTAGAAGATTGTCCATCAACAAGAATATTTCTCAAAACCAGATGTTCTTATTTTCAAATTTACAAATTGAGTAAAATACTATT
The DNA here is from genome assembly GCF_000004255.2 of Arabidopsis lyrata subsp. lyrata. NCBI lineage: Eukaryota > Viridiplantae > Streptophyta > Magnoliopsida > Brassicales > Brassicaceae > Arabidopsis > Arabidopsis lyrata. The sequence continues at coordinate 13,444,290 of NW_003302552.1, forward strand.
CTAGCTAGGTTTTATTCACATTATCATGTTTAATACATATCTTGGTCCAATCTTTAAATCACACTATTTAACGCAAACACTTCGATACAAACACGTTTTGAGATCACATTTTAGACTCCATAGAAGAGGTAGTCATCATGAGGGAGAGGTTCTGTTCCATCGAGAAACCGAAACACTTGCTTCATCATTGGCCTTGATTCTGGAGATCGGTTCGCGCAGAGAAGTCCAGTTTTGAGAACCAACAACACTTCTCGAGCTACCAAATTCTCTCTATTGACTCTTGTGTCGCAGATCTGTAACAAATTCCCTTTCTTGAACTCTTGAAGCACCCAGTTCACCAAACTTATCTCTGCTGGTGGCTTTGTCGGCTCTATAGCTTTTCTTCCACAAACAATCTCCATCATTAACACTCCAAACTCAAAAACATCTGTGTCACGTGTAGCCTTTCCCGTGTTGACTAGTTCTGGTGCCACATGTCCCGTGGTGCTGTGTCTGCTTCCATGCCCATAGTCTCCTAGTCGAGCGTTTAGCTCTTCGTCTAAGAGTACGTTGCTGGCTTTGACGTTTCCGTGAATAAGAGGTTTTTGTCCCTCACCGTGAAGGTGTTGAAGTGCTGACGCAATGCCCTTTATGATACAGAACCGGTCTGACCAGGTGAGAACAGGGCGGTCGTTGCTGAACAAGAACCGGTCTAGGCTTCCGTTGGGGACATACTCGTAAACTAGATAGATCTCGTTTCCTTTGCTGCAATAACCATGCAGATCAACAAGATTTCTTTGTTTTACCTTGGAAATTGCATCGATCTCGGTTATTAGGGTTGTCTTTTGTTGCCTTGTGGCGCAAGTAATTCTCTTTACGGCAATTATCTCTGTGGGACTAAGCTGCCCTTTGTAGAAACTCCCAGAGTTTCTCTCTCCCAAGAGTTTAGAGTTGTCAAAACCTCCTGTTGCGCTCGATATTTTCTGGTGGGAGAATTTCCTTGCACCTCCTGTAAAGAATGTTTGCTTTCTACGGAATACCCAAAACCCTAAGAGAATCAAGATCACGATTACAAACGTTCCTGATGTAGCGCAGATAATAATCAGCTTCATGTTGTTCGAATCTTTTTTGACTGAAACCGGAGGACTTGGGGACGGAGACAATAGAGGCGGCGGGTCTGGAAGAGAAGGAAGCTTCGTGATATCAAATTCTGATGCTGTGCCATCGATGTTAAAGCTCCAACCTAGAACCAAATGTGAGCTAGCTACAGTTCCCGTGGCCGCAGAGAATCCAACATGATGTTCTTGGGATAAAATCCCAGAAAGATTCAGTTTTCTCGAGAGAAGAGGTATACTTGGCTTCGGGAGATCTAGAGGAGCCAACGTGACATTGAGCATCATCTCAGTTGCGTTGTATTCAATCCAGACTCTAATTGGTTTCCCACTCGCCAGCCTCAAGCTTATGTTCTTGGCCTCTCGGTCATCAAAATATGCCGCCGGTGCGGACTCAATGGAGGTCACTCCGTTTAGATCGATACCAACATGATTATCATCAATATCGTTTAACTCAACGGCCTGCACGGTGTCAAATTCAACTGCAAGAATGCGATTCAAGGAGATTCCATTGTTGGAGGTGTTGAAGAGGCCGAGATAATTGCTGGGAAAAGCCCCACTGAAGTCCATCGAGGGTGAAATGACGAAAGCTAAGCCGTGGCCTGGTGCGCCGGGTCCTTGAGTGATGGCGAAGACGAAGCTTGTGGAGAAAGAAACAGAATTTGTGGAGTTAGGGTTTGACAAGGGTATGGGAAAGCCATGAAAAGCTTGACCTATCTGCCTCATGGAAGTGTTCGTCAATTCCAAGAGGCCACTTGGGTGAACCTTGGAGGAGCCGAACTTGAGGAGATTAGCCCCGAGGAAGCCATGGTTAAGAAACTTAATTTCTCGTTGACTTGAGACACAAGAAACTAGATATAATAAGAAGATTATTATTAGAGCTATAGATTTGGAGGTAATCATCATTGATGGTTTTTAGAATTTGAAGTTACTTATATGATCATTATATGTTCGTTGTTATCCTTTTTATAGCTTCAAAAAACTCTGACCTAGTACATATTCAAAGCATTTTGTTTATACTAAGAAGTTATACAAACTAAAGTTGTGTATTTGACTTTCTATAAATTGGTAAACAAATCTTTGATTAATATGCTCGAAACTTTCATTGGAATTTCCTTCAAAATTAATTTATTTTTATAAAGTACAATATCTTCCAAAATTCCTCCGTAGTATAAATAATTCTAATTAACAATAATAACATGAGAAGTTTAATATTTTCATAGTGGATCAACATGTTTAGGGTTGCTTTAAGTTTATTCGACACATCTAACGATTACTTTTCCTCAGCCGCGGGGAGAGAAATCGAATATCCGTCACATAAAAAAGGCGTTGGTCTTGGTGTTTAGCCACTATCCGATATATATATATATAAAATGGATGAACATTCTTTGAAGTGTTAAACAATGAACTTTAAATATTAATATTCATACTAAAAAGTAACCTCTTTTTATTACTATAAAGAAATACGTTTTCAAATTTAAGAAATTCCATTTGAAAAGGAAGAAAAAGAAGACTTGACCATTCAATTCTTAGTTTCGTTCTTATCGAAGACTTGCGGATTTTGATGCTAAAACAAATGTAAAGAACAAAATTAAGAGAAGTTTTCATGCAAATTCTATATGTAGATGTAGTCACATAAAGTTCCATAGATTATATTATAAACGAGGAAATCTCAACTTTCACTAAGAAATACATGTGTACGCAGCACTAAGTCACATATATTTGCCTACATTTTCAGAACAATATACAACTACTAAATTGTACAAGATGACGAACAAAAATATATTTCTATAATACAGTACACATATATTCTTGAATGTGAACTTTCCGATCCTATGATTGTATAATCAAACGAATATTTCACAAAACCATATAAAATTTGTTTCAATTTTGAAAAATATGATCTAGGGGTTGATTGCTAACCTGATTTGCATAATGATTTTTAAGTATTTATATACAAGCAAAACTAGGATAATTTTTTTTTATCAAATGTAATAAACTCCTAGAAATTATCTGTATAGAGTATTAGTTGAGTATGCCCCATTGATCTATCATATTTTGATCTTGTGATGAGCTAGAGAAAACCAGCTAAATCTAAATGGCCTAAGCCGATTATAGTTTTTTTTATTATTATTTTTAAAATAAATGTTTTGGGCTTGTAAGAGCACCTCCAAAGGGAGGTTGTCTCAAAATTTTAATGGAGTTCTCTTGATTATTTTGATCAAAAATAATTCAAAACTGAGTAAATAAAAGAGAATCGCTTCTCTTAAGAGGAATTTGAGATTTTCAGAGAACCGCACACGTGTCATTTATTGGTTGGAGGAAACATTTAACCAAAAGGAAAAAAAAACTCTCATTATTTTTTGTTCTTTTTTCTCTCTCGACAGAAAGAAGAAAACGCGGAAGTCTCTCTCTCGATGGCGATAAAATTTTCCGACGAATCGACGCCGTTTCCGTGAGTTTCCGATGAATCGACGCCGATTTCGTGGTATGTGAGACTTACCTGCCGCGGGAATCATCAGCTGGATAGACGGTTAAAACCATCGGCGAATGGAGTCAAACCGAATCGAAGATTGGCGATGGAGAAGAAAGATTCGTTGAAGGATGGTCCAATATCTTGTTCCAAGTGTGAATCTAGCCCTTTTCCTCTGTGTATCGTGACTTGATTCGTTTTATTTTGTGGTTCCCGATCGAAATTAGGGTTTGAAGAAAATTAGGGTTTCGATTTATAATTTAGGGTTTTTCGTTTTTAGCGACAATTTGTTGTTTATTAAGAAATTAGGAGGCTTTTTGTTAGTAAATAACCATAATTGTTGACGAATTTGTCATAGATTGTTAGATTTAGGGTTCATAGTTTCGGGAAATCACATTATTGTTTTGTTTGGTCATTTGAATCGAATTGGAGGTTCTGTTTCACTTATTAGGCATGATTGAGCAAAAATCTGGAAATATATTGTTTGATTTTGGTAGATAGTCTCGGATTTTGCACACTTAGTTTGAGTATCATGAAGCATTCTCGGATGTTGCTTGATTTCAGTATTCAGACATGAAATTTGATATATTTATCTCTGTTTTGAATCATTAAAATTAGTCTATTAGTGTTTATATCTGTTACTTTCATTGGATAAATTTGTGAGTTGAATGTTAATGTCTTTCTAATTGTTTTCTCTTTCTCTCTGTTTTTTGTTGAGTGTCAATGGGAAAACTGCAAGTCCAGAAGGCTATTGGAGAAGGTAAGTGGAGATGGCAAGGATCTGCAAAAGGAGAAGGCTTCTGAGATTTGATTAAAGGTAAATGCTCCATCTTTTGTTATTGCATTGATTGTTTGTTTAATAAATGCATTTTCTGATAAATGCTTGAGTAGATTATGTATAGTGTTAAGTAGAGAGTAGCTAACTGAACATCATAGTTATTGTTAGTGTGTGATAAATGCTTGAATACGACTGATTGCATAAGTGCTAAGTAGTAGTAAGTAAACTGAACATCATAGTTGCATAAATGCTCTGTGTCTTAAGTTTTTTTACCATCCAATTGATTGCTTAAATAAGAATCTTTTTTTAACTTGCTGTTTTTTTTTGTAATCTCTGTTTCATGCTTTGTATGTTCTGTTTTCAATGCTTTGAATGTTATCTGTTTAAATGCCATTGTAGAGAGTTAATAATCTGCGTAATAGAGTGTATGTTCTATGTTTTCAATCTTTTGTATTACAGATTTTAAAATTTTTGTAAAAAGCTTTGTATGTTGATTGGTTTGTATGTAATAAATTATGTGTAGTAACTTCTTAGTTGGTTTAGATTAGGTAAAGACTTTAGTGTCTTTAGTGTCATTGATTGCTAACACTTAAGACACTTTCACCTTCTTTAAATTGTTAACACTAACACAAACCAGAAACCAAAAACACCTTCTAATTCTCTTCCTTCTCCTTTAACCACAAACCTCAAACCACTTAAGTATTCTCTTCCTGAAACCTTTAACCACAAACCACAAACACAACCACTACCAAATGGATGATAGTGGGCTGCCGTCTGGTTTCATGGACCTGTTGCATAGTCAACAAGAAGTCCCTGGCTCATCTGAAGTCCCTCTTTATAGCACACAATGGTCTGATGAAGGAAGTGAAGATGAAGCCATTGCCACAGCCATACCAAAGGTGGGTGTCTCTAGAAAGAAATGGAAACCAAAAGAGGATCTTGTCCTCATAAGTGCTTGGTTAAATACAAGCAAGGATCCTATCGTAGGGAATGATCAAAAAGGTGGATCATTCTGGAAACGAATTGCAGCATATGTCTCTAATAGCCCGCAGCTTGAAGGTTTCCCAAAGAGAGAGTCGGCCCAGTGTAAGCAAAGGTGGAGCAAGGTCAATGAAATAGTGAATAAGTTTGTGGGGTGTTATGCAGCAGCAACAAATCAAAAAGCATCTGGACAGAGTGAGGATGATGTAATGAAGATGGCACACCAATCTACTTCAATGATATGCAGAAGAAGTTCTCATTGGATCATGCTTGGAGAGAGCTCAAGTTCGATCAGAAATGGTGTGGAGCACCTACTATTGAAAGCTCAAAAAGAAGAAAGGGTGTGAATGGTGCTGCTCATCCAACAAGTTTCCAGCCAATGAGTGTTGACGATGGTGAAAGAATGAGAAGGCCTCCTGGTGTGAAGGCAGCCAAAGCCCAAGGAAAAAAGACTGCAACTGTAAAAGTAGAACAAGAACAAGTTCTGAACACATTTCAGGGTATGTGGGAAATTAGGCAGAAGGACTTTGCTTTGCAGAGAGAGCATGATAAGGCTAAGCTGCTTGAGAGTCTTCTTGGAAGAACAGAGCTTTCTGAGATAGAAATTGCTCTCAAGAACAAGTTAATGAAATGTTGTCTTAGGTTTGTTTCCTAGTTTGTTTAAGTTTGATATTTTCTTGTCAGTTTTCATGATTCATGTTTTTAATAGCATGATTAAATGTCTCGGCTAATGTTTGAAGAATTATGATTGTGTTTCTATTAATGTATGGTGTTGTGTTTGGTTCTGATTCTGCTTTTAATATATGGTGTTGTGTTTGGTTATGATTCTGTTGAGATGTGTGTTGAAATATGCTTACTTGCTATATTGTCTGCATCTTTACTTTGTGCTTTTTATTGTTCTCTCTCTAACTTGCATTTTATTGTTCTGTTTTGCATATGTTTTTGGCTGGGGAGGTCACAAGTTCAATAGCTTTTACAAAAAGCTGAAAAGTCACAAGCTTCTTCCACAACAGAAGACAAAGAAGCCACCACCACATATTGAGTTGTGTATGACTCATGTAGTTTTGTTTTTATGTGTAGACACCACTTGTCTTTGAATTTGTATTTGCCGATGAATTTATGTGGTTCACAATTGTTCTTCTTTTATTCGTTTATCGTACACCAACATTGCTATATATTTCAACACAATGCTTATTATTTCACCACCGAACAATTGCTCTTCTTCTTCTATTATTACAACACAACCACAAAACACTTGCCTTCTTCTTATTCTTCTTCTTATATTCGTACACTAAAACAACACCACAACAACACGTTGTTCTTCTTGTATTATTAGAACACAAAACCATTGTTCTTCTTTTATTCATACAATCTTCTAAAAAACTTATTTTTTTCTCGTAATGGCATCTTCTTCCCTTAATACGCTCGGCGATGCAATGAATGAATATTTTAATGATTTTGTCAATCAAACCTTCGAGAATCAATTCGTTGATTATGGTGATCAACAAGAGGACACCAAGAAAAAGAAGAAACGAGCCTATGTTGAAAGACAACGTGAAGAATGACACATTCGCCTATGGAACGACTATTTTAGTGAGAATGCGATATTTCCACCTCAAATATTACGATGCCGTTTTCGAATGAACAAGCCATTGTTTTTGCGTATTGTCGATCGACTATCTAGTGAAATTCAGTTCTTTCAACATCGAAGAGATGCTACAGGAAGGTTCGGGCACTCTCCAATACAAAAATGTACGGCAGCGATTCGTTTGCTTGCATATGGTTGTGCGGCTGATGCGCTTGACGAATATCTCCGAATCGGTGAAACCACTGCGATTTCATGCATGGAAAATTTTACCGATGGAATCATTTCTTTGTTCGGAGATGAATATCTAAGAGCACCAACTGTAGCAGATTTGGAAAGACTACTCCATATTGGGGCAAGTCGAGGATTTCCCGGGATGATAGGAAGCATCGACTGTATGCACTGGGAGTGGAAGAATTGCCCAACATCTTGGAAAGGCCAGTATACGCGTGGCTCTGGTAAACCAACCATCGTTTTAGAGGCGGTCGCATCACAAGATCTCTGGATATGGCACGCGTTTTTTGGAATGACAGGTACTTTAAACGATATCAATATTCTTGATCGATCACCCGTTGTTGATGATATTTTACAAGGCCGAGCTCCGAATGTGAATTACGTAGTCAACGGACGGGATTATCATCTGGCATACTATCTCACAGATGGTATTTATCCGAAATGGGCGACTTTTATCCGAAATGGGCGACTTTTATCCAATCTATCCGACTACCACAAACTCGGAAAGCCACTTTATTTGCTACAAAACAAGAAGCAGTCTGTAAAGATGTCGAGCGTGCATTTGGAGTACTGCAAGCTCGGTTTCACATTATTAAAAACCCAGCTCTTGTTTGGGATAAGGAAAAAATAGGAAAGAGAATGAGAGCATGTATCATACTGCACAATATGATAGTAGAGGACGAGAGAGATGGTTACACTCAGTTTGATGTTTTGGAATTCACACAAGATGAAGCAAACCTAACTTCTCAAGTCGATTTAGCGTATTCTAGAGAGATGCCTACAAATCTCGGGAATATAATGGGCAGACGAAATCAAGTTCGCGATCGTGATATGCATCAACAATTGAAAGCTGACTTGGTTGAGCATATCTGGCGAAATTTTCGCAACAATCGAGAGTAAAACTAATCGTTATTCCAAATTTTTTTTTTTTGCATATCTTTTTAAAAATGTTTGAAATAATGTATGTTTAATATTTTTATGAATTGTAATAATTATTAAGTTTTATGAAATAATATTTTTAATAAAAAAATTTTTTCTTAAAAGAACCTCACTAGAGAACCTACCATTGGAGTATGAAAAATTAAAAAAAAAAACAAAAATTCTCATCTCAAATTTTCAACAAATTTATAATAAAAAAATTGAGAGAGCTTCATGGAGACAACTCCCCGTTGGAGATGCTCTAAGAATGTTTTGGGATATTAATTAAAAATAAATTCTCAACAGATTAGTCATTTAGTCTCAAAACACACACAAGTGGGATTCGTCAAATTTTTTTTTTTTTTAAATGACATAGTGAGCTTGATATTCTGCTGTAAGATCCTTAAATCAAACACGAACTCATATAGTATAAATTACCTTTTCTTGAACAATACAAATTATTTATCCTAAAATGACATAACAAAACATTATATATATTAGGTCACATATATATTTTAAAATATTAATTTCCCCGGACGAGTATGAAGATTGTCAATCGACAAGAATATTTCTCAAAACCAAAAATTCATATTTTAAATATACAAATTGTGTATATATACCATTCTACTCTAGGTTATATTTAGGTCATGCATGCTTATGCGTCTTGGTCTAATCTATAATCCACACTACCCCAAACGCGAACGCATCAATACAACCGCGTTTTGAGATCATCGTTTGGAATTTCCTCTTTTAGACTCCAAAGGCGACGTAGTCGTCATGAGGGAGACGTTCTGTACCGTTGAGATACTGCAACACTGTCTTCATCATTGGCCTAGCTTCTGGACATCGTCTCACGCAGAGAAGTCCTGTTTTCAGAACCAACAACATTTCCTTAAACACCAAATCCTTTGTATTGATTCTTTTGTCGCATCTCTTTAACAAATAGCCTTTCATGTATCCTTTCTTCAGTCCTCGAAGAACCCAATTAATTAAACTGATCTCTTTTGGTGGCTTTGTCGGTTCTATAGCTTTTCTTCCACAAACAATCTCCATCATTAACACTCCAAACTCAAAAACATCTGTGTCACGTGTAGCCTTTCCCGTGTTGACTAGTTCTGGTGCCACATGTCCCGTGGTGCTGTGTCTGCTTCCGTGTCCATAGTCTCCTAGTCGAGCGTTTAGCTCTTCGTCTAAGAGTACGTTGCTGGCTTTGACGTTTCCGTGGATAAGAGGTTTTTGTCCCTCACCGTGAAGGTGTTGAAGTGCTGACGCAATGCCCTTTATGATACAGAACCGGTCTGACCAGGTGAGAACAGGGCGGTCGTTGCTGAACAAGAACCGGTCTAGGCTTCCGTTGTGGACATACTCGTAAACTAGATAGATCTCGTTTCCTTTGCTGCAATAACCATGCAGATCAACAAGATTTCTTTGTTTTACCTTGGAAATTGCATCGATCTCGGCTATTAGGGTTGTCTTTTGTTGCCTTGTGGTGCAAGTTATTCTCTTCACGGCGATTATCTCTGTGGGAGTAAGCTGACCTTTGTAGACACTTCCAGAGTTTCTCTCTCCCAAGAGTTTAGAGCTGTCAAAACCTCCCGTTGCGCTGGAAATTGTTTGGTAGGAAAATTTCCTTGCACCTCCGGTGAAGAATATTTTGTCTCTACGGAAGAACCAAAATGCTAAGAAGATTAGGATCATGATTGCAACCGTTGCTGATGCAGCCACGATTATGATCAGCATCGTGTTGCTCGACTTCTTATTGGCTGAAACCGGAGGACTTGGGGATGGAGACAATGTTGGTGGCGGGTCTGGAAGTGAAGGAAGCTTCGTGATATCGAAGTCTGATTCTTTCCCCTCGATGTTAAAGCTCCAACCTAGAACCAAATGTGAGCTCGCTACCGTTCCCGTGGCCGCAGAGAATCCAACGTGATGTTCTTGAGATAAAATCCCAGAAAGATTCAGTTTTCTCGAGAGAAGAGGTATACTTGGCTTCGGACGATCTAGAGGAGCCAATGTGACATTGAGCATTATCTCAGTTGCGTTGTATTCAATCCAGACTCTAATGGGTTTCCCACTCGCCAGCCTCAAGCTTCTGTTCTTGGCCTCTCGATCATCAAAATATGCAGCCGGTGCAGACTCAATGGAGACCACTCCGTTTAAATCGATACCAACATGATTATCATCGATATCATTCAACTCAACCGCTTGCACGGTGTCAAATTCAACTGCAAGAATGCGATTCAAGGAGTTTCCATTGTTGGAGGTGTTGAAGAGGCCGAGATAATTGCTGGGAAAAGCCCCACTGAAGTCCATCGTTGGTGAAATGACGAAAGCTAAGCCGTGGCCTGGTGCGCCGGTTCCTTGAGTGATGGCAAAGACGAAGCTTGTGGAGAAAGAAAGAGAATTTGTGGAGTTAGGGTTTGACAAGGGCATGGGAAAGCCATGAAAAGCTTGACCTATTTGCCTCATCGAAGTGTTTGTCAACTCCAAGAGGCCACTTGGGTGAACCTTGGAAGAGCCTAAGTTGAGGAGATTAGCTCCGAGAAAGCCATGGTTAAGAAACTTAGTTTCTCGTTGACTTGAGACACAAGACACAAAATATGATAGGAAGATTATTGTTAGAGCTATAGATTTGGAGGTAATCATCGTTGATGAGTTTTTAGTGTTTGATGTTACTTATATCAATATATGTTCATTACTATCCGTTTTATAGCTTCAAAAACTCTGACCATTACATTATTCAAACCATTTTGTTTATACTTAGAAGTTATACAAACTTAAGTTGGGTACTTGACTTTCTATGAATTAATTGCTAAACGAACCATTTTATTATTATCCTTGAAAATTTCATTCGGACTTTCCTCAAAAATTCTTCTCTAATAAAAATAATTGCAAGAATAACGTGGTCAGTGTACGAAGGCGTTGGCCTTAGTGTTAAACAATGGATGAACATTCCTTGAAAGTGTTAAACAATGAGCTTTAAATATTAATATTCATATTAAACACTAACCAAAAATAAAGAATATGCTATCAAATTAATAATTCAAAGTGAAAACGAAGAAAAAGAAGACTTGACCATTCAATTCATAGTTTCGTTCTTATTGAAAACTTGCGGAGTTTGATTCGAAACAAATATAAACTACAAAATTAAGAAAAAATTTCATGGAAATCTTGTACAAATTAAATGTAGACCCATTTGAGAAATCTCCCAATTCTATATGTAGATGTACATAAAGTTCCATAGATTACATAAACGAAATAATCTTAACTTTCATTAAATGTGTAATCAACACTAAGTCATATATATTTTCTTATTTTTCTTTAACAATTGACAAACTATTTATTGTAAAATAACGAACAAATATCATTCATATTTGAATAGAGAAATACTTTAAAATATTAAGGGGGAAGTGTACAAACAAATTGTTTGTTAATCGAAGGAATAGTTCTCAAAACCATAAAGAATTAGTTCCAATTATACAAAAGTGATCTAAGTATTTACATCCAAATCTATAGGGTAACAAAAATATCAAAATAAAATAAATTCTTTTAAATATTTCTAGTATTTTACCGGACCCTCTGATCCATGTTTTGATATTTGTGAGAAGTGGAGTGAGGTAGAAAAAACCAGCAAATTTTTATTATAGGTTATAATAATTTGCAAAAAACGAACTACAAAATAGTTTTTTTTTTTTTCTTTTGGATCCCATCTACACATAAAGGTGAATTTTATGTCTACCAAACCTCTCTCCCAACTCAATTTAATTAATTACTCGGCAAATCTTTGGTCATTTCAATAATCTTTAACCTTACTTCTTTCTGGTGAGCTATTGCAGTTCACAGTATCTTACACGTTGGCTTTGGTATTAGCAACTATCCGATATAAAGATGGATGAACATTCCGGCGAAATCACTCTATCATTCTTTTTGAGGATGTGCTTTCAAGTGGTTAAGTTCATTTGATTCCGCATTCTCCACCGGAGTTCGACTCTACTAAATCGCGTTACCCCGCGTAATAGGGTTAGCTATGGATCGGACCTTGTCGATCCAATGATGTCAAAAAAAGAAGTTTAATTATAAATATAATTAATACGCTCGTTTTAAGGAAATTGAATTTTAATCAGAAAACAAGACTTGACTATTTATTTTTGTAGTTTCGTTCCTATGGATATTTCCCTTACGTAGAAGTAGTCACTAGTCACATAAAGTTCTCGTAACTATAATTCAACTTTCATTAAGAAATATGTGGATTCAGTATCAACAACACATCAGACCCTTCTTTTTTTTGTTAACCAGGAGAATTCCAGTCCGAAACCCAAACTAATTCCCAAAGTCTATAGAAATCTAGATTTCATTGCTACTAAAAATATCTAAGGGTGAACAAAGATGATTAAAATCACAATGAAAGGGCTAAAAAAGTCTGCCTAAGAACAAACATCCAATTATACTATTTATTTGCTTATCTTTTGTTTAACAATACAAACTATTTATCCTAAAAAGACGAACAAACATCATTTAGTTTAAGATCAAACAAAAATATCTTTAAATATTAATTTTCTCGGAAGAGTACGAGGATTGTTTAATCGACGTACGAGAATATTTCTGAAAACCAGAAATTTTTATTTTCCATTTTAAAAGTTCAATATATACCATTCTAGGATTTATTCACATCATGCTTATGCATCTTGGTCCAATCTTGATTTCTACCCCAAAACGCAAACGCTTCCATTAATACAACCGCGTTTCGGATCACCGTTTGCTATTTCCTCTTTTAGACGACGTAGTCGTCATGAGGGAGACTTTCTGTACCATTGAGATACTCCAACACTTTCTTCATCATTGGCCTAGCTTCTGGAGATCGTCTCACGCAGAGAAGTCCTGTTTTCAAAACCAATGACACTTCCTCCGACACCAAATCCTTTTTCTTGATTCTTTTGTCGCATCTCCTCAAGAGATTGCCGCTCTTGACCCCTCGAAGCATCCAGTTAACTAAACTGATCTCTACCGGTTCCTTTGTCGGCTCTATGGCTCTCCTTCCACAAACAATCTCCATCAATAACACTCCAAACTCAAACACATCTGTTTCAAGTGTAGCCTTTCCCGTGTTGACTAGTTCTGGTGCCACATGTCCCGTAGTGCTGTGTCTGCTTCCTTGTCCATAGTCTCCTAGTCGAGCGTTTAGCTCTTCGTCCAAGAGTACGTTACTTGCTTTGACATTTCCATGTATAAGAGGTTTTTGAACCTCACCGTGAAGGTGTTGAAGTGCTGACGCAATACCCTTTATAATACGAAACCTGTCTACCCATGTGAGAACTGGTCGGTCGTTGTTGAACAAGAACCGGTCCAGGCTTCCGTTGGGGACATATTCGTAAACTAGATAGATCTCGTTTCCTTTTCTGCAGTAACCATGTAGATTAACAAGGTTTCTTTGTTTTATCTTGGAGATCGCATCGATTTCAGCTATTAGGGTTGTCTTTTGCTGCCTTGTGCTGCAAGTAATTCTCTTTACGGCAATTATCTCTGTGGGAGCAAGTTGCCCTTTGTAGAAACTGCCAGAGTTTCTCTCTCCCAAAAGCTTAGAGTTGTCGAAACCTCCCGTTGCGCTGGAAATCGTCTGGTGTGAGAATTTCCGTGCGCCTCCGGTGAAGTTTTCCCTTCTACGAAAAACACAAACTGCTAAGAAGATCAAGAACAAGATTACAAATGTTGCTGCTGTAGCAATGATTATGATCAGCTTCATGTTGCTCGACTTCTTCTTGACCGAAACCGGAGGACTTGGGGACGGAGACAATGGAGGCGGTGGGACTGGAAGAGAGGGAAGCTTCGTAATATCAAAGTCTGATGCTTTCCCCTCGATGCTGAAGCTCCAGCCTAGCACAAAATGTGAGCTCGTGACAGTTCCCGTGGCTGCAGAGAATCCAACAAAATGTTCTTCAGAGACAATCCCAGAGAGATTTAGTTTTCTCGATAGAAGAGGCAAGTTTGGCTTCGGACGATCTAGAGGAGCCAATGTGACATTGAGCATCATCTCGGTCGCATTGTATTCGATCCAGACTCTAATAGGTTTCCCACTCGCCAACCTCAAACTAATGTTCTTTGCCTCTCGGTCATCAAAATATGCAGCGGAGGCAGATTCAATGGAGATCACTCCATTTACGTCGATACCAACATGGTTATCATCAATATCGTTCATTTCAACGGACTGAACCGTGTCGAACTCAACTGCAAGAATGCGGTTTGAGGAGTTTCCATTGGTGGATGTGTTGAAAAGGCCAAGGTAATTGCTGGGAAAGGCTCCGCTAAAGTCCATCGACGGAGAGATAACAAAGCTCAAGCCGTGGCCTGGTGTGGTTGGTCCTGGAGTGATGGCGAAGACAAAGCTTGTGGAGAAAGAAACAGAATTTGAGGAGTTAGGGTTCAAGAAGGGTATGGGAAAGCCATGAAAAGCTTGACCTATTTGCCTCATTGAAGTATTTGTCAACTCCAAGAGGCCACTCTGGTGGATCTTTGAGGAGCCAAAAGTGAGGAGATTAGCTCCGAGAAAGCCATGGTTAAGAAATTTGTTTTCCTGTTGACTTAAGACACAAGAAATTGAGGATAATAGGAAGATTATTGATAGAGCTATCGATTTAGAGGTATTAGCCATTGATAGTTTTCAGAACTTGATAGTTTTCAGAATTGCTATCTCATTTTATAGCTTCAAAAAGCTTAGACACTTTCATATTCAACTTTTTTTTTTTGTTTATACTGAGAAGTTAAACAAACTTCAGTTGAGTATTTGACTTTCTATATAAATTGCTAAATAAACCTTTTTATTAGTATCCTTGACAAGTTCATTCGAAGTTTCCTCAATTTCTTCCTAATAAAAATAGTTGCAACGATAACAAGAGAATGGTTATATTTTCTGTACAATTTAAATATGATTACATAGTCATCTTTTAGCCTTTAGGGTTAATTTTGTTTGTTTGTTACACATCGAATTTTTTAAATGCCTAAAGATGTCTATCCAATATGACTATGTGATAAAAATATAAACGTTTCTATTATTATTGTGCAGTTATTTTTATTAGGAAGAAATTGTGGAGGATTAACTCGCAATCAGGGCCGGTCCAACGTTTTCAGATGCCCTACGCAAATTAAGAAAAGCATACTTTTTTCCATTTTTGTACAAAAATTTTTTTAACCTATGCTCACTTGTTAAATTTACTCTATCTTTTACATTTCTTTAGTAAGGTTAATTGATCCTAAACTATTAACAGTCTTTTGTAAATTAACTCTTCATTTGCTGTAAAAAAAAATAAATAAAAAAACTCTTTATTTTTAATAAAATTCACATATTTATCAAAAAATTATCTTAGAAAATAGTAGATTATACACAAAATTATATTTTGTTAAGTTAAACCCCACAAATATGATTGAAAGAAGCCCACCAAAATATTGATCTTTTAAAAAGAGGTTTATAATATAATTTATATATATAAAACTTTAAGAAAATTGGCCTAAAAAATGCCCCCAAATTTTAATGCCCTAATCCTTTGCTTCACTTGCTTAGTCTGTAAGTCGGGCCTGCTCGCAATGATATATCAAATATCAGTCAGCATAAAAGGCGTTGGTCATGGTTTTAGCCACTATCCGATATAAAAATGGATGAACATTTCTTGAAGTGTTAAATTAAATTTAAATATTAATATTAATATTTAAAGCTAACCTAATATATTTATTATTATAATGAAATATGTTTTCAAATTAAGAAATTCAATTTGAAAAGGAAGAAAAAGAAGACTTGACCATTCAATTCTTTAGTTTCGTTCTTATTGAAAACTTGCGGAGTTTAGAGAAATTTCATGCAAATTCTACATCTAGATGTAGTCACATAAAGTTCCATAGATTATGTAAACGAGAAAGTCTCAACTTTCATTAAGAAATATGTGTATTTATCAACACTAAGTCACATATATTTGCTTACATTTTCTTTAACAATAACAATACAACTATTAATTGTCAGATATGACGAACAAAAAATATTTATATTAGTATATAAATATTTTTGATTATTAACTTTCCAATCCTAGAAGGGTACTATGAGTCTATGACTGTTATTCGAACAAATATTTAATTCTTATAACCATAAAATATTTGTTTCAATTCTGAAAAATATGATATTGGGGTTGATTGCTAACCTGATTTGCATAATGGTTTAAGTATTTATCTACAAGCTAAACAAGGGTAAAAAAATTATCAAATATAATAAGCTACTTTAACAGTATTAATTGAGTATGCCATAGTTTTTTTTTTAACCGGACCATATTGCAGGGTAAAATATTTGTTCAGTCAAAGGCAGAAATCTACACATGTTCTAAGACTTGGGTGAAGAAGAAACTTGGACTTGAGTAGTATGAATTCTCATGAACCTTAATTATGGTAAGCCTGTAATTTTCTATATGTTTATTTGTATCTTGTTTTTGTTTTCATTTTGGTTTTGGTTTTGTTTTTGCACATGTAAAGTCTTTATTAAGTCAAAAGACGGAATTAGAACTGTGTAGGAAGTGAAATTGGAAAGAAAACATGTATCGCCCATTTCAATATCATTCTATCTATTGGGCTTCCAATAATCTCTTTTTCACCATCCTATCATCGAAAGATATACATTGTTTTATCAAATATAATTATTAATTAAATAGAAAATTCTATATTTTTTTATATATTCATACCTCAGATTCAAACACTTCTCCAGATGTTTTATTGAAAATCCCTTCAAGAATCAAGGACGTTGTATTTTTCGATCTAGTGATTTGGTCATTATTCTTTTTACCATCAACATAGCATTCGACAACTTCCTTCTGAAAAATAGAGAAAGCATTAGAAAACTTAATTGTTGGCACTACCATTTAACAAAACAAAACAGAAATGAATGACTTTCAAATATTAGTTAACAAGCAAATACCTCATATTCTGTTTGAGCGAATCGCATCCTCATCTCGTCCACCTTCGCATCTGTCAGTTCGTCCAACCCCATTCCTCGTGCGTGTAGTTCAATAAACTTAACCGTTAATGGGCCACAGTCTCCGGTGCGTTTATTCTGGTGCACATTTACAAGTCTTTCATAGGTGAACGTTTCAGGGAGCGTGCAATCAATACCATCTGTCTCAGCAAATTCCCTGATAACTGTTCATAAATAAATGACCTGAACAATCTATCAAGGGATGAAAATGTTGGTTCTTTCTCTAGGTGTGTCTTCAACTTCAATAATATCACGTCCATAGATACTTTGATATAACCACTATCTCCACTCTTGAGACCGTGACTGTTTTTCACAAACGCAATTATCTCTCCATTTTCCACTTTAATATACCGTATTAAAAATGTATGCCATGCACTGAAAGTGACCGTGCTTGAGATAACCGCTATCTCCATTGACCGCGACCGTTCTTCACAAACGCAATTATCTCCCTATTTTCCACTTTAATCTACCGTATTGAAACTGTATGCCATGTACTGAAAGTGAATTTATTTGATTCAAGTCTACGATAAATATAATTAACTTATATTAAAGTATTATTATTATTTTTGTTTGAGAACGGTATATCTTGTATGTAGGAGTTTTACTCTTGATTTCTGTTTTTATTTTACTCTTGTGGGAGTTTTCATCACCGGATGGAGATGTTTCGGCTATTGATGTTAGTAGGCATAAGTTGGCAAGATCCCAGTATATCAAAGACCAAAAAAAATAGAAAAAGAAGCAGCATTCCAACTCAGCTGTCACCCCAAAGCAGGCGTACAAGAAGAGGGACCCATGAGGCAGCTTCACTCTTCTTCTATTTCTGAAATGTTGATACATATTTACTCTTATGCTTGTGTTTTGGACTTGAGATCCAATAGAGTAAGCATGTTGAAGTTAAGAAGCTAGTGAGAGAACCATCAAATGTTTTTGTGGTATAGACCTATAGATGGTTTCACGACTAGTCGGTTAATTGTTGTTTAGTTCTTAGACATTGTTTTCATATATGTTGACAATTACGTATTTGTTGCTTCTCTGTATATTCTTCATTTGAATGGAAAAACACTGGTTTTAGAATCGATTATTTCCATAGACCGTGTGTTCGATGGTGAAAACATGTAAATACAACCCTATCATTTAACTTATATTAAAGTATTATTATTATTTTTGTTTGAAAACGGTATTTCATAGAGGTAGACGCCCAAAGCATAAAGAGAAAGAACTTTGAACATTATAAAATCTCTATAGTAATTTTGAAGTACATTTGTTAGCGGATGGGTTAAATTATGATCCAAAAAATTTGGTACCCGACTCGGATATTCCATATTTAATTTGGATCGGGTCAAAACATATCCAAACTTATCAATCGGATATTCCATATTTAGTAATATAAATATTTAAAAATTTGGTTAAGATTTAAAATTATAAATTTCCTATCATCTTTGTTTGATTTATTTTTAACTGTTTTGTATCATCATACAATACATAAAGTCAAAAAAAAATCTTAAATTTTTTCTGCATATATTGTAATTCGAAATTTAAAAAACGGACATATATTACCTAATTAATAAAAAATATGTGTACTCAATGTCCCACATGTTGGTGTCGGATCCCGCACCAGAAGTACGAGACCAACCAAAGATTGCCACGTAGTCAAGCGGGTGGCCCATAAAGGATGAAGCCCATTGGGCCCATGAACCGAGGGGACGGTCGAAGTGGTTGTCACCACTTCGAGAGTCCGAAGTGACTGCACTGTGTCACGAGTTCGGTGTAGAAGACACGGGTAAGTCGGTTCAAAGACATTTGGGCCAGAAGAGGCGAAGCCCATGAAGATCAGAGTCAACTCAAATTCAAATGTTGAGCATTAAAGCCGAAGAATCAAAACGGACACATTTAAGAAGAAATAATTGTACTTAATTACTCATTTTAAATGTCGTTTAGCTATGTATAAATATAAAGGCCAATGGCCATGTAAAGGGGATCTTCCTAAAAAGAGAGAAATAATATAGCAATTTTCATATCAGTTTACAAGTTTTTACGCATTCATTTTTGTCCCTCAAGAATTATCTTTCCCACTTAACAAAATACTTGAGTGTGTGAATCCGACTTCCACATTTTGGCGCCGTCTGTGGGGAATATCAGGATTCTTGAGTGGTCAGATTTCTTCTTTTCTACATTCCCGAGATAAGCGACAATGTCCGGAGGAGACGCCGTTGAAACATCATTAGCCGAAACCCTCAAAGCTATGCAGCAAACCATGTCGGACATATCACAAAAGTTCTCGGATGTGGAGAAGGCCGTCGATACGTTGCAAACATCCCAGGTATCTCTTAGCCAAAACGTCAATAATATACAAACTCGTGTTCGCTCTTTAAGTGCAGGAAACCCGGTGGGAACCCGAAGAGGGATATTCAACTCGCCAAGTTCCGCTGCACGAAATGAAACCAGCGGACAAACAACTCCCGGTGCTACTAATAATGTAGCTCAGACGTCGGAAGAAGAGACGCAGCTCGGGGATGAAGAACAACTTGCAGCTCAGTACGAGCAGGAGAACCTCGACCAGTTCGAGACCATGAGGAAGGTTAGCCAGGAATTAAAAGAAATGAAATCAAAATTTCATCAGGCTACAAGTTCGGAGCCAGACATCAATCGAGTCATTGAAGAAGCAAGGCGAACCCCTTTTATCCCGCGAATTGCAAGTTTGAGGATCAAAGATTCCCGGAAGCTCAAGCTGGACCCTTACAGCGGAGTGGAGGATCCAAAAAGCTATCTTGCAGCCTTTCTGATCGCTGCAGGAAGAGTCGAGTTGGATGAAGCCGATGAGGACGCAGGCTATTGCAAGCTGTTTTCGGAGAATCTATGTGGCCAAGCTCTAATGTGGTTCACCCAATTAGAGCCGGGTTCGATCAGCAATTTCGACGAACTGTCAGCCGTATTCTTAAAGCAATACTCTATCCTTATGGATAAAAGCGTTTCGGATGCCGATCTTTGGAACTTAACGCAAGGATCTAATGAGTCACTTCGAGTTTTCATCACCAAATTCAAAGGGGTGCTATCAAAACTCCCAAGAATCTCACAGCAATCAGCTTTATCTGCCCTACGAAAAGGATTGCGACATGATTCAAGGTTTAAAGAAGACTTAATACTTCATAAACCAGATACAATTCAGGATGCACTCTTCCGTGCAAACAATTGGATGGAGGTAGAAGACGAAAAAGAAAGTTTTGCCAAACGGAATAAACAAGAAAAGCCGGCAGTCACCGTCCCTACCAAGAAGTTCGAGCCTAGAGAGAGCAAAGGACCGAGGAAGTTTGGGTCGCAACCCTTCAACAATTCCGTCGGGAAGCAATTCCAAGGGAAAGGAAGATCAAACACTTGGGTCCGTGATGAAAGTCTATATTGCGACATTCATAAAGTAACCGGACATTTAACCAAGGATTGCAGCGTTCTTAAAAAGCACCTCGCAGAGCTTTGGGCTAGTGGTGATCTTTCTAAATTCGATATAAAAGATTTTG
>NW_003302552.1:13464962-13474254 GCF_000004255.2 Arabidopsis lyrata subsp. lyrata
AGGCTGTCGATACGTTGCAAACATCCCATGTATCTCTTAATCAAAACGTCAATACTATACAAACTCGTGTTCGCTCTTTAAGTGCAAGAAATCCTGTGGGAATCCGAAGGAGGATATTCAACTCGCCAAGTTCCGTCGCGCGAAATAAAACCAGCGGACAAACAACTCCTGGTGCTACTAATAATGTAGTTCAGCCATCGGATGGAGAGGCACAGCTCGAAGATGAAGCTCAACTTGCAGATCAATATGAGCAGGAAAACCTCGACCAGTTCGAGACTATGAGGAAGGTTAGCCAGGAACTAAAAGAAATGAAGTCAAAGTTCCATCAAGCTACAAGTTCGGAGCCAGACATCAATCGAGTCATTGAAAAAGCTAGGCGAACACCTTTCATCTCGCGAATTGCAAGTTTGAGAATCAAAGATTCCCGGAAGCTCAAGTTGGACCCTTACAGCGGATTGGAGGATCCAAAGAGCTATCTCGCAGCTTTCCTGATAGCTGCCAGAAGAGTCGAATTGGATGAAGCTGATGAGGACGCAGGTTACTGCAAGCTTTTTTCAGAAAATCTATGTGGCCAAGCTCTAATGTGGTTCACCCAATTAGAGCCGGGTTCGATCAGCAATTTCGACGAACTATCAGCTGTGTTCTTAAAACAATATTCCATCCTTATGGACAAAAGTGTTTCGGATGCCGATCTTTGGAACCTGTCTCAAGGATCAAATGAGTCACTTCGAGTTTTCATCACCAAGTTCAAAGGAGTGCTGTCAAAACTCCCAAGAATCTCGCAACATTCAGCCTTATCTGCCTTACGAAAAGGACTGCGGCATGATTCAAGGTTTAAAGAAGATTTAATACTTCATAAACCAGACACAATTCAGGATGCACACTTCCGCGCAAACAACTGGATGGAAGTAGAGGACGAAAAAGAAAATTTCGCCAAAAGAAATAAGCAAGAAAAGCCGGCAATTACCGTCCCTACCAAGAAGTTCGAGCCTAGGGAAAGCAAAGGACCAAGGAAATTTGGGTCGCAATCCTTTAACGGTGCCGTCGGAAAGCAATTCCAAGGGAAAGGAAGGTCAAACACTTGGGTCCGTGATGAAAGTTTATATTGCGACATTCATAAAGTAACTGGACATTTAACCAAGGATTGTAGTGTCCTCAAAAGGCACCTCGCGGAGCTTTGGGCTAGTGGAGATCTTTCCAAATTCGATATAAAAGATTTTGTGAAGGAATACCACGGAGCAAAAGAAAATTCCAAAGATCAAGAGTCCAAAAGACCAAGGTTAGCCAACGAGGAAGAACCGAGGAGTTCGAAGGGTAAGATCAATGTTATTTTAGGAGGTTCCAAATTTTGTCGAGATTCGATAAGTTCCTTCAAAAAACATAGGCAAAATGTTTTACTCAAAGCAAGTTTGAGTGAAGAAGTCGATTTTCAAGGTGCATCGATATCATTTGACGAAGAAGAAACGCGGCACCTCGAAAGACCTCATGATGATGCATTAGTCATTACCTTGGATGTTGCTAACTTCGAAGTATCAAGGATTCTTATCGATACGGGCAGTTCGGTCGATCTAATCTTTTTAAGTACTTTGGAAAGGATGGGAATTAGTCGGGCAGACATTATAGGGCCTCCATCTCCGTTAGTGGCATTCACAAGTGAATCAGCCATGTCCCTCGGAACAATCAAACTACCAGTCCTTGCTAAACGGGTGTCAAAGATCGTGGATTTTGTTGTCTTCGATAAGCCCGCGACTTACAACATCATCCTCGGGACTCCCTGGATTTATCAAATGAGAGCAGTCCCCTCCACATATCATCAATGTATCAAATTTCCAACATCAAGAGGAGTGGAAACAATTCTGGGAGATCAAGAAGCTTCACGGACGTGTTATCTAGCTAGCCACCGTATGAAGATTCAATAGCAATTAACGAAGCCCGCAAAAGAGGAACTAAGAACAAAATTTCCTAGCGGGCAGAAAAAAGATGATGTAGTAATCGAAGTGGTGTTGGAAGAAGACAAACCGGACCGGAAAATTCGAATTGGGGCAACTTTGACTGGCCAAATAAAAGAAGCTTTGATCGAACTTTTGAGAAAAAACATAACATCATTCGCATGGTCAGCAACAGATATGCCCGGCATAGATCCAAGCATAATTTGTCATGAACTAAACGTGGATCCAAGCTTCAAGCCGGTGAAACAAAAAAGAAGAAAGCTCGGAGTGGAGCGAGCAAAAATAGTAAATGACGAAGTAGATAAACTTTTGAAAATAGGGTCCATAAGAGAAGTGCAATACCCGGAGTGGGTAGCAAACACTGTCGTTGTCAAGAAGAAGAATGGGAAAGATAGGGTTTGCATCGACTTCACAGACCTCAATAAAGCATGTCCCAAAGACAGTTTCCCGCTCCCGCATATAGATCGACTTGTAGAATCCACCGCTGGGAATGAGCTGTTAACATTCATGGACGCCTTCTCGGGTTATAATCAAATAATGATGAACCCCGAAGACCAAGAAAAAACGTCATTTATCACTGATAGAGGTATCTATTGTTATAAGGTAATGCCTTTCGGTTTGAAAAATGCAGGGGCAACTTATCAACGGTTGGTTAATAAAATGTTCCACCATCATCTCGGGAAAACAATGGAAGTCTACATAGATGATATGTTGGTTAAATCGTTAAAGAAAGAAAATCACGTTAAGCATTTAGAGGAATGTTTTGATATTCTCAATAAATATCAAATGAAGCTGAACCCGGCGAAGTGCACATTCGGAGTCCCATCCGGAGAGTTTCTTGGCTATATTGTGACAGAAAGAGGGATTGAAGCCAATCCAAATCAAATTAACGCCTTTCTAAACATGCCATCTCCAAGAAACTTCAAGGAAGTACAACGGTTGACTGGGCGGATTGCAGCTTTGAATCGTTTTATCTCGAGATCAACAGATAAGTCGTTACTTTTCTACCAAATTCTAAAAGGAAACAAAGGATTCCTTTGGGATGAGAAGTGTGAAGAAGCTTTTGGGCAGCTTAAGGCATACTTAACCACTCCAGCTATACTGTCCAAGCCAGAGGTGGATGAAAAACTTTATTTGTACGTATCGGTTTCAAACCATGCGGTTAGTGGAGTCTTGGTTCGGGAAGACCGCGGGCAACAAAAGCCGATTTACTACGTAAGTAAATCAATGACGGATCCGGAAACCAGATATACAATAATGGAAAAACTCGCACTCGCGGTGGTGACCTCGGCTCGGAAGCTGCGCCCATATTTTCAATCCCATTCGGTTGAAGTATTAACCAACCAGCCACTCCGAACAATACTTCATAGTCCAAGTCAGTCCGGACGTTTGGCAAAATGGGCGGTGGAATTAAGCGAGTACGATATAGAATTCAAAAGGTGGATCAGTATGAAGGCTCAGGTTTTAGCAGACTTCTTGACCGAGCTACCAATACCTGGAACAATAGAGCAATCGAAGAACCAAACTTGGAAATTACATGTAGATGGGTCTTCAACAAAACAAGGATCCGGAGTGGGAATCAAGTTGGAGTCTCCAACATCGGAAATTCTAGAACAATCATTCCGATTATTATTTAATGCTTCCAACAATGAGGCAGAATACAAAGCCCTAATTGCCGGACTTCGATTGGCACAAGGAGTTGGAGATAAGGAAATAGTCGCCTATTGCGATTCGCAATTAGTGGTTAACCAGTTTAATGGAGACTACGAGGCTAAGGATTCAAGAATGGAAGCATACCTCGAAGTGGTGAAGGATCTATCTAAAAATTTCTCGAAATTCGATTTAATTCGCATACCTCGGGGGGAGAATACAACTGCGGACGCACTTACCGCATTGGCATCAACATCAGATCCTGAGTTGAAAAGAGTTATTCCAGTGGAATGCATTTCGGAGCGAAGCATTCAAGACAACAAAGAAACCTTCGTCGTCACAAGGTCTCGAGCAGCGACACGCGACCGTGGCAAACCAGAGATCGAACCGCCACCCAACAAACGGAGGAAGTCAAAGGAATCAAACACATCTAACAAGGAACCCGTTGTCTTAGCAGGAGATGCGATTCCAGAAACAATATTAGAGACCGAGCCATTAATCGAGGAGGATGTTCTCGAACCAAACGAGCATCCCGACCCAGAGCCACGAGTGTTTCACAAGGTCGACCAAATTCCGGCTAAAGACTGGGGGGCTGACTGGAGGGAGCCAGTAAAGTGCTACATCATGACAGGCGAGCTCCCAAAGAATAAGTGGCAGGCCAGGAAAATGAAAATCGTTAGCGCGAAATTTTGTCTATCAAAGGATGCATTATATAGACGAGGTGTCAGTAACCCTTATCTATTATGCATTTTTGGGCCCGAAGTCGAAATCATCATGAGCGAAGTGCATGAAGGGTTATGCGAGAGTCATTCATCAGGAAGAGCTATGGCTTTTAAAGTTAAAAGAATGGGATACTACTGGCCCACTATGATCACAGATTTTGTTAAATTCGCCCAAAGATGTAAGCGCTACCAACTCCATGCACCATTGATCCATCAACCTTCGGTGTTATTCTCTTCCATCTCCGCCCCATACCCGTTTATGAGATGGTCAATGGACATCATCGGACCATTGCACAGGTCAACTCGAGGTGTACAATACCTTTTGGTCTTGACGGACTACTTTTCGAAGTGGATTGAAGCTGAGGCATATGTTGGCATCAAGGATTCGGCGGTGAAGACTTTCATTTGGAAGAATATTATATGTCGGCATGGAGTTCCGTACGAAATAGTCACTGATAACGGACCGCAATTCATTTCATAAGAGTTTGATGCCTTTTGTGCGGACTAGGGAATCAAAGTCAGTTACTCTACTCCACGATATCCGCAAGGAAACGGTCAAGCTGAAGCTGCGAACAAGACGATACTGAGCAATCTCAAGAAACGTTTGAATCATCTAAAGGGAGGATGGTATGAAGAACTCCAACCCGTCCTATGGGCCTATCGTACAACCCCTAGGCGACCTACCGGAGAAACTCCATTCTCTTTGGTTTATGGCATGGAGGCAGTAGTACCAGCTGAACTCAACGTGCCCGGACTTCGCCGAACAGAAGCACCATTAAATGAGGAAGAAAATTCAGCAATGCTTAATGATTCACTAGATACCATAAATGAAAGGCGTGATCAAGCTTTGATTCGGATTCAGAATTACCAGCAGGCAGCAGCCCGATATTACAATTCTAAAGTTAAAAGTAGGCCGTTCTTCGTGGGAGATTATGTGTTAAGGCGCGTCTTTGACAACAAAAAAGAAGAAGGTGCCGGTAAACTCGGTATTAATTGGGAAGGACCTTACATTATTACCGAAGTGGTTCGGAACGGTGTTTATAGGTTGAAAGACTTAGAAGACAATCCAGTCAAGCGACCTTGGAATGTGATCAACCTAAAGAAGTTTTATGTTTAAAGCTACATGCATTTTTTATGTACATGAACTACGGTGTGGCTTGATCCCGAAATGGGTACGTAGGCAGCTCGGAAACGAGTTCAGCTATTAATAAAAATCTGTTTTATTTCTTTATTAAAGGAAAATGTTCGACTGAGCAAACAAGTGAAGCAAATAAAGGTTCGGCTATGCGAACATACAAGAGATTGGAAATAGAGCGTTTATTCAAACAAATAAAATGGAATATCCTTCATCGTACACTTCGGATTAGGGAAATCTTGTTGACGAGCAGAACACTTCAACTCCTTGACCAGCAAGATCGAGGATTGGCATCATGCAGTCCGGAATTCGAGCAAAGTCAGAGATTCCAAGCTCGATCCATTCTCCGGGGTGAGAGCCAAGGATGTGAAGATCTCTCGATACCATAGTAAGCCTGCGTTGCATCCGATTAATCCTCTTCCGGAGTCTCCTCTTTTCCAATGTAAGCTTCCAATGTTGAAGTGTAAGCGCCTCTATGAATGCCGTCGCTGTTCCTTGGTCCCTGATTGGGAGATCCCTGATCAAAGCGCACGGAGCTCGGATCTGAGACCTGAAGAAACCGCGAGGTGGAAGAGGCTGCCTGTTTGGCTCATTTGGAACGTCTTTGTTTATCATTCCGATCCTGGAAAAGTCGGGCATAGATTCTGAACATCAAAGGTTGAACTCCATACCTGTTAAAATGAAAAAGAGCGGTGAGGAGAAAAGAGAAGTTGAGACTATAATTTATAGGAATGTCATATTCCTAAGTAAGCTGCGGATTCTATCCTAGGAATGGAGTGATTCGCGGAGAGATTTATGCCCTTGAACCGATCTTGCATTAAAAGACGCATCTCCGAGAATATTTGAAGAGTAAGGAAAATTGCAAATGTTTCCATAAATAAAAAGGGGCCGAAGCCCATTACGAGTTCAAAATAAGTGAAGAAGTTAGAGAACATTTATGGAAGAGGCTCAGGAACAGGCTCCTTCATCGCCGGTTTAGTTTTCGAAGTGGACGCCTTGTTCTTGGCATCCACTTCGGGATGATCCCGAACGCGTTTCCGACTGGTACTGGTCTCCTCCTCGTCTTCTTCCTCGCTATCGGATGGAACGGTATGGACCGGAGCATTCACGGGACCCGGAACTCCTTTAGCACGGAGATACATTCGGAGCATCTTCGAGATCTTACAGACAGAATCAAAGTTCCGCCATTCCCATTGAAAGGGGTCACTTTCCATAGCCCGTATCTTCCTCTCCACCCGAGCGATGCGAGCCTCGAGTGTTTGCCTTTTGAGGCCTAGCCGCTGTCTCTCTTCACACAAGCGACGGTGTTTGTCGGCGACCTAGCATAAAGATGAATGAATAAGATGAGACAAAAAGTTTTTAGTCAAAGACGACAGATATCAACCTTGTCAATAAATTCGCAAGCCTCTTTCTTCTCCTTTGAAGGAAAGTGAAAGACGGCGTGAGGGAAAAGAACGCCGGCCGGTTCAAAGCCGTCGCCGGACAAGAAGAGTGGGCTGCCGGGATCAATGGGGGCTGTGTTTTCATTTTCCATTGATATGGTGTTATGAAGTTTCTTGAGGAAAGATCAAAGCCGGACAAACTCCTATTTATAATAGGGTTAAGGTTTGCCTTGGGAATGAAAATTCAATAATGGTTGTGGATGTCGGATTCACACACTCAAGTATTTTTATTAAGTAGGAAAGATTACTCTTGAGGGACAAAAATGAATATCTAAAAACTTATAAAATTGCTACGAAAATTGCTATAGTATTTCTTTCTTCTGAGCCGATCCCCTTTACATGGCCATTGGCCTTTATATTTATACATAGAGAAACGTCATTAAAATGAATAATTAAGTACAATTATTCCCTCTTAAATGTGTCCGTTTTGATCCTTGACTTTAATGCTCAACGTTTGAATTTGACTTGACTCTGATCTTTATGGGCCTCGTCTTCTGGCCCAAACGTCCTTAGGATCGACTTAACCATGACTTTGTCTCCGGACTTGTTTCGAGGTGCAATCACTTCGGACTCTCTTTATGTTGACAACCACCCCGACTGTTCTCTTGACTTGTGGATCTAATGGGCTTTATTCTTTCTACGTGGCAATCTTTGGTTGGTCCTGGACTTCTGGTGCGGGATCCGACACCAACAATTAGCCCCCCAAGTTCTTCGAAGTGCCATTCCAATTCGGAGGACTTTAAATGCTTAAATGACCAAAGATTGCGCTCGAGAATCTTTCTGATTTCCCGCCAAAAATCTCATCATTCCTTTAATTTCGGCACTAGCCATTTTTAACCGAGTGACATCTGTCATCATTATGACCGTATATTAATTATTTACTATTAAAACGGGAAAAACTTTCCCACTTCCCACACAACTTCCGAGGCGGTTTCATCATTTAGTTTGTGTGAGGTAACTTCTTTTCACCATCATTTTCTTCTTTTACTTTTGTGCTTTAATCAAAACTTCTCTCTACTTTTCTTCGCCGAAACTCTCTTCGCCGAACCTTGAATTTTTCATTTTCCTCCAATGACTTCTGATTCTGAGAGACCTGAATCTCCGTCTTATGATGAGAGGCGTTCTAGTAATGACGAATGCACTCGTCCTAACGATATCGCCGGTCCTCATTACAAATCCACCTGTACTCTTCAATCCCTTGAGCGATTAAAGGGGCTTTGTCAAATTCCTCCTGGAATTATAGCGGAGGCGCAAATAGCCGATCCTACGGAATCCCCGGAGAACCACCGTGACGGCTACTTTTGTGTTTACGAAATTTACTTCAAGGGCTGCGGATTGACCTTCCCCCTCCCCGAAGCCCTAGTTCGATTCTTGGCGGCTCTCGAGATTGCTTTACCTCAATTAACCCCCAATCTCCTCTGAACCATCCTCGGGATTATAACCGTTGCGGCGGAGGCTGGCTACGTCATTGGAGTCCCCGAGCTGAATGAACTCCTAAGCGTAAGGAGTTCATCAAAGAAAACTGGGTACTTCTCGGCGTATCCAAATGCCAACAGGAACGTCATTTCGCACCTCCCGAACAAGGATGAAAACTGGCACCATCCTTGGTTCCTGATTAAGAAAACTCCTGCTTCGATTGGGAATCTTTCCGATGTACTCCCATCGAAGTGGTCTACGAAGCCTGGTAGAGACTAGGTCGTATATTCCTTTCCTGTTCATTTTATTATTTTTTTACTGACCAAATTCGTCGTTTCACTTCGCAGCTCTTATCGCTTCAACTCTCCCGATTGAAGAATTTGTCAAGTTCTTCAGAACAATCCTCGAAGGGGAAACCCTTTGGAATTCTTTCACCCTCGATCGGTTTATCGAGGCCAACCGAAAACTCAGGATGAGTCCTCCCAATCTACTGCGGACGCACTTACCGCATTGGCATCAACATCAGATCCTGAGTTGAAAAGAGTTATTCCAGTGGAATGCATTTCGGAGCGAAGCATTCAAGACAACAAAGAAACCTTCGTCGTCACAAGGTCTCGAGCAGCGACACGCGACCGTGGCAAACCAGAGATCGAACCGCCACCCAACAAACGGAGGAAGTCAAAGGAATCAAACACATCTAACAAGGAACCCGTTGTCTTAGCAGGAGATGCGATTCCAGAAACAATATTAGAGACCGAGCCATTAATCGAGGAGGATGTTCTCGAACCAAACGAGCATCCCGACCCAGAGCCACGAGTGTTTCACAAGGTCGACCAAATTCCGGCTAAAGACTGGGGGGCTGACTGGAGGGAGCCAGTAAAGTGCTACATCATGACAGGCGAGCTCCCAAAGAATAAGTGGCAGGCCAGGAAAATGAAAATCGTTAGCGCGAAATTTTGTCTATCAAAGGATGCATAA
>NW_003302552.1:13474354-13558149 GCF_000004255.2 Arabidopsis lyrata subsp. lyrata
TTTTTCCTCCGAAGCAACCTAAAACCTGTAGAGACTCGATAAAGGACTAAAAGACTCTAAAAAAAAACTTTGACTCTATAAAATATATGATCTAGGAAAGAAAACAAAGACTCAAAACCGATAAAAACACAACATATCAGTGTGTCTTCAACTTCAATAATATCACGTCCATAGATACTTTGATATAACCACTATCTCCACTCTTGAGACCGTGACTGTTTTTCACAAACGCAATTATCTCTCCATTTTCCACTTTAATATACCGTATTAAAAATGTATGCCATGCACTGAAAGTGACCGTGCTTGAGATAACCGCTATCTCCATTGACCGCGACCGTTCTTCACAAACGCAATTATCTCCCTATTTTCCACTTTAATCTACCGTATTGAAACTGTATGCCATATACTGAAAGTGAATTTATTTGATCCAAGTCTACGATAAATATAATTAACTTATATTAAAGTATTATTATTATTTTTGTTTGAGAACGGTATATCTTGTATGTAGGAGTTTTACTCTTGATTTCTGTTTTTATTTTACTCTTGTGGGAGTTTTCATCACCGGATGGAGATGTTTCGGCTATTGATGTTAGTAGGCATAAGTTGGCAAGATCCCAGTATATCAAAGACCAAAAAAAATAGAAAAAGAAGCAGCATTCCAACTCAGCTGTCACCCCAAAGCAGGCGTACAAGAAGAGGGACCCATGAGGCAGCTTCACTCTTCTTCTATTTCTGAAATGTTGATACATATTTACTCTTATGCTTGTGTTTTGGACTTGAGATCCAATAGAGTAAGCATGTTGAAGTTAAGAAGCTAGTGAGAGAACCATCAAATGTTTTTGTGGTATAGACCTATAGATGGTTTCACGACTAGTCGGTTAATTGTTGTTTAGTTCTTAGACATTGTTTTCATATATGTTGACAATTACGTATTTGTTGCTTCTCTGTATATTCTTCATTTGAATGGAAAAACACTGGTTTTAGAATCGATTATTTCCATAGACCATGTGTTCGATGGTGAAAACATGTAAATACAACCCTATCTTTTAACTTATATTAAAGTATTATTATTATTTTTGTTTGAAAACGGTATTTCATAGAGGTAGACGCCCAAAGCATAAAGAGAAAGAACTTTGAACATTATAAAATCTCTATAGTAATTTTGAAATACATTTGTTAGCGGATGGGTTAAATTATGATCCAAAAAATTTGGTACCCGACTCGGATATTCCATATTTAACTTGGATCGGGTCAAAACATATCCAAACTTATCAATCGGATATTCCATATTTAATAATATAAATATTTAAAGATTTGGTTAAGATTTAAAATTATAAATTTCCTATCATCTTTGTTTGATTTATTTTTAACTGTTTTGTATCATCATACAATACATAAAGTCAAAAAAAAATCTTAAATTTTTTCTGCATATATTGTAATTCGAAATTTAAAAAACGGACATATATTACCTAATTAATAAAAAATATGTGTACTCAATGTCCCACATACCTAAAATGTTTAGACAATGATTATAAGTCATATTATAAATAGGATCAAAATGAATCAAAATTCGAATGAGCATGATGCTTAACCTAACAAACATCCAAATTTAAAAGTTTGTATACGGTTTAATTCTGTTTTTAGTTCAATGGTTTAATTTTACTGGAAATTTTAAATTTTAAACTTTTAAAATTTTTAAAATATTATAATTGATATATTTAAAATTCATAGATTTTTTAGAATATTATGAATATTTGAACGTATAAAAAATAAAATAACACGAGACAGATTATAATGCGAGTCGGAGTTATATGGCGGGACGGGTTTGAATCAATATTAATAAAAATTTAAAATATCATTAATCCGCTACAATGCAGGTTAAATCCTCATTTATTATTTTTTAACACCACCAATATTAGATATATCGAATCAGTCTGATTTAGATAAGATTGTATATAAAAAAAATTGTGGTCTGGCATATGGTATACCATTACTTAATAACAATTGTAAGCTATAAAATATATAATATTAATTTATAGAAGTTTTACTATAAATATCTTATAAAATGATATAATTTACAAAATTTTATATATAATACATAATCATTAAATTTTAAGAAGATATCGTAAAGAAAAAAAGAGGTCCCACGGATTAAAAATGTAGTTCTAAAATAAATGTTGAGTAGGGGTGTCAAAATGGGTAACCCGACCCGACCCGACCCAAACCCATATGGGTTCGAGTGTTTAATGGACGGGTTTGACCCGACCCATATATTTATATGGGTTGAATTTACATACCCAAACCCATTATTGTAGAAATCCATTGGCTTAATGGGTTATATGGGTACCCATATATATATATGTATAATAAAATATATAAATAATAAAACTCCAAAAAAAAAATAACATAAAATTGTAAACCAACAAAAGTTTTTAAATAATAAATTAAAAAAATCTAGTTATTTTACTTTTTACTTTTATTTTACATATATTTTACATATATTTTACTTTTTACTTTTAATAATAAATAAATTAAAATAATATTATACATATATTTTACTTTTTACTTTTATTTTTAGGTAAAATGTAAACTTTAATAGTTATTTTAGATATTTTACATATATAGTTGTAAAGAAAAGAAGATATTTTACATATATTTATATAAATTTTACATAATATATCAATATAGATATATATAAATTTTACTTTTTAGTTTTGGTTATGAAACCCATGGGTAACCCATGATCCTAATGGGTTTTACCCATTAAACCCATAACCCTAATAAGATAACCCACTAAAACCCATTTATATATATGGGTAAAAAAATTCTACCCAAACCTACTAAAATTATGGGCGGGTTCGGGTAACCAATGGATATTAACCCATTTTGACACCCTAATGTTGAGCGTCTACCTGACTACCTCT
The DNA here is from genome assembly GCF_000004255.2 of Arabidopsis lyrata subsp. lyrata. Taxonomy (NCBI): domain Eukaryota; kingdom Viridiplantae; phylum Streptophyta; class Magnoliopsida; order Brassicales; family Brassicaceae; genus Arabidopsis; species Arabidopsis lyrata. The sequence goes on from NW_003302552.1 coordinate 13,477,279, forward strand.
ATGAAACGTTGCATTTTAAAAAAACAAAAAAACCATAATGGTGAACACTTGGTAAGTGATGATAAAAAAAAAAAAAAAAAAAAGAACACTTGGTAAGCTGAAACATAAGCCATCAATGGTGGTGCTTGACATGGCTTCTCACTTGTACATAAATCCACCTCAAAACCTTCACTTTCTTCCTTCTTCTTCTTCTTCTTCCCTTAAACCTCACTTATACCTCTCTTTCAAACGCATAAACCCACAACCCAAATCCTCATCCTCCTCCGTCTTCGTCCCTTGCGCATCACAGAGCTCCATTGCCATTACTTCCAACGAAAGATGGTCTCTCAATGGATTGTCTGCTCTTGTCACCGGCGGCACTCGCGGAATCGGGTTTGTCCCTCTTCACATCTTTCCAATTTCAAAAAGTATGAGCCTTTATCAAACGCAAATTCTCAGACTAGTGTGTGTTACTGTTTAAGTAAACAGGCGTGCGATTGTGGAGGAATTGGCTGGTCTTGGAGCAAAGGTTCACACTTGCGCTCGAAATGAGAACGAGCTGGAGAATTGTTTGAGTGATTGGAACCGTTATGGTCTCAGAGTTGCGGGATCCGTCTGCGATGTCTCTGATCAATCTCAGAGAGAGGATTTGATGGAGACTGTATCATCTGTCTTTGACGGGAAGCTTCATATCCTTGTAAGGGTTAATGCACATAAAGTGTTCGTTGGTTTGTCTGTGAGAACAATTGTAGAAAATAACTTTCTTTCTTGTGTAATCTTGTCTTTAAATTTTGATGCTTTTTAGGTAAACAATGTTGGGACGAACATTAGGAAACCAATGGTAGAGTTTACGGCTGGAGAATTTTCGACTCTCATGTCGACGAATTTCGAATCGGTTTTCCATTTATGTCAGCTTGCTTATCCGTTACTTAGAGCATCTGAGGCTGGCAGTGTTGTATCCATCTCTTCTGTTTCTGGTTTTGTCTCACTCAAGAATATGTCGGTTCAATCTGCAACCAAAGGTAGGTATCTCCTCTTATGCAGCATTCGTTCATTCAGGTTATACCAAAATGTCTTAGAAACTATAAGGAGCAAGCAATCGATAAACTTTGGTTCTTTTCGTTGGCCTTTGTGTTTTAGGAGCAATTAATCAACTTACGAGAAGTCTGGCTTGCGAGTGGGCTAAGGACAATATAAGGGTCAATGCTGTTGCACCATGGTATATCAAAACATCGATGGTAGAGCAAGTAATTTTCTATGGTCTCATAAGCTTTATCTATACCTTGCAATTAAATATTAATCTCTTGAAGCTGAAAATTAAAATGATAAAGAGTAAGCTCATTTGTTTGTATCTTAGTTAAGATGATTCTTGTCTTTTGGTCTCAGGTCCTTAGCAACGAAGACTACCTAGAAGAAGTCTACTCAGTAACTCCTCTTGGTCGGCTTGGCGAACCGAGAGAGGTGTCTTCTGCAGTGGCTTTTTTATGCCTACCTGCATCATCATATATTACAGGGCAGATTATTTATGTTGATGGAGGAATGTCAATAAACGGTTTCTTCCCACAACATGAGTAGGCCACTCTGTCGTTTTACTAGTTTCCTTGGGATCCGTTGTTTGATCTGTAGTATATCTCATTTCTCCTGTGAAAGCAATTCGTCGATTGATACTAAACAGCTTTCTGCCTTCTACTTACATGAGAATTTTAGTTGTGTTAAAAAGTCTACTGTTAATGAAAAGGATAATTTAGCATCAGTTAGCGTGATTAAGTTTCCCATATCTATTACTTATTATCTTGATTGTGTATGTGATGGAAAGGTGCTGAGGAACTTTTCATGTTATGACTTTTGTGATAACAAAGACTTAATGTTTCCTCAATGAGTGTTCATTGGCTTGTATTTGGTGTCATCTTTTTGGTTTTGCTTTCACTGTGTCCTGAACCTGCACTCATATGCAAGAACGACCGAGAAAGAGGGAGGTTCCAGAGACAACAGGAGGAGTCTTCAATGAATTACTTCCCTTGTATTTGATGGAGCCTGTGAGATTGGGTCAGTCTCCTTCTTCCCTGTGAATTTCTTACGGCATTTAGTTCTACTTTTGTTTAATGTCAGAAGTGATTAGGAGACTCATATTTTTTTTTTTAAATATCGATGGGAATTAATATCTGAATATATTCTCTTATGGTCAGTGAAATTCAATTTTTTCGATATTGGATTGGTTTATCATTTGATTAGAATCCTATCTTTTAGTCATAAATGTCAGTATAAGACTGAGAGGGACAGTTGAGGGCCTTGAGGCATTATCTTTTAAAGTACTTTTCAGTACAATGTTTGAGGCATTATGGAATCTCTAGGTTTTGGTTTGTTTTTAGGGACAGTTGTGGTTTATCTCAAATAATTCTTGATTCTAGGCATTGTAATTCGATCTCATTGAGGAATTAACGAGGTTCTTATCAAAGACATGCACCCACGGTGAAGTGAACAATGAAAGCTAGTTGGATTTTGAGAAGCACTTCTGTTGTATTTTCCTCTTTTCTCTAGGTACAAAAAAGGTTTGAAACTTGGAATCCTAACTCAGCTACAATTTACTGGATAGTATTATCCGCATACACGTGGAGTGTTTAGAAATGCCATAATGAAGGAACTAGATAGTTTTTGGGGAAGAATACACTCATGTCGAGAACCCGATTTTGTATGTTCGATGTGGATAGAATAAAGTCTGTGACTTGACCTCAGAGTGAAAACTGACGGAGATTGTCCCTATCCATTCAATTCCTGGCACACTCATCATCCTTGCAAGTAACCATATGCAAGATTCACATCATCACTAGGCTATACAGAGGAAGCTAAATCAGAGACATGAGTTTGGTGCCTACTTTACGCAAACCTTTAGTTAAATGTGTAACTGGTTCTCCTTTCCCAATTTAGAAACATTGCTGGCATACTTTTAACAAAGCCAATGATATACATGAAACATCATCATGATTTTTTTGGTAAGTAGTAAGTTTTATTTAAAGGTGAATCAAGTGGTTGAGGGTGTCTTGGAGTGCATGAACCTTGAAGACCGTAGATATTACTTTTGTTCTACGAAAATAAAAGCTATATAAGGGAAAATCTGAGCTCAAATTGTTTCCACAGCTCTGGTGCTCACTTGCATGGTTGCTATCGGTTCCTGGCTACAGAAAAAAGGAGGTCAAGCTTTGTCTCTTATCTCCCTAAATCATCTTCAACGGTATGTTTCAGAAAACTCTTGGCTAACTATGAATTGCTCACTGCTTAAGTTTTGGTTTATTATCTCAGTGTGTCTCGGGCTGCAGTGTCAAACACAGTAATGTATAAGAGGTGGAGTCTTCAAGGAATGACCGCTCTTGTCACTGATCGTAAAAGTATCGGGTCAGTCCCTATTGGGAATCTTAGCTTCCATTTTCATGCTCTTTTATTGTATTGTGAAAATAATCCCTGAAGCAAAGGAAGTCTCACTGCTATGTCTTCCTGCAGCTTATATAACAGGTCAGACAATCTGCGTTGACGGAGGTGCTATAGTCAACGGTTTCTCCTTCAGGCCTCTGCCTTAAATCACATGTATGCATGGTACATAAATCATAATTTCAATATCTAGATCTTCGAGTCGTTTAAAAATATCTTGGCGGTCCAAAAGTAGTGGTCAATATGTTATAAATGTAGTTTGGATAAGTGGGATTGAGTCTTTTTTTCGTCTATGTTTTGTTTCTTGAAGATTCTTACATACTTATGCTTGCGGTGAATGAGAGTTCAATATCTGAATAAATTATCCACTTTGGCCAATACCTAATGGTGAGATTTGGTGTCTCATAATGTTGTGAGGCAGTGTCTGCTTTAATTTGAAATCCCTGGAATAATTAATTACTTGCTTCTGCAGATTTTTATAATAATGCACTATTCATGTGCATTATTCGAATGGTCTTTGATTTCTCTACAAATTTAAAGAAGAATTTTGGTCCAAATCTTAATTAAGCGAAGTTTACACAAAGTGGTAAAAATCCTAGGCATACATAGTGGAAGAACAAGCTCTCTTGGTACTGTCAGAATTGATGTTGAGAGATTTTTTTCCTCAGCATTGGTGTCAAAGGGTGGTCTCTTCTGTATTTTACGTGTCAATCAAACTATGCAAATGTCACCACATCAAGAGTTGGTCGTTGTTTTATCACGTTTTTTATTCCTATGGATGTTTAATCATGTAAGGTTTTAGTGATCTATATAATCTGAAGAAGCTCTTGTTAGTTATAAGTTATAGATAAAGATGGATAACAGCAGATGGAGTCTTCAAGGTATGACTGCTCTTGTGACTGGTGGAGCGGGAGGAATCGGGTTTGTCTTCTTTCTCTTTATTCCCAGTTTTCTACTTCTATTTGATATCCAAGGAATTTATGTGTGTGGAATGTTTTAGGCATGCGATAGTAGAGGAGCTAGCCGGTTTTGGGGCCAAAGTCCATGTATGCGACATATCTGAAACACTGCTCAACCAAAGTTTAAGAGAATGGGAAAAGAAAGGGTTTCAAGTGAGTGGTTCAATCTGTAATGTATCCTCTCGTTCCGAGAGGGAAACACTCATGCAAACCGTCTCCTCGCTGTTTGATGGCAAGCTTAACATTCTTGTAAGCAAAAGATTAGATTTTAAGATTTAACCAGTGAACAAGATTGTTGTTTTACTCTTTTGATTCAACATAGGTGAACAACGCTGGCGTAATTCGCACAAAGCCAACAACGGAATATCTGGAAGATGATTTCTCCTTCCAGGTGTCAACAAATGTAGAATCTGCTTATCATCTTAGCCAGCTTTCACATCCTCTCTTAAAGGCTTCAGGCTCTGGAAACATCGTCTTCATTTCGTCTATTGCAGGGGTTGTATCAATTGACTGTGGATCCATATATGGTTTAACCAAAGGTACATAGACTTTCCTAAGTATTATCTGATGCATGCAGATCATAGCAATACTAAATCAATATATATGTTATGTTTATATGTCCAGGAGCTTTGAATCAGCTAGCAAGAAACTTGGCATGTGAATGGGCAACAGATGGCATAAGAGCCAACGCTGTTGCTCCTAATTTTATCACCACTGCTCTGGCTCAAGCTGTAATATATTTAAAAAAAAAAAAAACTTTAAACATATTTTAGTGAATTTAACAACCTCAATTCCTCTAATCATGTCTCAATTTTGTTTCTTGTAGTATCTTGATGACGCCGGTTTCAAGGAGGCGTTGTTCGGTAGAACTCCACTTGGTCGCGCTGGAGAGCCAAGAGAGGTTGCATCACTTGTGGCTTTTCTATGTCTACCTGCTGCTTCATATATTACTGGTCAGACCATTTGTGTTGATGGAGGTCTCACTGTTAATGGCTTCTCCTATCAGCAACACGCTTGAGAAATGACCTTGTCACGTTTTCCCCTTTTGTCCTAAACGCTCAATGTTCTCTCTTCAATAAAAACTCTCACGCTATGATTTTGGTTTATGCACGAACTAGTTCACAATTACATTGTGGAATTGCTAATCTTGCTCCGATAGAAGATTATTACACGGCCGGCAAAAATGTCTCTCATACATCAAAATGTTCTATGACAAAATAGATTCTTACTTGAAACAAACTTACACGCCTTTGGAACCCTTTCGGTCTTTCAGTGTCTTTGCATAGAAACAGAGAGGCTTATTTCATAAAACTCTACTTTGCTTTTGTATATAGCAGCTTCTTTGCTCAATTGTTAACTCAATCCTAGTAAGTAGTAACAATACCTTAGAATCTTACAGGGATGGAATCTGTGTGATTCAAATCAACCAGCTATATATATAAATGCTGCAGAACTTGAGAAAGTCAAAGCTAATTCTGTTACTTTCACTATCTTTTATAAGTGGTTCATGTAGAATGACAAAATACCCTGAAGGAAATTAGTTATATGAAGGAGATGAAAGATCTCAATATTACATTGACGAAGGATCTCTGCTCTTCTGTTCTGTTAAGACTTTTGGAACAGATTAAAATGTTGTTATCTAAACTTGTATTGTATACTAATTTTGTTAATCATTCTGACTTCTAGTTTCAGTTGTTTTTTGTGAGTGCATTTAAAGAAAAAGAGGTAAGTTTTGCTCAAAGATTTTGACAATAAAATGTCATTTTTGGTCAGGACCACTAGCTTAATATTTCCACCACACATACAAATACACTCATTAAGTTCACACTTATCTGATCCACAATCATTTGTATATACAACATCTGTGGCATTTCTGGTCACTTCAAGTAAGATACAAGAAAAATGGATAAAAGATGGAGTCTTCAAGGTATGACTGCTCTTGTGACCGGTGGCACAAAAGGAATCGGGTCAGTCCCCATTTTACATGTTCTATTATTCTACTGTGATTTACAATTATGGAAGAACTAACTATGTTAGTGTGTGTCATGAATACTTGAATAGGGAAGCTGTGGTGGAGGAACTATCAATGTTGGGAGCAAGAGTCCACACATGTGCCAGAGACGAGACTCAGCTTCAAGAACGTTTGCGTGAATGGCAAGGAAAAGGGTTTCAGGTCACCACTTCTGTCTGCGACGTTTCTCTGCGTGACCAACGAGAGAAACTCATCGAAACCGTTTCCTCTCTCTTCCAAGGAAAACTCAATATCCTCGTAAGTGTATATATAATCTCTTCCACCTCGAGCTGGGGATGTACAAGAACCAGATCGTGTTGATTTTTTAATTGTGTGTCTATGTAGGTAAACAATGCAGGAACGTTTATACTTAAGCCGACCACAGAGTATACAGCAGAAGAATTCTCGTTTATAATGGCTACAAATCTCGAGTCAGCTTTCCATATTTCACAGCTAGCGCACCCTTTGTTGAAAGCCTCTGGCTCAGGGAGCATTGTGTTCATGTCCTCAATAGCCGGAGTCGTGCATGTCAGTGTTGGATCCATCTATGGAGCAACCAAAGGTACTATATATACTCTTTAAAACAATGCCTCCTTGCGTTATGATTGTTATGCAAGTGTATATAAACTCATTTCAGGAGCCATGAATCAGCTGGCTAGAAACTTAGCTTGCGAATGGGCGAGCGACAACATAAGGACTAACGCTATTTGTCCAGGGGTAATCAAAACTCCTTTGATTAGTGATGTAAGGCCAATTTCTCCTTAGTATTATGAGAATAAAAAAGATTACTTTTGATTTTAAGTTTTTAATGTATATGAAAATCCCTCAGCTTCTCAGTGATGAAGAGATTAAAAAAGAAGCAGAGCAACGGACACCGATGGGGCGCGTTGGAGAGGCAAATGAAGTCTCACCGCTTGTAGCGTTTCTCTGTCTTCCTGCAGCTTCTTATATTACTGGTCAGACCATTTGTGTTGATGGAGGTCTCACTGTTAATGGCTTCTCCTATCAGCCACAGGCTTGAGCTAGGTCTTATGTTGTGTGTGTTGTCCAATGAAAACAGTTAAAAAAGAAAATAGCATCGGTGCTAGTGCACAAAACATATGAGGGTCTTAATTAAACATATATGATACTATACTTTCTTTTTTTTTTTTTTTTTTTTTTTTTTGAATAAAATGTAAAATTTATTCGAAAAAATCGTTTGTACATCAAGTGCAACTGTAGCTTAAAGCTTGTTGGCTTTACATTTGCTAAATGGTCAAAAGGAAAACAAGAGCATTCCTATCTTGTATCAAACCAGGTTATCATGCATCTCTCATATCTTCCGTCTCCTTTGTCTCTAATGGTAGAGAGCTTGTTTCGAACCTCCTTGTCAAGCCTTTTTAGTAAAAGGGCTGATGGAAGTGGTTCTTCGCCATGTCTTCTGCTATTCCTTTCTTTCCATATCGAGTACACTAGAATTTGGAAAGCATATCTCAACAAAAATAAACGATTGTTACCCAATGTCTTGTCCGTGAGGAGTTTGAGTATGGTAGTCCAATCCGTAGAGTAGTGTCTAGTTAGCAGCTTTGAGGTGAGCCCTGACCAGACTTCTCTTGAGTATCGACATGTGAAGAATAGGTGATTCCTAGTTTCCGTTTGCTCTTGGCAGAACACACATGAGAGATTAACCCCAGCATTCCAACTCATCATTCTGTCTCCCGTTGATAATCGGTTCTTTGTTGCTAGCCAAGTTATGAAGGAGTATTTTGGGGTGGCGTGTGAGAACCATATACCCTGATACCATTCATTACGTGGCTTTTGTTCACGAGTGTCAGCCCATGTTTCTTTGGTGCTGAAGCTAGGCTTGAACCGGCCTCCTTTTCCTTTCCAAAGGACCACATCCTCTGTTTCTACAAGTCCCTTAGTGCGCAGCTCTTCTAACTGTGCTTCCATTTGGTTAAGATGATCAGCTCGGTGCCTCCTTCGTCTATGTGTTAATGCTTCTGCTACAGTGGCATGTATATCAATTCCCATGTCAATGCAGCCCCGTGTTCCCGAAATCGCAATCAACGGGCCTAGAGGTGACCAGTTATCATGCCAAAAGGAGACGCCCTTTCCATTGCGGATCTCATACTGTGTAAAACCGGAAGCTAAGTGACGATACTTTAGTAGCTTCCTCCACATCCAAGACCCTAACGTTGATGTGTCTCTTAGCGACCAGAATGAACCCTTACGTATCACATATTGCCTTAGCCATTGTACCCACAGCGAGCTTGATGACAACAGTCTCCAGATAAGTTTTAGGCAACAAACCTTGTTTGCTTCTGTTAAGGAACGGAGCCCCAGCCCTCCCTCTTCCTTTGGCATACATACATCGTTCCATGATACTTTAGCTTTTTTTCTATTTAACTCGGGGCCGGACCAAAGAAAAGCAGAGCACAAGCCATCTATCTCTTTGATGCATGCATTCGGTAGCCTAAAAGCGGACATCCAAAAGTTTGTGAGACTATGGATCACTGAGCTTATGAGTTGTAAACGCCCTGCGAATGAAAGGTGTCTAGCCGTCCAGCAACTAATTCGTTCTCGGATTCTTTCAATGAGAGGGATATAGTCACTTGTCGTCATTCTTTTGGTTAATAGTGGTAAGCCAAGATAACGAACTGGTAGGGTACCTGATTCAAAAGGAAAGGAGTATAGAATTAATTCCTTGTCACTGTCTCTGACTCCCGCCATATATAATGTTGACTTCTCAAGACTGATTTTTAATCCAGAGAATTTTGCAAATTTATCAAAGGTCTGCAAAACGCTTTCAATAGATCTTTTTTTTCCATCTGTGAATATCAATAGATCGTCTGCGAAACACAAATGTGTGAGCTTCAGATTTTGACATCGAGGATGGTAGCCTATGATTCTCTCCAAGGCAGCGTTGTCAAGCATTGTGGACAGAACTTGCATACAGATTACAAAGAGGTAGGGAGATAATGAGCATCCTTGTCGAAGACCCCTCTCGCTTCAAAACAGACCAGACAATTCACCATTAACCTGTACTGAGAAGGAGGCGGTGGTAATACAGAGCTCAATCCATTTTATGAATCGTGGTGGAAAATTGAGGGCTGATAGTGTAGTTAAGAGAAACGGCCACTGAACCGAATCTAACGCTTTTGATATATCAATCTTTATTGCACTCCGGGAAGAGATCGTGTCTTTGTGGTAGTCTTTAACTATTTCTGATGCCAATAATACATTTTCCATCAAAAGACGATCTTTAACGAAAGCCGACTGGTTTGGAGATATGAACTCCGGGAGCAGTCTTTTGAGTCTATTTGCTATAATCTTTGATATGACCTTGTATATCACGTTGCAGCAAGAAATTGGCCTATAATCCTTCATCTCCGTGGCCTCTTTCTTTTTTGGTATGAGCGCTAAGATTGTAGTGTTTACTCCCTTAGGTATAAAGCCATATAAAAAGAAAGATTGTACTGCAACTTCAAAATCTTTCTTTACTATTGGCCATGCTTCTTTTAAAAACATCACAGTATATCCATCCGGCCCCGGACTTTTATCCCTTGGCATGGAGAATAATACTTCCCTGATTTCCTCTATAGATACATCGCTTTCAAGCTGCATCCCATCTGCTTCGGAACATCTGTATTTCACTAAATCTCGTATCTCTTCCTCTGATATACCCTGGTAGTGAGCTGGTTTGTGAGCCAAAAAATCATGGAAAAATCTTTCAGCCTCTTTCTTGATCTCTTCTTGAGTGTTGACTATAGTACCATCAGGGCATTTGATTTCTTTAATCGCATTACGAACTTCCCTAACCTTTGCAGCCTTGTGAAACACCTTATTATTACCATCTCCAACTTTCAACCAGTGAAGTTTTGATTTTTGTTTCAGCACTTTCTCCTCCAAGTCCGACAAATGCAACCAACGACTGTGGGCTGCAGCTTCTGCTTGCATTGTCGTATTTGTTGGATTTTGCATCCAAGAAAAACATGTTACTGACACCAATTTCCCATTATTTATTTTGCTTATGCAGAGGTATTATATATATGTAATCTCCAAGTGAATCATGAGAATGTTCTTAGACTTCTCTACTATCTTAGAGATTAGTTCTCGTCTAAATCCTAACTAAGATAAAAATTAGCATAGTTGTTAAATCCAAGACGTGCCATACCAAAAGAACTAGCTGGTTTTGTTATTAGGAATCTCACATTTATATATCAAGAGAGCAACGGCCTAATCCTCAGAATCTCTCCCTTCTTGCTTCTTCGTTTAGAGTGTTCCAAACTCAGTATTACTACTCTCCTGTAATATGCTCTGTTCTAAGTCTTTTTGTTGGCGTAACTCATGTTAGGAGGCACCATATATTTCGGCTGCAGGTTCCATCGTTTTGGAATGCAGTATTTTTATAAAAAGGTATTTGATATATAAAAAAAAGATGTGATAGAGAGATTTCTTTCTTCTTTAGTGGATTTCAGAGGGCAAAACGCAAAAACCAATTGGCTTTGGCTCATGGGGTTCTTCCCGTTAGAGAGGATCATATATATTCCCAATTGTAAAGTCGATGAACCCTATTGGGTCTAGGGTTATGATTCCACAAGAAGATCCACAAGCTTCTTCTACTCCAAAGCCAATTGGCAAACAATAGCATAACTCAGGCTTCTTATATACCAGATTAAATTCTTATATGTTTCCGATGTGGGACTCATTAAGGTTAATTTTCTTGCCGATATTATTTTTACACGTTCACGTAACTTAAACCTCAAGTAATTTGTATTGCCCTAAGGTGAGACCAAAACCTTTAGTGGGCTTATGGGCCAAAATAAGCCCGCTTGATAAGAGAAGCTTCCGCTAAAAACTAGGTCTGGGCTTTCGGTTAACTGTTCGGTTATCGGTTGGGTCCATTCGGTTTCGGTTCTTTCGGTTCTAAAATTTAGTATCCATTCGAATATTTTGAAATTTCGGTTCGGTTTCGGTTCGGTTCCGGTTCTTTCGGTTTTAAAATTTAAGGGGGTTATTGGATCATTGATTTGAATGGATTTGGAAATCCAAGTAAAATTATGTGTTATTCAATCATTGATTTTAAATTTTTTATAAAAATCATGTGTTATTGGTTCTATGATTTACAAATACTTTTTAAAATCACCCCATATTCAATATTGAAGATTTGAGTATGGATTTGACTTCATATTGGATTTGAATGGAATTGAATATATGTTTTACTTATAAATAGAGTGATTGAAATCCTTGGGTTCCACCTAGTTATTTGGGTGGATTTGGAAGAAAACAATATTAGCAGTTTCTATTTTCCTTGATTTTTTAATTATCATGTCATTTACTTGTAAGAAAAGTTTTACGAGTTATATTTTTTGTGTCACAGGTGTACATCATCAAACATGGATCAAGCCCATCATGGAGATCAAGAAGTCCTTGAAGAAAGAGAAAGAAATGCATTACATGATGACGAGTTGGATGCTGATATTATTTTGTTGGTGCTATTTGGAAGACACCATTCGGTTATTTTGCTTAGAATATTTTCGGATATCTCGGTTATTTTTGAGTATTTTCGGATATTTTTGGATATATTTCGGTTATTTTCGAGTATTTTTACTACTTTTATAAAATTTTCAAGTATTTTTGATTATTTGATCTATAAATAACTAATTATTTTGAAAATATAATTGTATTTCGGGTATTTCGGTTACCCGAAAGATTTCGATTCGGTACCGATTCGGTTACGGTTATTTCGGTTATAAAATTTAGTATCCATTCGGTTATTTTCAAATGTTCGGTTCGGTTATTTTTGCTTCGGTTTCGGTTCGGTACATTCGATTCGGTTTATTTGCCCAGGCCTACTAAAAACCCATGCACGTAGCTTTCTCTGTTTCTCCACTTCGTTGGATCAAATTCAATAGAATGAAACTGATCCTGAAGATTTCTTGGTGAATCCTAATTAAACGAATTGATTTTAGAACTATGAATGGAGCTACGCAATAATATAGTTGTCTTGATTAATATTACAATATACAAAAAAATGATTTGAAATAGAAAGCTTGATCAGTTGGCAACTTTGGATTTTTAGGTCAAGCCTTAAAACTACATTCATTTTGGGACTAAGAAACCTAACCAGAAGATGTTTCTGGTAAGAGACTAAGAGTAAGCCTAGCAGTAACAGAACAGACGAAAGCAGAGAAGAGCACAACTTGGACTCAAATGAGAAGATGGACTTCGAAACTCATCGCCTATCATGCCCAAAGACAGAATCATGTGGCATTACACCATGCTTTAAATATTAAAATCCCTATGCAATGATGACTCAATGGACATCTTCTCTCTCTTACTACTACATAAATTCTCATCCACACATACAAACATACTCAATATTTCACACTTATCTGATCCCATACTCAATAATTCATTTCTATATATATAATATGTGGCATTTCTGGTCCCTGCTAGTAACAACCAAGAAAAATGGATAAAAGATGGAGTCTTCAATGTATGACTGCTCTTGTCACCGGTGCAGCCAGCGGAATCGGGTTCGTCTTACTTCTCTGTTCTCTATATCATATTTTTAGCTCATTGTTCTGCTTATATTTCACATCCTAATTTTCAAGAAAGTAATTTATGTTTCTGAAAATGTTTTAGATATGCCATAGTAGAGGAGTCAGCTGGTTTTGGAGCTAGAATCCATGTATGCGACATCTCTGAAACTCTTCTCAATCAAAGTTTAAGTGAATGGGAAAAGAAAGGGTTTCAAGTGAGTGGTTCAGTCTGTGATGTAACTTCTCGTCCCGATAGAGAAAAACTGATGCAAACCGTTTCCTCGCTGTTTGATGGCAAACTCAACATTCTTGTAAGTAAACGATCTTATAGAAATGCCAAGCATAGTTGTTTAAATGGAGCTCCTTAAAATAAATCTTAATATATAGGTAAACAATGTTGGTGTACTTCGCGGGAAGCCAACAACGGAATATGTGGCAGATGATTTCTCTTTTCACATCTCAACAAATTTGGAAGCTGCTTTCCATTTTAGCCAGCTTTCACATCCTCTCTTAAAGGCTTCAGGATTTGGAAGCATCGTCTTTATGTCCTCTGTCACAGGGATTGTATCAGTTGAATGTGGATCCATTTATGGTCTAACGAAAGGTAACCAAGTTGCTACTAGAGGAAGTTTATTGCAAGACTGACTAGTCAAGAAGTAGTTTTCAATTTTTGTTTTTTTTTTTCTGTTGATTTCTTTTATAGGAGCTTTGAATCAGTTAACTAGAAATTTGGCATGTGAATGGGCAAAAGATGGCATAAGAGCCAATGCTGTTGCACCTAATGTTGTCAAGACTCCTCTGTCTCAATCTGTAATAAAAAAAAGACAACATTTACTCTTTTTTTTATGTGAATGTAATTAATCTCAATTCCTCTAATTATTTCTTAATTGTGTGTTCTTGAAGTATCTCGAGGACGTCGGTTTCAAGGAGGCATTATTTGGTAGAACTCCACTTGGTTGCGCTGGAGAGCCGAATGAAGTTGCATCACTAGTGGTCTTCTTGTGTCTACCTGCAGCTTCTTATATTACTGGTCAAACCATTTGTGTTGATGGAGGCCTCACGGTTAATGGTTTCTCCTATCAACCACAGGCTTGACGCTTGAGAATGGCTTTGTGCTCTCAAAGTTCTAGATCTAATATAAATTGTCACTCTATGAGTTTATACACGTAAACATAAATGAGTTTGCAATTCCATTTTGGAGATGCTAATCTCGCTTAGATAGAAGATTCGAGTACACCTGCAACACCAACATCTTGTGGCAATGTTTCTCTCATAAATCAAAATGTTATATGTTTCAAGTCATCTATATACGTCCCGATGCAAAATAACTGGATACAAATATCTGAGAAAAAAAATTGAGAATTGTAGCAATGATAGGATATATTACCGTCTATGTCACTGATTTTAAATGTTAATTGTAATACAACATGATTAATATTGTACTTATTTTTTGTTGTTGTTGCTCCGTCTATTTCACTGATTATACTTATTTATTGTTGTTGTTCCGTGTATGTCGTGTTTTATCTGTTTGTCTTAAACTTCGTGTTTTATTTTGTGATGTATTTGATTCTACACGACAAGAATGACCTTGTCCAGTTTCTTGTGATTTGTTTGATTATTTCTCTATTACAGTAATCCCACTTGCGAATAATTCGCGAGCAAGGCACGAACCTCCATACCGGTTTTGGTTCTCCCAAAAAATAAAAACTATCAAAGGAACACCTTACTTTGTCACGTTTGTTTTTAAATATTTGCACTCACTAGCAAAAAGTTGAGTGGTATTTAAGATCTTAAATAGTAATGGAATTATGTAAGCAATCAAAATACTATTTTGCTGATTATTTTTGGAAAAATTTGGACATTTTTTCACCTGTTATCTAATTTGTACGTGGTAGATGGGGATGAAATAGAATGGCCTGTTATACAACTCTTCAGATCCATGGTTTCTGGAGATTTAGACTTTATATATCCATCCAAACATCAAGATATCCGCGATTTCAGTTATAGATCCGTTGAAAATATGATAATAATAAAATATGAAAATGTCTAAAAAATTATTAAATAGTATTTTCAAAAATAAAATCTGATATATAGTATAAATAATTTAAATTCTATGTGTTCTTATATAGAAATAACAGAATATATGTAAATATATACTTAAATTATCTTTAATATATTTAATGAATATAGTTCCGACTATCCGAAGCTGAAAATTCGAATATCCGGGTTCGGTTTGATGGATCTAAGATTTTATAAGAAGTGAACCCTCTTTCAAAGTTTTCCATTAATATTTTATCTACTCTGATTCTATATATGTTATGTATTTGTGGTCATTGCTAGGCAAAACAAACAAAAAATGGATAAAAGATGGAGTCTTCAAAGTATGACTGCTCTTGTAACCGGTGGAGCCAGCGGAATCGGGTTCGTCTTTCTTCTCTCTATATCATTTTTTTAACCATTGTTTTGCTTGTTTAACATGTGCTTTTTTTTTGTGGGATACTTTAGGCATGCCATAGTAGAGGAACTAGCTGGTTTTGGGGCAAAAATCCATGTATGTGACATATCAAAAACTCTCCTGGATCAAAGTTTATGTGAATGGGAGAAGAAAGGATTTCAAGTGAGTGGTTCGGTCTGTGATGCATCCAATCGTCCCGAAAGAGAAACACTTATGCAAACTGTTACCACGATATTCGATGGCAAGCTTAACATTCTTGTAAGTTAATCTTAATTTAAAGAACCCAAGATTTATCTTTAGACTATGAAGAAATGACATGTATAGTAGGATATATCTTACTCTTTTCTGTTCAACAAATGTGAACAACGTTGGCACAATTCGCACAAAGCCAACAATAGAATATGTGGCAGAAGATTTCTCGTTCCATATTTCAACAAATTTGGAGTCTGCTTATCATCTAAGCCAACTTTCACATCCTCTTCTAAAGGCTTCAGGCTATGGAAGCATCGTCTTTATATCCTCTATTGCAGGGATTGTATCATTTGATGCTGCATCCATTTATGGTCTAACGAAAGGTAACTAGGGTTAATTGCAAGACTGACTAATCAATAGAGAGATTTTCTCCATTATACTAGACGAAATAGTATTGTGCATTTATGTATATATACTAGATTTTAACCCGCGGTATACCGCGGGGCTATAATTTTTTTAAGAAAATCAAAATATAATTTTTTTTTTGGTCAGGGATCAAAATATAATTTATTTAATAGATTATTTATATATATAACCTATTATTTAGTATTTTAAAAATGTACATATATATATATATATATATTATTAAGTGTACAGTTACAATGTTTTAGATAGCTTCATCGGATTATATATATATATATATAAAGATTGACTCGTGGTATACCGCAGGACTATATTTTAAAAAATAGTGAAATGTAAATAATTTGAAGTTTATATATAGATATAAACGATTATATTGTATTTTTTAAATACATATATAGTGTATGACCCGTATAATGATTTATATACATCTATATATTTGCAATCTAAACTAAATCAGAATCTAATATATCAAATCAGTATGTTAGAAGATTATGCTACAATTACAATTGTTATTATAATTTAATTCTTTCTTTAAGTTTGTTGGTATGATTATATTGGTGGGATTTTGTGTTGATAATGAATTTGATAAGTAATTAGTTGAAATAAGATATTTCAGAATTTTAATTCTAAAAAGAAACTGCGGAGATTTTTTTATGGAGAAAAATCATTAATTTATTTCTTAAAATCGTTTAGTTAGAGATATTGGAAGAAATTTTGGATGTGAAATTTTAAAAAGTAGTCGTGGAGTAATTATGGAGAGATTTGTGGCAATGTTTGTTTACTGGTAAATCTTTTATTTAAATTTGGTGTATTTAGTTGTAGAAATCTTGGAAAAAACGATTTTAGAAAGAAACTGTGGAAACTTTTTTGAGAGATTTTTGGCAATATTGTTTGTTGAGTGCAATATTCTTTCCATCTTTTATTTGATATTTTTAAACAAAAAAATTAATTCCAGTGGCATGACCTCGTAAATACTTCTCAACTCTAGGATTTATTTGCTAAATGTATTCCAAAAATATATATATAGATGAACTTATATATCTGATTAGGAGAATTTTTAATTACGTTTAATATATCTAAATGATGTTAATTTGATGCGGAAAAGCAGAATTTAATGTTGAGAGATACATTAATAAATTATATTAGTGTGGTATGCAAAATTCATGATTTTTCAACCCCAAAACCAGTTGGGATGATTCGATTGACCAAACTGTCAAAATATAGGGTTTTCAATCATATACTATTTTAAACCTATTTTTAATTAGGTTGATGAATCATAAAGCTTGTTCTAAATGGTTCCTAATTAATCTTTCTCCAAAACACACTTCCAACGGCTTGATATATAGTCCTAATGTCACACGATAATATAAAAGCTTTGTATTTCTACATTAGGTAAAATTTTCTATGGGATTCGTAATAATCATTATATTGTGTTTATGTCCAGGAGCTTTGAATCAGCTAGCAAGAAATTTGGCATGTGAATGGGCAAAAGACGGCATAAGAGCTAATGCTGTTGCTCCTAATTTTATCCGCACTACTCTGGTTCAAGCTGTAATCAATACACCCTCACGCTTTTTCATATATTTGTTCTTTTGCTGTTAACATCATCCACTTCTTATTCTTGTTTTTTACAATCTTGTAAACAATCAGTTTCTCGAAGACGCCGGTTTCAACGAGAGTTTGTCCAGTAGAACTCCACTTGGTCGCGTTGGAGAACCAAGAGAGGTTGCATCACTTGTGGCTTTTCTGTGTCTACCTGTAGCTTCATATATTACTGGTCAGACCATTTGTGTTGATGGAGGTCTTACTGTTAATGGCTTCTCCTACCAGCCACAGGCTTGAGCCGGGTCTTGTCTTGTGTGTTGGTGTCATCAAGAATGTCCAACTATATATTCTCATGTAAAATATTTTATCGAAGCAAAACTTGTCTAATTTGACTCGAAAAATAATATGTTGCGTTGGCGATACAAATTAATTACATGAGATCAATCTAAGTACCCAAAAATTAATAAATGTACTCTTTTTATTCATACCTATAAATAGTTACCTTTTGCCAAAAAAAAAACCCTATAAATAGTTACCTCTCGAATTTCAATATGTACATTCTAAACATGTTACTATCCTTAATTTCATTATATTCTGAAGAACATCATCACTTACATCATCTATTCTCCCATATTAATTTAATGGAAGAGGTATCATATTTACGTCATCTTCACTTGCCCCATTAATATTTAACACTAACCTAATTCATTTCTTATGATTACTTTGATCTCTAATTTGTCTCCCTCTTGTTGATTGGTGAGAACCTCAGTCGATGAGCATACATCGAGTAATCAATATCTATGATCGGATACCTATAGTTTACATAGTTCGAATTGAGATTTCATTGTTCTAACACTCATCCACAGCCTAAGTGGAAGAATTGTAGATGCTCAGGTTGAAGCGAAATTTAAAAAGTGAAGAGGGCAGTAGGAAGGCTTTTGGAGGATATATCAACATATTGGTGTTTGGAGGGAAAATTAAGCACATGAACCTGACCAAGAGAGACCTTTCTTATTCTCCACAAACCCTAATTCGATGCAATTTAAATTTCCACCTTAATTTTCTTCCATCTTCCTCTATATATGTAATATCTGTAAACTCATGATATGTAAGTGTAAACTCATATAGATGTTCCAATTCGAGTTTCATGTAAGTGAAAAAGAAAAATGTCGCGCGTTAACCGGGCCTTGTGGCCTAGTGGTAAAGGGGTCACAGCTGTGACTTCCGCCACCAGAGTTCGAAGCACGACCACTGGCAGATTTACATAGGGAATTGCCAGTCTCGTGGGATTAGTCCTTGGGCCTAGGAAGCTTTTGGGAGATCCGCGGTTATTCAAAAAAAAGAAAAATGTCGCGCATTTGGTGTGAATTAGACCACTTTTCTTTGCTCTATAATTAAACAGGAAAAATTAGAATCGAAATAAATATTTCCCCATTTTTTTTGTTTTTTGGTTTTAAATATATAGTGACACGTGGGATTTAACTCAACAGAAAATAGGCATGCGTCATCTATCTCAGTATAAATTCCATATGTTGCATCTGAGTCAGTAAAAACTCAAGACTAACAACATTTTGATCAATATTAATTTCGGCATACAATTTGAAATTCATGTCGATTATTTGAAAATTTTGTTTGTTCAGATTGAAATACGCATTATGTATTAGTTGGTGTATAAAAACACATCGCGCATTTAATTGATGTCGCAATTCATTACTTTTCCGAAAATGAGCACCAAAAGTATGAAAGAATCATTTGCCTTTATGTTACCTAAACACGTGAACAGTAGTATTTTGTGAGTGAAGTTAATGAAATAAATACAAAATGGTAAGTTTAGGTCAAGATTTTGACTAATAAAAGTCATTTTTGCTCTTGACCACTAGCTTCTATATTTTTGTCATGTTCTTTATTAAGGCTAATATCTCCACCACACATTCAAACATACTCATTAATTTACACTAATCTTTTATTTTTCTTTTGGTAAACAATTGACACTTATCTAATACATTGAATAATGTATATATAATATGTAGTATTTCTGGTCATTGCAAGTAACGTACGAGGAAAATGGAAAAGAGGTGGAGTCTCCAAGGTATGACTGCTCTTGTGACTGGTGGAGCCAGCGGAATCGGGTTTTTCTTTCTTCTCTCTATGTCAATTTTTTTACCCATTGTTCTGTTTCTATTATACATTCTAAATGGTCAAAGTTTTAAGTTTAAGTTTATGAAATGTTTAGTTATGCCGTAGTAGAGGAGTTAGCTGGCTTTGGAACTAGAATCCATGTATGTGACATCTCTGAAACTCTGCTGAATAAAAGTTTAAGCGAATGGGAAAAGAAAGGGTTTCAAGTAAGTGGTTCAGTCTGTGATGCATCCAATCGCCTCGAAAGAGAAACACTTATGAAAACTGTCACAACGATATTCGATGGCAAGCTTAACATTCTTGTAAGTTAATCTTAATTTAGAGAAACTAAGCTTATTCTTTAGGCTATTAAGAAATGACATGTCTATATATATATATATATATATATATATAACGATTTTTCTCGCTTTTTTTCTATTCAATATAGGTGAATAACGTTGGCACAATTCGCACAAAGCCAACAATAGAATATGAGGCAGACGATTTCTCGTTCCATATTTCAACAAACTTGGAATCTGCTTATCATCTAAGCCAACTTTCACATCCCCTCCTAAAGGCTTCAGGCTATGGAAGTATTGTTTTTATTTCCTCTGCTGCAGGGATCGTATCATTTGATGCTGCATCCATTTATGGTCTAACGAAAGGTAACCATGTTTAATACTAGAGGCATTCATTGCAAGACTGATTAATCAATGGAGGGATTTTCCATTGTACTTGACGCAATAGTATTGTGGATTTATATATGTTTCATTATGCATATATAAAATTTATATATCTGATTAGGAGAATTTATTACGTTTAATTCAAATAATGTTTAGAAGAAATTGTTTTTATTTTATTTTCATGTGTAGCTAAATTAATGAAATCTTATTTTAGTATGGTATGCAAACACTTTTTGTTTCGGAAATATATAATTCAGACTGTCAAATATAGGGTTTCCATTCATATTCAATAACATATACAAACAAAACTAATTTATAGCTATGTTATTGGATCATAAATCTTTTTCGTATTATTTATATGGTTCATAACCTTTCTCCAAAAGTTACTTCCAATGGCTAATTGATTGACCTAGTATCATTCAGTTCTATTTGTAAATTAGGTCTAATTTTCTTTGGTATTCGGTATTCCTAATAGATGTCCCTCGTAGTCATAGTGTAACTTTTTCTTGTTTGTATATAGGAGCTTTGAACCAGCTAGCAAGAAATTTGGCATGTGAATGGGCAAAAGACGGCATAAGAGCCAACGCTGTTGCTCCTAATTTTATCAACACTGCTCTTGCTCAATCTGTAATCAATACACCCTCGTCCGATCCTTTTTCAATTTTTTTTTCCTTTACTATTAACATCAGCATCCACTTCTTATTCTTGTTTTTTATTTGTAAACAATCAGTTTCTCGAAGACGCCGGTTTTAACAAGAGTTTGTCAAGTAGAACTCCACTTGGTCGCGCTGGAGAACCAAGAGAGGTTGCATCACTTGTGGCTTTTCTATGTCTACCTGCTGCTTCATATATTACTGGTCAGACCATTTGTGTTGATGGAGGTCTTACTGTTAATGGCTTCTCCTATCAGCCACAGGCTTGATGAGCTGGGTCTTGTGTTGTGTGTTGGTCTCATTAAGAACTTCCAACGAAATATTATTATATTTGCAATCCCCCGCACCGGTTACGAGTGATAAACCATCATTAGTATTAACAATAAATTTCTTTGGACTTCCGTACTCTGAGAATAATCGTTCACTTCAAATGTGATATAGTCAGTAGCTCCATAATCAAGAATCCATAGATATGTGAGTTGAGGATTAGGACACAATTATTTTCGATAATGCATTTTCTATTTACCCGTTCAGTATTATTCATACATTCTCCAAGAAAATGCTTCTTATAAGGAATATTATATGTGGATCAGAAAAATATGAGGATTGAAATCATTGAGCCGGGTGACCATAAGTATAAAACGACTCTCGGCAATGATTTCTGTCCAAAAGCAATGATCTATCCTTGAAATTCATTCAACCTTGAAAATACTTTACATGACATCTACTTCTTACATAAAAGCCAAAGAGCAAGAAAATCACAAGATATATAAAAAATAAAAATAAAAAGTAATTACAACATACTATAACGGCTACAAATAAAAAGAACATAGTTACACCTTCGCAAATATTCAGCAGAAAATCGGTCAATAGAAAGAAGCAAAGCACAAATGAGAATTTTAGAGTCATACGATTTGTTAACTTTGGATATTTGTAAATGGGATGAGCAAGAAACCTAAGAGAAATAAAATAAAAGAACCTAGCTAATTAGAAGTAAAGCACTCAAAGAATGAAAGAGACATTGGGTTTGATTGGTAACAGCTTTACAAAGCTGTACAAAACATACAGTTTTAACAGTTACCAATCACAAAAACTTTATCAAAAGCGTTACAAACAGTTTTACTCTTAGCTTTTTTGTACAGCTTTCTTATTATTAGGGATAATATTATCCCACATTGGAAAGGCCAAGGGATCTTGACTAGTATATAAGATATATGGATCTCTCCATTCATTGCCAATTGGTTTTGAGTTGGAAGCCCATATTCTAATATGGTATCAGAGCCCGATCCATACATGTCCAAATCTAATCCACCATCGGCCCGGTCCAATAGTTGGCCCGCCGATCCATGCCCGAGCATACCGAGATCAATGGCTAGAGCCATCATCTCGAGGGGACGTATTAGGGATAATATTATCCC
The DNA here is from genome assembly GCF_000004255.2 of Arabidopsis lyrata subsp. lyrata. NCBI lineage: Eukaryota > Viridiplantae > Streptophyta > Magnoliopsida > Brassicales > Brassicaceae > Arabidopsis > Arabidopsis lyrata. Next base: position 13,499,665 of record NW_003302552.1, read on the forward strand.
ACATTGGAAAGGATAAGGGATCTTGACTAGTATATAAGATATATGGATCTCTCCACAGCTAAAAGATTTGTACAGCTTTTGGTTACCAATCAGATCCATTGTTTTTTTGTTACCTAACCAACACGTTGAATGTTTTACCAATTTTTGTTCACTAGTCTGACTGACTTGTCGTTTCAGTTGTCTTTTGTGAATGAAATTAATGAAAAAAAGACAAAAAAATGAGTAAGTTTAGGTCAACATTTTGACTATTAAAAGTCATTAATTTCTGCTATTGACCACTAACATATATTTTTGTCATGTTCGTTACTATGGCATATACAAACATACTGACTTATTGACCCTTATCTTTTCTTTTCATGGTAAGAAAATTGACACTTACCTTATATATAAATCATTTTTGGTCATTGCAAGTAACATTCAAGGAAAATGGACAAAAGATGGAGTCTCCAAGGTATGACTGCCCTTGTGACCGGTGGAGCCAGCGGAATCGGGTTCGTCTTTCTTCTCTGTTTTCTCTATATCAGCTGTTTTACCCATTGGTCTGACTCTGTTTTAACATTCTATAAGGTCAAAGATTTTAAGGAATTTATGTTTGTGGAATGTTTTAGTTATGCCATAGTAGAGGAGTTAGCTAGTTTTGGAGCCAGAATCCATGTATGTGACATCTCTGAAACTCTGCTTAATCAAAGTTTAAGTGAATGGGAAAAGAAAGGGTTTCAAGTGAGTGGTTCAATCTGTGATGTAGCCTCTCGCCCCGAGAGAGAAAAACTGATGCAAACCGTCTCTTCGCAGTTCGATGGCAAACTCAACATTCTTGTAAGTAAATTGCTTTTTAAAGATACTAATCAAGTGAAGCATATTCATGAGGGAAATCTTTTAAAGACACATTTGTTCAACATTCTTAGGTAAACAATGTGGGCGTAATCCGCTCAAAGCCAACAACAGAATATACGGAAGACGATTTCGCTTTGCATATATCAACAAACGTGGAAGCTGCTTACCATTTTAGCCAGCTTTCACATCCTCTGCTAAAGGCTTCAGGCTATGGAAGCATCATCTTTGTTTCCTCTATTGCTGGGGTTACATCTTTTGACGCTGGATCAATTTATGGTCTAACAAAAGGTAACAAGAGACAGAGTTACTACTAGATGCATAGTATTCATTGCAAGACTGACTAATGTCATTTTATTTTTCATGTTTTGTTGATTTATTTTACAGGAGCTTTGATTCAGCTAGCTAAAAATTTGGCATGTGAGTGGGCAAAAGACGGCATAAGAGCCAACGCTGTTGCGCCTAATGTCATCAATACTCCTCTGTCTCAATCTGTAATAAAATGACAACTTTTTTTTTCTGTGAATTTAACAACCTCAATTCCTCTAATCATGTCTCAATTTTGTTTCTTTTAGTATCTTGATGTCGCCGGTTTCAGGGAGGCATTGTTCAGTAGAACTCCACTTGGTCGCACTGGAGAGCCAAGAGAGGTTGCATCACTTGTGGCTTTTCTTTGTCTACCTGCTGCTTCTTATATTACTGGTCAGACCATTTGTGTTGATGGAGGTCTCACTGTTAATGGCTTCTCCTATCAGCCACAGGCTTGATAATAGCCTTGTCCTGTTCTGTTTGTTGGTCTTAAACGATGTTTTCAATGTTTTCTCAGTAATAAAAACTCCTACTATGAGTTTATGAACAAAAACATAAACGATATCAAAATTACATGGTGGAGATGCTAATCTCTCTTAAAATAGTAGTTCTGATTATACATCAAAATGTTCTATTCCATCCTCTGTTTACTATTAAGTAACTAGATATCTCCCAAAGAAAGAATCATGTGACATCACAATATGTTTTACAATCCCTAAAAGGTCAAAATTTCAAGGAACTTTTATGTTTCTGAAATGTTTAGGTATGCTGTAGTAGAGGCGTTAGCTAGTTTTGGAGTTAGAATCCATGTATGCGACATATCCGAAACTCTTCTTACTCAAAGGTTAAGTGAATGGCTCAGTCAGTGATGTGACCCTCATGGAAATCCCTAAAGTTTGATATGATTTAAATCACGGATCTTTAAAGAAAAGTTGGGACCGGCTCAATAGTTAAACCCAATATATATCAAGAGTGAATTTCAAAACTAGCATATAATAGAGACATAAAATAAAGCAATGACAAAGAGATAAACCCAAAATTCAATGGATGGCAAAGAGAAAAACTTTTGTCACCTAAATGCATAATGTATTGTTATACTATTTTATGACATGCTATTAATTTTGAAAATGATGTGGTGTGCCCATACTGGATTCATATAAATGTTATGATATATATCTTTAACGAATGATAATTATACCATTTAAATGTAAACCCAATATTTTTATGTTAACATGTTTACATAAACAAACATGCATTTGTTTGTGGACCTTCCGGTTTTCCCGCCAAAACGTGACTTCCGGTTTTCCCGCCAAAAAATATGATTTCCGGTTTTTCTGCCAAAACGTAATTTCACGTTTTTCGCCAAAAACGTGATTTCTAGTTTTCTCGCCAAAACATGTGTTTCATGATTCCATCCAGCCAAAAACTTGGTTCCACGTTTTCCCGCCAAAAACAAAATTTCTATTTTTCTACGAAAAATATGATCCCATGTTTTCCTGCCAAAAACGTTATTTCGTGTTTTTCTGCTAAAAACGTGATTTCGTGTTTTTCTGCCAAAAATGTGAATTTTTTTTCCAGAAAAATATGTGAATTTCATGTTTTACCGTCAAAAACGGAAATTTTGTTGTAATCATATTTTTAATTATAAGAACCTAATTGCTTGCTAATAACACTTGAATCACATCACACTCTAATCGTTTTGCCATTCGATGGTGACATGCGATTAGGGTCATCACATCACACCCGAATCGGGTTGCCATTCGGGGCCTCAAGATTAGGGTCATAACATGTCAAAATTAGAAAAGACCAAATCAATATTTTTACAAACGAAATATATCATGTATCATGCATGTCTATTTTCAATGAATTAAGCGCAAAATGGCATTCAGTATCAAAATGTTTTTCATGAAACGTCTACACTTAAGAAAATTTGCTGCTAGAAAATGGACTTATTTTTGTTTCCTGATATGATTGTCAAGGTTGTGACATTTTGATTCTTATTTAGATACTGTCTTAATTTTACTCCGAGGTTCTTACTCAGTGTTGGTTATAGTATTTCACCCTCATTTCTCGGTTTTTCTGTAGGTACAATTTGATGTCGTCGTATATATGAATGATTTTAAAAGATGGTACTAAGGTTATATATGGATGGTCTGGCTCCAGTCGCTGTTAATAAAAAATATTTAATCGAACAAGTAAACATGCTATATAACCTTGTCGGCAAGAATGATTGCACCAAGTCGAAAGTTAACTTTGATCATCAAAACATTCTTGAATTGGTGCATATATATATATATATATATATATATATATATATATATATATATATATATCTTTTTTTTGGGTGCATAGATCATTTGCTTATTACACCCTTTTTTTGGTCACATTTGTTTTGAACATCATTTCTTCTGTAGATCAATCCCCTTGCATGCCGAGACATCTAGTAACCAGCTAACTGGTACCTACTGAGGCCAAGTTAAACTTTGATTACAATCTTAGCAGCATCCTATTTGACATCAAAGACTATTTCGAAATTCTCCAGAGCAAAGATTTCTAAGAGAAGTTTTGCCAAAAAGAAAGAAGCCTATTGATGTGTGTTGTTATCTAAACACGTGAAATCTTTACCAAATTTTGTTCACCATTATGACTTCTGGTTTTAGTTTTCTTTTGTGAGTGATGCATGTTACTGAAAAAGACAAATTAGTAAGTTTGGTCGAAGATTTTAACTTTAAATAGTCATTTTTGCGTGGACCCCCTAACTTAGGTATTTTAATTAGTCATGTTCTCTTGTACGGCTGCATAACATTTCCATCACACTGACAAATCATATTCATTAATTCGCACTTACTGAAATCCAAATTCATTGTGTTATGTATGGCATTTCTGTTCATTTCTAGTCACATGCAACGTCACTAGTTGGCCAATGTTTTATGTTTCCTACGGATGCTTAATTAATGTATCCAGCTCATATTCAAATGGCTTTATTGATCTATCTACACACTATATATAATCTGTGGAATCTCTGGATAGTGATAAGTCATAGCGAAAGATGGATAATAACAAATGGAGTCTTCACGGTATGACCGCTCTTGTGACAGGTGGAGCCAGGGGAATCGGGTTTGTCTTTCTTTTATATTTTCTCTATATCACCTATTTTATCTATTGTTCTGCTTCTATTTAATATCCTAAATGACCATTAATATCCTAAATTTACCTTTGTGGAATGTTTAGATATGCCATAGTAGAGGAGTTAGCTGGTTTTGGAGCTAGAATCCATGTATGCGACATATCTGAAACTCTGCTTAATCAAAGTTTAAGTGAATGGGAAAAGAAAGGGTTTCAAGTGAGTGGCTCAGTCTGTGATGTAACGTCTCGTGCCGAGAGAGAAACACTGATGCAAACCGCTTCCTCGCTTTTCGATGGCAAACTCAACATTTTGGTATGTAACTTGATGTTAAAGAAACTGATCGAGTTTAGGATTTTTGTGGGGAAAAAACTTTTAAACTCTCATTTTGTTCATTTTAGGTTAACAATGTGGGTGGAATTCGCAATAAGCCAACGATAGAGAATGTGGCAGAAGATTTCTCGTTCCATATCTCAACAAACTTAGAATCTGCTTATCATCTTAGCCAACTTTCACATCCTCTCCTAAAGGCTTCAGGATTTGGAAGCATCATTTTCATTTCCTCTATTGCAGGTGTTGTAAGGATGGCTTGTTCATCAGTTTTTTCTGTAGCCAAAGGTAACTAGAGTTGCTACTAGAGGCAAGACCAAGTATCAAAGGGAATATTTTTTAAATGTTTTTGATATATTTTACAGGAGCTCTACATCAGCTAGCTAGAAATTTGGCATGTGAATGGGCAAAAGACGGCATAAGAGCCAATGTTGTTGCGCCAAATGCTATCACGACTCCTCTGTCTCAACCTGTAATTAAAAGAAGCATCCTTTACATTTTCTTTTGTGTGAATGTAACAACTTCAATTCCTCTAATCATCTTTCAATTTTTTATTTTTAAGTTTCTTGATGACATCGGTTTTAAGGAGGCATTGTTGAGTAGAACTCCACTTGGCCGTGTTGGAGAGCCAAATGAAGTTGCATCACTAGTGGTCTTCTTGTGTCTACCTGCAGCTTCTTATATTACTGGTCAAACCATTTGTATTGATGGAGGTCTCACTGTTAATGGCTTCTCCTATCAGCCACAGGCTTGATAATAGCCTTGTCCTGTTCTGTTGTTTGTCTTAAATTTGCAATGTTTACTAATAAAAAGTCGCTCACTATGAGTCTATGAGTCGAAAACAACGATATCACAATTTGATTACACTCGCAATGTATCTATCATACATGAAAATGTTCTATTCCATTCTGTTTTTTTTTTTTTTTTTTGTTGAAATATCAAAATAATTGAATCAAATAAGAGTATTTATAGAAGTAGAACCTTTAGCTTGAAACAGAGCCAATGCATAACAAAAAACAGAGCAACGAGAGTGAACAGAGCACTCAAATCATCCTTGTGCTAGTTAGGATGTCTGGACCTGAACCAAAGTTGGAGCAGCCCACATAGCTTCTGACTTTCAAAGTATAGCATGGACATGATTTGCGACCAGATTGTCTTCTCAATCGTATTAGCATGTTGAGTATGCGTGTGGTAGTGATTGTTATGCTTCCTCTCGTTTCGCTCCCTCTACAAATAGTACAATTTAGCTTGAAAAGCCAACCGAAGAGAATGTATGAGTTCCCTTCAAATGTATGTGTGATAAGTCGTTGGTTCATCTCATTCTAACCTGGGTAAGGTGCCATCTAAAGTAAGTCCCCAACAACAGCTAGCCAGACTATGTACGAGTAGAGACAAGCAAAGTATAGGTGCTTGCGCGTCTCATCTGGCTCACCACGGAAAAGAAAGGCCGAAATACATCCCAATTGCCGCTTCCTAGACCTCGTCGATAACCTGTCTCTTATTTCCAACCAAGAGATAAAAGCAAAGCGAGGAGCAACCCGGGGAAACCAAATGATTTTGCTTCAGTCTTTAGTGTCGCGACGGGTACGTATCTAGTCCCAAGTACAAGCTGTAGAGAATGTTGGGCGGTAGTCATCTAGCGAGTGGGGCCATAGGACTACATATCTACCCACTCCTAGCTCCGGTACTATCAAGCCACAAATGCTTTTTATCTCCTCCAAGTTTCTCTCCAGATAGCATCTAAATCTACAACTTGAACCGATAACCACCTATGAGACCTTGGCATATCTCTGAACTCCCGGATTACGAATGCCACTCTTGCCGGCTATGTCAAGCAAACGTCCCATGGGGAACCACCTATCCAGCCAGAAAAACGTCCCAAAGGTCTATTTCTTTGTTTTTTAGGAATTTTGTAAGATTTGCGAAACAGAATTCGATAGTTGTATCATGCAATATAGAGTCGTATATATACTCTTATTTACATGAATATTGGCTACTACAAATTCTTTGTTGATTATGCTGCTAGATATATAGCCATATAAATTTTGTTAGATACTAATAATATTCGCCAACATTTTGTGAAAATTAAAATGGAGATGAAATCGTTTGTTGTCAGTTTGTGTGGCCAGTAAGCAACCGATGGCCACTTAATTATTGGTTTTTTTCAATGGTTGTGTAAGCACAGAAATTCCCATAGCCGTTTGTGGCTAAACGCAATTTACCAGTGGTTTAAGTGGCTAATTGATACATGCTGATCTAAAATTTTTATGCTAATATAAATTAGTTTTAATTATTATATAGATATTAACTATGCGCATGACACGTAAATGGTGTACCAATATGTGGTGCACTATTAACTAAGGGGTCTCCATTATTAATTGATAAAGTCTTTCTTTACCACACAAGGATTGTCAAAAGGAAAAGTAGTATTTTCGTACTACACCCTTCTCACGGATATGTGTGGTCGTACGGTCATTTTCATATAATGTGGAATTTTGAACAGAGAGGTTTCAAAGTTCAAAACTATCACTACTAGTCTTGATCAATTCTCTATAAGATCTGTGATCTTGGTTGAAGAAAAGAATCGTCGCAGGTTGATAACAAGGAATGGCAAAGGAAGGGGGCTTGCGAGAGAACTCAAGATGGAGTCTTGGAGGCATGACCGCTCTTGTCACTGGTGGCTCTAAAGGCATCGGGTCAGTCCCCATTGTGAATCTTGACTACCATTTTATATGCTCTTTTAATGTATTGTCATGTTTAGTTATGGAAGAACTAACTATGTATGTGTGTGCGTGTCATGAATAGGGAAGCTGTGGTGGAAGAACTAGCAATATTGGGAGCAAGAGTCCACACATGTGCCAGAGACGAAACTCAGCTTCAAGAACGCTTACGTGAATGGCAAGCCAAAGGCTTTCAGGTCACCACTTCTGTCTGCGACGTCTCTTCTCGTGACCAACGAGTGAAACTCATGGAAACTGTTTCCTCTCTCTACCAAGGAAAACTCAACATCCTCGTAAGTATGTATACATATATAAGCTTCGTCCTCCTCGGCTTGGGATCTACAAGAACCCAATCATGCTGTGTTTTTTGTTGTGTCTATACATATATATAGGTCAACAATGTGGGAACGTCAATATTCAAGCCGACCACAGAGTATACAGCAGAAGATTTCTCTTTTGTAATGGCTACAAATCTCGAGTCAGCTTTCCATCTCTCACAGCTTTCGCACCCATTGTTAAAAGCCTCCGGCTCAGGGAGCATCGTGCTCATGTCCTCTACTGCTGGAGTCGTGCATGTCAATGTTGGATCCATCTATGGAGCAACCAAAGGTACCGTATATATATATGTATATCCTTAACACAATATGTTATCATGTGTTATGATGCTTACACATGCATATATTTTAGGAGCCATGAATCAGCTGGCTAGAAACTTAGCTTGCGAATGGGCGAGCGACAACATAAGGACTAACTCTGTTTGTCCTTGGTATATCACAACTCCTTTGAGTAACGATGTAAGGCCAACATTTAAATTTCTCGTTCGTACTATGAAAAACAAAACATACGTATTATTACTTCTGGTTTTAATTTATGTGTGAAAATCTCTTAGTTTTTCGATGAAGAGTTTAAGAAAGAAGCGGTGCGTAATACACCGATGGGACGTGTTGGAGAGGCAAATGAAGTCTCATCGCTTGTGGCATTTCTTTGTCTTCCTTCAGCTTCTTATATTACTGGTCAGACCATTTGTGTTGACGGAGGTGCCACTGTCAACGGTCTTTCCTTCAAGACTCTGCCTTAAAACACATATAGTATATATGAATGTGTTTGGATCATATTTTCAATTATTAAACCTACGGGTTATATACATCGTCAATATGTAATAAATGTAATTTAGATGTGTTTCTAAATTCGCTAAACGAATGTGTCCCTATGTTCTGTTTCTATGAGATCCTTAGATATATATGCTTGCAGGGTGTCATATTAATCTTTCTCAGTAAAGCTTTCAAAGATGACGACCAAAAGTATCTTTCTATGATTCTCTCCACACGTAATATTAGAATTATTTGCCAGACATCGAGACTTGAAAAACTTGTGGACTATAGACAATTTTGAACATCCTTTAGGGTGTGGGTCTAATACGAATTCGAGACCCAATTCTTCTTCCGCTGCCTTTGTTTAGCACCGGTGGGTCGTGTTCCATAGCTTTGCATGGTTGGAACACAATGGATCTTTTCAGTTTTCTAAAGTAGTTTGCTAGCTTACGTAAGGAGATATGGAAAAAGAGGTTGCCAAAGTAACATCAAACGCAAAATGGTAAAATTATAAGGCTTCAGTGAAGAGAAATCCTTTCATTCTTTATGAGATATTTGTATAAATTTCATCAAACAAAACTTGTTTTACACTCAAGAAATGAAACCAATTAAGTACTTGAGACCAAACAAAAAATCCAGAAACAAACTCTTATTGTGAACCTTTCTTTTTTTTTTGATCATTTAAACAGTCTAGAGTACCTCTCGAGTTTGATTGAATCCAAAACCTGTTATTTCGCTAAACATGTTATTACTGATTACTAGCCTTTTGATTAACTTCAGAGGACTCATCATCACTTACATCATCATAGCCAAACCCTTTTTCTTTTAAATTGGATAACGCATCATTTATTAGAATATGGGTTTCAACTCAAAACCAATTGGCAATGAGTGGAGTGACCCATATCCCTTATATATTACTTAGGATCTCTTCCAACTTCCGATGTGGGACATTATGTCCTAATATCATTAGTTACGTCATCATCACTTTCCTAATTAAATTTTTTTTTTTCCTAATTAAATATTTTAACCTAAACTAATTCAGTCTTATCATTACTTTGATCTCTAATTTGTCTCAGCCAAAACGTCATTAATTAGGATATCTTTCCACAATTTCTTTGAAGATTCTCTTAACCTCGTATCATTTAGACACTATAAATAAGCCATTTTTCCATTATCATTTTGTTATCAAACTAGAAGTCTAGAACAGAAACATCCACAACAATGGCTAAAGTAGAACAGAACAGATGGAGTTTATACAAGGAGATGAGTTTGCAAAGAATATTGCACCGAATATACCAATGCGGTGCGCTGGAGAGCCAGAAGAAGTGGCTGCAAATCTGCAATGACTGCTTTTCTGTGTCTACCTGCAGCTTCTTACGTTACAGGTCAAACAATTTGTGTTTATGGTGCTCTCTCCGTTCAGGCCTTCTAAATACTTCCACCAAGTCAATCTCTTACCAGACAAGAGTATTGTCCTGTTCACATTCATGTTTGTTTTTTTCCATTTTTAGTTGCATTTTATGTTTTGTTTCCAACCATGTGAATGGTTTATTGAATAAAAGTAATTTTATTTGCCTTATGTATCAAATATCTGGTTATAATGTCTCTCACCAGTTCAACTAACATATAGTAATCCTACATTTGTTCTGAAACAGTGAAACATGAGTCAATCCCATGTAGTTGGGCCAAACCCTTACTCGAGGCCCATTATTTTGATTAAGCTAACAAAAAACATGAAAATGCCTTCCTTACACGTACATCGTTATGTGGCCTAGTATGTACAAACGGACATTATCAATCATTCATTATGACTTTTTCTTATCCAAACATTCAGATCTCCAAGAAAATATCTTTAGCTCTGTGGTTCATATTCCAAAAATGGCTAAGACATGGAAAGCTTGAGAGACAAACCTAGATGGAGTCTTGTAGGCATGACCGCTCTTGTTACCGGTGGCTCCAAAGGCATCGGGTCAGTCCAATTTCTCCTACATTACCTAGTACCTACTTTCTTACTAGATCAATATTGAATCTGAGCTCTCATCAATAATAGATTTATATGGAACTTTGATTTTATTTCGCTGTTTAATCAGCACATATCCCCGGAAAAAAGAATAGCTTGGTAATCTAGATGTGTGCTATGACCTATGAATAGAGAAGCTGTGGTGGAGGAACTAGCTATGTTAGGAGCAAGAGTCCACACATGTGCCAGAGACGAAACTAAGCTTCAAGAAAGCTTACGTAACTGGCAAGCAAAAGGGTTTCAGGTTACCACTTCTGTTTCCGACGTTTCTTCTCGTGGCCAACGAGAGAAACTTATGGAAACTGTTTCCACTATCTTTGAAGGAAAACTCAATATACTTGTAAGTACATAACTAAACTTTGATCCATATAGGAAACGATTATGTTGTGTTTTCTTAAGTTTTCGGTTTGGATCAATATATAAGGTAAACAATGTGGGAACGTGTATAGCCAAACCGACCTTAAAACATAGAGCGGAAGATTTCTCATTTACGATGGCTACAAATCTCGAGTCAGCTTTTCATCTCTCACAGCTCGCGCATCCTTTGTTGAAAGCTTCGGGTTCAGGGAGCATCGTGCTAATCTCCTCCGTCTCTGGAGTTGTACATGTCAATGGTGCATCCATCTATGGATTATCTAAAGGTATATCTTCATGTATCTATATTCAAACAATTAATGATGCATCGGGTTCTGAGAGTTACGAAATGTAAGTGTATTTTTAGGAGCTATGAATCAGCTAGGAAGAAACTTAGCATGCGAGTGGGCAAGTGACAACATAAGGACTAACTCTGTGTGTCCATGGTTCATAGAAACTCCTTTAGTTACCGAAGTAAGGCAATAAATAAGAGAATTAAAAGTTATGTATATTGTTACTTCTCAATTTTAATTTACAAGTGAAAAATCTCTCAGGTTCTTAGTAATGAAGAGTTTAGAAGAGAAGTGGAGAGTAGGCCACCGATGGGACGTGTTGGAGAAGTAAATGAAGTATCATCGCTTGTTGCATTTCTATGTCTTCCTGCAGCTTCTTATATAACAGGTCAAACCATTTGCGTTGATGGAGGTTTCACTGTTAATGGTTTCTCTTTTAAGCCTCTGCCTAATTAAGACGTAGAGTGTTTCTGTTTTTAACATTTTGAGTGTATTCTATCTAATTAAACTCACAATTTTAGTTTCTTAACCGAAGTTTCTTGGATAATTAATCAACGTAGAGTGTTTTTTTTTTTGTGAACTTGTTTATACACATGTAAACATAAACACAGTTACACAAACAAACAAAAAAGTTGGCGTTGATTGATATTTATCCACCAATCTTCTTAAATTCTCTAGACATTGAATTGAACCATAAGTAATAAATTAAGGCAGTTATGTTAAAGCAGTCCCAACCACCCACCAAACGGGAGAGATGAATTTGTATCTTAGGAAGTTAAGACGTGATGTGTTGATGTTGGTGGAACTAGCTTCCGCGTATGCAAATTAGTCGTGTTGACGTTTCATGTTTGTTTGTATTCAAGTGAGCGACTGGGGCATGTATCAGAGTCCTCGACATTTGTATGGAAAACTTGAGCTGATCCAATGTAGTTGGGTAACCTTAGGCTCATTATTAAAGTACTCGACAGGTTGGAGTGGTCCAACCATCTATTTTCTAAATATTGTGAACCAAAAAAAAAAAAAAAAAAGCATTTCCTACACATTTGGATCGTTGCGTGTGGTCTTGGTCTAGTATGGACGAACGGTCTATAAATTTATATACACAGAAATAGAAATAAAAATCTCCATATGAATAGATATCTTCTCTGTGGCTGATAACAAAAAATGGCAAAGAGAGGGGAAAGCTTGAGAGACAAATCTAGATGGAGTCTTGAAGGCATGACTGCTCTTGTTACCGGTGGCTCCAAAGGCATCGGGTCAGTCCCAATTCTTCTACCTTATCTACTTCCATTCTAGTTCAGTACTCAAACTGAGATCTTATGATGTCAATCTTAGATTTATTTGGATCTTTTGATAGTATTTGTATATATGTTTAACCAACCCAACCCCTGAAAAGTTTAAGGGCTTAATGATATGTATAAACTCATATTGATGTATAAATAGAGAAGCTGTGGTGGAGGAACTAGCCATGTTTGGAGCAAGAGTTCACACATGTGCCAGAGACGAAACTCAGCTTCAAGAACGCTTACGTGAATGGCAAGCCAAAGGGTTACAAGTCACCACTTCTGTTTGCGATGTTTCTTCTCGTGACCAGCGAGTGAAACTCATGGAAACTGTTTCCTCTCTCTTCCAAGGAAAACTCTACATCCTCGTAAGTGTCAAGTGTGTATATATATATATGCTTCTCCTTCTCCTCAGAGCTTGGATACACAATGACCAAATCATGTTTGTTTGGGTGTATATAGGTACCCAATGTGGGAACGGGTGTGGTAAAGCCGACCACAGAGTGTACATCAGAAGAATTCTCTTTTATAATAGCTACAAATCTGGAGTCAACTTTCCATCTCTCGCAACTCGCGCACCCTTTATTGAAAGCCTCTGGTTCAGGGAACATTGTGCTCATGTCTTCCGTTGCTGGGGTTGTAAGTTTGGGTAATACATCAATCTATGGAGCAACCAAAGGTATACATATACGCATACTCAAACAATTGATGATTCTTTGCTTCTATTGAGACTTAATTAAATGTATACGCGCATTCTAGGAGCCATGAATCAACTGGCTAGAAATTTGGCATGCGAGTGGGCGAGTGATAACATAAGGGCTAACTCTGTTTGTCCGTGGTTCATCACAACTCCATCAAGTAAAGATGTAAGAAAAAGAAAAAAATAAACTCCATTTCTACTATGGGAAAATGATTTAACTCTTTCTTACGAAGTTTATGTGAAATGTTTTCAGTTTCTTGGTGATAAAGATGTAAAAGAAAAGGTGGAGAGTGTGACACCAATGAGACGTGTTGGAGAGGCAAATGAAGTATCATCGCTTGTAGCATTTCTATGTCTTCCTGCAGCTTCTTATATTACTGGTCAAACCATTTGCGTTGATGGAGGTTTCACTATTAACGGCTTCTCTTTTTCTTAAACACGTATATATATGCTTAAATTTTATGTTATTTGTGTTTCAATCTATACAAGTTATATAATTTCTTGGGTATTTGGACGATGAGAATCCAGATTGCGTGAAGCTTAAATTTGTATCTCGTGCATATATAAATAAAATTCGACGAGATGTGGACACAAATGCTTTTGCAAATAATAAATTTGTTTTATAATTGTTCATACTGCCATCACAACATAGCTGATTACTGTCATTCATATAATAATGATTCTCTGGAATCTCAAGACAATAATAAAAAAAAAAAAATTAGATATAAGTTTATCTGTCATATATATTAAGATTTTCTTCGATAACGTGTCTGCTGACTAGTGACAAAACATAAATTATCAGCACTAACCTTGTTAGGTTTTGAAAGTAAACATTAGTTTATATCTAAACTTAGGTTATTGATCATGTAATCAAATATGAAAACTAACGTAATGAAATTCCTCAAGTTATTTAAATAAAGAAAACAAAACCTCCTACCTTGCGAGGAAAAGCAATCGTGGCGCGAAGGGAACTTCCTATGATCTCTGCTGTGTCAATTTGATTGGACCACGAATCTCGCACTCGTTACTGACGCTTACGTGGATTATTATTTATTAGCAAAGAGAATTTAAAAATTGTTTCTGAAGAGGCAGGATTTGTGTATAAAATAGAGAATGCAAGTAACGTGTAATGACATTATTTCTCTAATCGAATTGTTTATATGAGTTTTTATTAACTACTGAAGTAACCTAAACAAGATTCAACAGTTCTTGAAACATCGGATAAAGAGTTTTGTTCTTCTTGAAATACAAAGCAAAATCCATTTGAAGAGACCGGAGTTTTAGGTTTATTTTTGCCCGGATATGGCGGATATATGTTACGAAGTGGTGACAGACGCATCTCCGTCGTCGGTTTATGGATCAACGCCGCCACATTCACGGCGGAGACAGAGGTTTCAGACGGTGATGAGTGAAGATTGGGAGAAGAATTGTAAGCGCAGTAAACAAGAGGGTTTAGCTACAAGGTGTTCTTCTATTTCTCGAAGATCTCAGGATGATTTCTCTGGGAGTAGATTACTTAAAACGGAAACGGTAAGAGGTAATGTCGAAGTGTCCGGCGAGTCTCCAAGATACGGTGTATCTTCTGTTTGCGGTAGAAGAAGAGAAATGGAAGATGCGGTGGCGATTCATCCTTCGTTTTCTTCTCGGAAGAACTCGGAGTATCCTCAACACTACTTTGGTGTGTACGACGGTCATGGTTGTTCCCACGTACGAAGTCGTTTTCATGCAACCTCACGTTTTACAAAATTCTATATTTTCAGTTTTAGCTTATACGACATCGTGTCATCGTTTGTTTTTTCCTTAGGTTGCAGCAAGGTGTAGAGAGAGGCTTCACAAGCTGGTGCAAGAAGAACTAAGCTCAGACGGGGAAGAGGAAGAAGAATGGAAAACGACTATGGAGCGTAGCTTTACGCGCATGGATAAGGAAGTTGTGTCGTGGGGTGAATCTGTCGTGAGTGCAAATTGCAAGTGTGATCTACAATCACCTGCTTGTGATTCCGTTGGATCAACCGCCGTTGTCTCGGTCATCACGCCGGATAAGATCGTTGTCGCCAATTGCGGTGATTCTAGAGCAGTTCTCTGCCGAAATGGAAAACCGGTCCCTTTATCAACCGATCACAAGGTCAGTTTCACTCAAAACATGTTAAGTTTCGATTTAAGTAATAATTGGAATTGTGGATTAACTCGGGAGATTGTGTTCTTTGTAATGAAACACAGCCTGATCGTCCAGACGAATTGGATCGAATCGAAGGAGCTGGTGGACGAGTCATATACTGGGACTGTCCGAGAGTTTTAGGGGTCTTAGCAATGTCACGAGCAATAGGAGACAACTATTTGAAACCTTACGTGAGTTGCGAGCCGGAGGTAACCATAACGGACAGGACAGACGACGACTGTCTCATACTAGCTAGCGACGGGTTATGGGATGTGGTGTCAAACGAGACTGCCTGCTCCGTAGCGCGTATGTGTCTTCGTGGTGGGCAGAAACAGGAAGGTAGTGAGGATCCGACGATCTCGGACAAGGCATGTACGGAAGCGTCTGTATTGCTGACGAAGCTGGCGTTGGCAAGGCACAGTAGTGACAACGTCAGTGTCGTAGTGATTGATCTCAGAAGAAAAGGATACGTCAATGGACACTAATCGAAGACCAAGACATCTCTCTTTTTCAGTTTTACTTTTTGGTGGTTCTTGGAATACGTACGTGGTTGTATACAATAACAAATTAACCCGATTTTGTGGAAACCAGAACAAGGTTAATCAATACTTGATAGAAATGATTAGTTGTTTTCTTCTCAACCCTAATCGTATTTCGTGTAATGATTACCAAATCAAGTCAAATCAAATTACAAGAAGGTCGACATTGCTTTTAAAATTTTTTGTCAGATTTTTCCTAAAAGAAAAATGAAGTACTTGAAGAGGTACTTACTCACTGACGCAAGGCAAAGACAAGAGATTAGATCATATGTTCTAAGCAGTGTCTAAAGAATAAGAAAACCAGTAAGCACTAGTAATAATCAAATAGAAACAATGGGCACTTAAAAGATTCAACATCGAATCGAGTTAAGACTAGCAGCTTCGATTGTACAAACACAAATTGTTGCAAATAATGTTGTTCTTATGACGAAAGTTGAGGAAATTGTAGAGACAAAACAGAAGAAAGAAGAGTTTTTGAAAACAAGACCTCTCTCTCGAGAAATCGAATTTCACGTTTCTTTTAGTGCCTTCAGTTTTCTGTAACCTTTGTCGGTACCAAAGATCCTGAAGTAACATAGAGAAACAAATTTACATGTTTATAGTTACGACTTCGTTAAAGTAAGAAAAGAAGTTGAGATATTCACCAGTCCATGTAGACAAACGTTGATGAGTAGTTCCCAGACTTTGTGTAGAGTAATCGATGATGATAGTCATGGAAGTCAGCACTGCAAGCAAATTATTGTACAATCATTCATGTTAATGATCTGATAGATTTTAGGTGCGTGTGTTCCTTCAAGAAGGCTACAAGTAGATGTTTGATCTTACCCGCCGTACAGAGGAAGAAAATTCGAGGGGCTCCATGGGAAATGATAACCACAATGTGCCTCAACTGTCTCAATAACTCTGAGCATCATCCATAACCAGAGGGTGATCAGGTGAGGCCCGGTGAGAGCCGGACCAACAATGGTAGCAAAACCCAGGAACAGAATCTCAGCGGGGTGAGCATATTCTGATGTCAAACCAAACGGTGTGGCGTATCTGTAAATAAGTAATACCATAAGATTGTTTATTGAGGACCGTGATGGATTAATATCGTCAAGCACAAAAAAAAAAAGATGGTGAGTACTGAAGCTTACTCATGATGCACACTGTGCACGTTCTTGTACAGCCATTTAGTATGCAAGATCCTGTGACCCCAATAAAATACAAAATCCTCAATGATGAAGTAGAATAAGATCTGGGCAGACACCACTTTCCTGCAAGAGCATCACCAAATATGATATCATAAACTAGATCAAACATAATTCAGGTTCTTCTCATGCAGCTCAACACTGACATTTTATATATTTCTTTTTATATATATTGCCCATTGGAAGAGTTTAACATCAGAACCCAAAGGCAAAAAAAAGCTTCCAGCACTAAAGAACCTGATAATACCAGGACGGCAAAGGAAAACTGCTCTGCATGCCCATGAATCTGAAAACAGGATAAGACGCCATCATGAGGGGCAAGTTTACGCAGAAATGGTAAAGCAATAGTCGAGCAATGCATTTTCCTTGGGCTTCAGGAGTATTATTTTTTGTCTGCAGAAGACCAAACAAGAGTAGTTGTTTAATATAAAAAAGAAGCTAAACCAGTTATCACAATACATTATCCATGGAGAATTGAGAACATATACTTTTTATCACTAAAGGTTTCAGGTGCTGATTACTTGGTGATCTCTTTTCATTCAGTATATATATTAACAGACACACAAAGCTATTAGATAGAAGACCCTAGAATCATGATAAGAAGAGACAAACCTGAATTTTGTAACTGCTGAGAAAACCGGTCCTTTCTAGGAAAATGTAAGGGAGTCCAGACAAGAAAAACACACTTTCATGAAGGATAAAACTCCCAATGCACGCCAGTTGAAAGTCGCTGAAATGTGTAACAAGGTACTGCATCATCACCAACAATAAGGTGTCAGTAACAGAGCTACAACTTTCTAGCTAAGAGCCAAACAAGATTGCCAAAGATTGGCTTAAGGGAAAGAGAAGAAAAATGTTTAATTCAACGAAATATCAATCTGAAGGCAATGGAATAAAACACCATCCCCATCAACAGTCACTCATCAATGAAAAGCGAGTTAAGAAGACACTCAAGGAAGACCTATTGCTTATCAGCATGTATAACAATCCTCTGAGCTCAGAAAAAAAGTCACATTCTACATCAGCATTGTTATATGCTAAACAAACACTAAAATCCACAAAGCAAAAATCCAAAACAGTAATCATTTAATTAGCTACTTTGCTTACAATCACTAATCAAAATCCGTTCGTGTGGTCTAATCAACTAATCGTTAAGGTCCAACAACAATACCTAAATCCACTCAAATTCCAAAAAAAAAACTGAGATCACATTCGTAATAACTAATAATCTGGAACTAAAACAGTCAAAATCCAGATCTGAAACCACAAAGAAATCGACACGAAACCAAACCAATCTCAACACAAAAGGGACCACAACAATCCAATGCGATGGACCACAAACAAAACCAACCTAACACGGCTCCAGTACCTATACTTGTATCATAAATGCAGTACAATGAAGTCGGCAGAGACGGAGAAGTAAAACACGATGAAATCTCTGAAAACACCAAACAAAACCAAAAAAAAATCTGGCAAACAAAGGTAGGAGATGAAGCAAGCAATACGGAGATGGAGAAAGTACCTTCCAACCAGATTCAACGAGAGAATCCATGGTTACCAGAAATTGAAAACACGATGGATCTCTGCGGCGGAGATATGCAGAGTGTGTGTGAGAGAAAGAGAGAGCGAGAAGCCAAAACTGTGTGTGACAAAGAGGAATCTGATTTGGCTGTTTCTGAGACCACTCTTTTATTCTTCTCTGTCCTCTCCATCACACGTGCACACACATGTTTCATTATTGTCCCTATTAATTTGATACTCCCGTTTCACAAAAAATGTCGCTTTAAGGTTTTAATCTCGTTTCACAAAGAGTGTTGTTTTGTGTTTTTTTTTTTAATCTCGTTAGCACCATATAGTTTTACATGTGACAATTGGCACCCCATGATGATATCTTTATGGTGGTGAATATGGTGGTGAAGAGACTAAAAAAAAGTAAAGTTTTGAATTTGGGTTTTTAACTTTTTATAAATAAATAGAGAGTACAAATGAGAATCTAATATTATTTCAGAGACAAGACTAATAAAAACACACACATTTTTGACAAAGATAGATGTGAGAGATGATGATAAAACCAGAAGAGACTTTGAGTTGTTCTTCTGTTTGAGACCTTCTCTGTCAACAGCTACATGTCTAATGCACTATTTATCAGTACCCTTAACGTCCCAATTGAGCAGTTTCCGTCTCTAGTTCCTCTCGCAAGTAGCTGTAGCAAATTATCAAAATGCCAAAAGCTGAGCCACAAAAGAACATTCAGATCTACACAGATTACAGTAATCAATTCTCAGGGTGATGAACATAAATCTTAGTCTTTGATGATAAATTATAACTAACAAGAACTACACAGAAATGTAAGAGATGAAGAGAAAAAACCTCAAATGATGGGAACTACGAATTTGCCTAGACTTTTTATATCTATTGTATGATACTGAACCTTACAAAATAAGCTACTACTCATTTCTGTGATTACAACACATAAAAAGCAGGATAGCTTAAAGGTTATTTATGTTTTCCATCACAATTTTCTGAAGATAATATATGGACTCCACTAAGAGCTAAATACGGTGTACAAGTTATACCTAAAGCAGAAAATGAAGAACCAGGGCTACCATAACATAAAAAGAAGTTTTTTACCTTTTCGAGAATTGTTAATTTGAAGCATGGTGGTCACTGGATAATGGTTGTCATTGAAAAGGCGACCTCTTTTCTGACGGTTTTAGAATTTGGAATGAGCACATTAAGCTCTCATCAATGCTCATCATTGCGCCAGCGTTGTCAAATTCCCCGCAATAGTTGGGAGCTGAAAATACTGTAACAAGCTGTCTGTCTGCAAAGAACTCATACCCATCTTCAACAACCTAAAATAATAGAGTCAAAACACTCAGATTAAGGTTGCACAGTGTTCATAATAAACTCAATGACAGATATAACTCGAGTAAAAACCTGGTGGGCACGACAGATAAGGTCCATGTCATTTTTTTCCAAAAACTCTGCGACTTTGTCAGCTCCAAAAGTGTATGAAACACCGCGATCGTTCATGCCCCAGCCTTTGACGTCTCCACTAGGATCCGACCACAGTAAATCACATACCAAACCAGAGTCTGGAATATCCATTGGACGTGCAATATTTCTAATCTGGTCCAAACTTGTCAACTCTGGGGAAATCCCACCATGCATACATAGTATTCTGTCATCAATTAAGGCGGCCACAGGAAGACAGTTAAAGCAATCAGTGAATATTTTCCAGAGTCTGACATTGAACCTGCGTTTGCACTCGTCATAAAAACCGTAAATACGATTAATGGATGCAGATTCATGATTCCCTCTCAACAAGAAGAAGTTCTCCGGGTACTTGATTTTGTAAGCTAGGAGAAGGCATATTGTTTCCAAGCTTTGCTTGCCACGGTCAACATAATCACCTAAGAACAAATAATTGGCTTCGGGAGGAAAGCCTCCATACTCAAACAGCCTCAATAGATCTGAATACTGCCCATGAATATCACCTATAAAGTAAAAGACAAAAAATAACCATTACATCTAAGAAAACATGGCATATAAGATACTAGTCAACATTAAGCTTTTGCAGGAAATGTTTTCTCAGACCCAATGAAAACACATAACTTGACTAGTCAACATTAAGATAAAAGAATCAAACCTCATAGAACCAGTCAAAACTCTTAATCCTTAGACTTTTAGTAATAAAAATTCCCACTTTATACCACCCATTCGCTTAATTTCATTGTTCTGAACTCAAAAGACAATCAAAATCTCACATTTCTTCAGTCACTTAATGCTCAAACTTACAACCTAAAGTGTGACCTACCTACAGCTTACAAAGAGCTCATGGATTTTCAAGATAAACATATTTTTAAGAATTCAATTCATTACTACTAAACAAATCTTGATACTTTATCACAACATGCACTAAATTCACCACTACAAAAAAAAAAAAAACCACTATTTTAAAACCAAAGGGAGCAAAAATCTGACCGCAGATCTTGATGGGAGCTTCCAATTCAAGCAGATTGGGTTGTTGAAGAAAGATTTCTTTGGAGACAGCACAAAGCTGACGAATTTCACCTTCACTGAGATGAACTTGTTTCCCCGATCCAGGTCTCGTGTTCCGAAACTCAACCAAACGACGAATGATATCGTCCAGAACACCCGGTTCCATCGCTCGCTTTTGCTCCTGCTCTTGCGCCGGCTTCTCCGCCATCTCCGATCTAATAGAGGTGGAAAACGAACGGAGATTTTCAATCGTGAAGCTTTTTGCTTTGGCGTTGGAGCCGCGAGGAGGAGAGAGACCTGAAGACTGGTGTGCTCTGAGATTAGTCAATTTTGATTGATTGGTTCATTTTTATTTTTAGTTATATTTCTTTGTTTGACAAAAAAGTTATATTTCTTTATTATTACGTAGTGAAATCAACCTAATGGGCCTTGTATATGGGCTTTCTTCTAGAAGATTCCTATATGCAAATTTCCAAACGGTAGAAAACTAGTTTTAGCTAGGCCTGAGATTATTATTCGGTATCCGCGGATATCCGTATCCATAACGGATATCCGGGAAAACGGATACGGATATGGATAATAAAATAACGGATATTCTGGATACGGATACGGATACGGATAATGTTAATTTTAAAAACGGATAACAGATATCCGGTTATTTTGTATTTTTATACGAACTACGGTATTTTTATACGAAAATACGGTATTTTTATACGAAAATATGGTATTTTTATACGAAAATACGGTATTTTATACGAAAATACAGTATTTTTATATGAAAAAATGATTTTTTTTTTTGCATGTCTACGGATATCCGGAATTCCGGATCCGGATACGGATACCAAATTGGCGGATAATACGGATACGGATACGGATACAGATATCCTAAAAAAACCGGATATCCGCTCCGTTTACAGCCCTAGTTCTAGCTTCTATTACGCCACCGCGACCAGTAACAGTGATCAGTAATAACGATTTGTGTAGTAATGATCGGGAATAGCGATCAACGATATGTTTTGTTGTTTGTTTAATAGTCGTCGATAATGATCAGCAACCATTAATAACTATCAATTGTTAATCGTTTTTGTAGTTAAGTGATAGATTAGATAAATCTTAATTAGCGACTAATAAATTAAAACGCTTAAAATTTCAACGATTTAAATTTTGGATTAGCAATTAGTCACTGAAACATATTGTTACCATCAACAACTACGAAACAAACATGATTTATTAGTGTTTGATAGGTGATAGGCTGATAGCTAATAGATTCACTATCTGGTAGATGTCAAATTAACATATATGTGCATGTATGCAATACCATTCTTTTGTTAGAAATCACCAATTCCCGTTCTTACCTGCTAAATGCTAACTAATAACTATGTATTTTGATATATCATTAAAAAAAAAACAGTAAATAAACTTTAGCAAAAAATAAACAAGTAAAAACAACTATATCAACATGGAATAATTACATAACCTAACGATCATAACCTAATTTTAAAATAATATTGGTTTAAGTTCATAATTGATTTATATAATGAAAGAAAACAAAGAGACGAAAAAACAACACGCTAAAGATCCAAGAAAATTAGTTGAATGAATCCTTATTTTGAACAAAGAAGAGTCAGTCCATTTTGTTCGCCTGAAACGCAAACGCCACCTTTGAATGGTAATACAATCATACAAAAACCGGGCTTTGTGGCCTATTGGTAAAGGGGTCACAGCTGTGATTTCCGCCACCAGGGTTCGAGGCACGGTCACTGGCAGGTTTACATAGGGAAATTGCCAGTTTCGTGGGATTAGTCCTTGGGCCTAGGAAGCCTTTGAGAGACCCGCGGTTATTTAAAAAAAAAAAAAAATAAAATACAATCATACAAATCTCATACACAACAAAAGAATCACCAAACAAAATCTTTATATTTATTTCTTTTTCCTACATTCTCCTTATTAAAGAAAAAGATTATTCTTCTTCACCCGTCACAAGCCACAACGACTTATTTTAGATTCCCATACAAAAAAGAAAATTCCACATCTATAAACATCTCCTCCCATATTTGCTGGATCATCCTTAATTGCCTGTGTTCATGTCTTTATATCTCTAACCATAACATAAAAAATAATGAAAAAATTCAAGATTTCTGAAGAAGACAGTTCTGGAATTCATATACGTTTTGCCTCTCCATCTGATTCTCAGGTTTGTTTCTTAACACAATAAATGGGTTTTATTCAAATCTTTAATCATATAAAATCCAAAAGAAAGAAGATCAAAATGTTGTTTTAGCTCTCTAATGAAAGATTTTGTAACGTATAAACAGCTTATGGAATTGGAGCAAATCCGCATTTTGAAACCCGATGATGACGAAGAAATGGAGTCACCATCACCATCAAAAACAGAGGAAATTTTAGGCGTGGTTCCTCTGTCTTGCGCGTTTACGAGACAAGAACATTGCGTTTCCGAGACGAAAGAACGCGAAGAATCGATTAGAAGACTAAGCAGCCTTATCTTTCTTTACCTGATTGTTATGTCTGTACAGATTGTGGGAGGTTTTAAGGCAAATAGTCTTGCGGTTATGACGGATGCTGCGCATTTGTTGTCGGATGTGGCGGGTTTGGGTGTCTCTTTGTTGGCTATCAAGGTCTCGAGCTGGGAAGCTAATCCGAGAAACTCGTTTGGGTTTAAACGGCTTGAAGTTTTAGCGGCGTTCTTGTCTGTTCAGCTTATATGGCTTGTCTCTGGAGTTATAATCCATGAAGCCATTCAAAGACTAGTTAGCAGAAGCAGAGAGGTTAATGGTGAAATCATGTTTGGGATTTCGGCTTTCGGATTTTTCATGAACTTGGTTATGGTCCTTTGGTTAGGACATAACCATAGCCACCACCACCACCACCACCACCATCAACATCATCATCATCAACATCATCACAAGGAGGTGGTGGCTGAAGAGGAGGATGAGGAAATGAATCCTTTAAAAGGTGAGAAATCATCGTCAAAGGAGATGAACATTAACATACAAGGAGCTTATCTTCACGCAATGGCTGATATGATTCAGTCACTTGGTGTTATGATCGGTGGAGGTATCATTTGGGTGAAACCGAAATGGGTTTTGGTTGATTTGATTTGTACTCTTGTTTTCTCTGCTTTTGCTCTTGCTGCTACTTTACCAATGCTCAAGAACATATTTGGAATACTGATGGAACGCGTACCGCGTGATATGGACATAGAGAAGCTCGAAAGAGGACTTAAGCGAATCGATGGAGTTAAGATTGTTTATGATCTCCATGTATGGGAGATAACAGTTGGGAGAATCGTATTATCGTGTCATATCTTACCAGAGCCTGGAGCTAGTCCTAAAGAGATCATTATTGGTGTTAGAAATTTCTGTAGGAAATCTTGTGGGATTTATCATGTAACTGTTCAGGTTGAATCAGAGTAGCTAAAAGCAGAGAGTTTCTTTTGTATTGTTGCTTAAGAACATCTTTTGATAGAACAAGATTAAATTTTCCTATTTGAATATAGAAAACATGTACATAGTCACAGACTTATCTCTGGCCTTCCTCATTCACATCTCAAAATTGCAAATCTTTTAGATTTCAGACAAATCCTAAAGACAAAACACAAGAACTGACAATGACATCTCCATCGACAAAACCAGATACAACAAAAACTGACAATGACATTACAATAAGAAGCTCAGAGTTCCCAACTATTTGTCTGAAATTTGGGAACTGTGAGCTTAATGAACCCACAGGACTTAGTAGTTTAAACAAGAACACATTAATTTCATGCCTTCCTCATTCACATCTCAAGCTCAACACATTCTAATTGCTAAATTTTCAGATTTTCAGAAATTTTTTTAAGATAAGTCCCACACAACACAAGAAATTAAGAAATGACAAAGACATCTCTGATTCACATCTCTTACAGACAATGATACAACAGCTTTCCTCATTCACATTCTAATTACTTAATTCTCAGATTTCAGAAAAATTTCTAAGAAAAGTCTCACACAACAAAAGAACTAACAATGACATCTCCCATCTCTGATTCACATCTCTACATACAATATTTTCCCAACTTTTTGTCTGACATTTGAGAACTTTGACCTTAATGATCCATAGACCATAAGACTTAGCAATTGTAACAAGAACAAAGGGACATGAAACGACACACTAACTCCTCATTCACACCTCAAGTCTCAACACATTCTAATTGCTAAACTTTCAGATTTTCAGACAAATTTCTAAGGGAAGTGTCACAACAACAAAAGAACTGACAAAGACATCTCTGATTCACATCTCTTACAAAAAATTATACAGCAGATCTTCTTCATTCACATTCTAATTGCTAAACTTTCAGATTTCAGACAAATTTCTAAGAAAATATCTCACACACAACAAGAACTTACAATGACATCTCTCTCTTCAGACAATACCATATACAACAAGAAGCTTAAAGTTCCAAACTACTTGTCTGAAATTTGAGACTTGTGAGCTTAATGATCCCATAGGACTTGGCAATTGAAACAAGAACAAAGGGACATGAAGTCCAAATACTAATCTCATTCACATCTCAAGTCTCAACACAATCTTATTGCCAAACTTTCAGATTTTCAGACAAGTTTCTAAGAAAAGTCTCACACAATACAAGAACTAACAACAACATCTCTTATTCACATCTCTTACACACAATAATACAACAACCACACACTTCCCAACTATTTGTCTGAAATATAAGAACTTTCAGCTTAATGATCTCACATAACTTAGCAATTGAAACAAAAGAGACATACTTTGATTATTAGAACTTCTATAATCCTTATCAAGCAGATTTGATATTGAGCTTCTCCATACGAGCTCTGATGTACTGGAGATGCTCATCTTCAGGAGGAATACATTTCTTGATAACATCATTTCCCAACAAATTCTTAACCCATCTATGTATCTCCGGGAACTTCTCCACCGGAACAACCTTAACTCCGACGATCTCCTCCGTCCTCATCAGCCAAAACGCCACCAACGTGGCCACAATATCTACAAACCCCAAACTTCTCCCTCCAAAAAAATCTTTCCCAACAAGCTCTTTCTCCAAAAACATCAACAAATCTCTCGTCGCTTCAACCACCGCATCTCTCTCTTCTCCGATCTTCCCCACCACTTTCATCGCCGTCACATAAATCTGAAACTCCCCAATAACCGGTTTTAAAAACCCGGTTTAAAAATTCAAAACCGGTTTACTGAAATTGAAAATCATACCTGTTCATCAACAAATTTAGCCCAGAATCGAGCCATAGCTTTCTCATACGGATCTTGAGGCAGAATCGGATTGTCTCTCCAAGTCTCATCAATATATTCAAGAATCACAAGTGATTCAGAAATCGGTTTACCAGTATGAACAAGAACCGGAATCATCTTATAAACCGGATTCAATTGAAGCAACAAAGAGCTCTTGTTAGTGATATCTTCCTCTGAGAATTCGTAAGAAACACCTTTAAGCGTAAGAGCAATCTCAATCCTACGACTAAAAGGACTCGCCCACATTCCCAGAAGCTTCACTTCCTCTGAATCTGATCTCTCCGCCATTATTATCACTCTTTTTGCTTTCGTTAGCTTCTTCTTCTTTGACATTTATAAGAAAGAATTGTGACGTCACCCGTGACGAATATAGTTACAATAAAATGCTACTTTGTCCCACATCGGAAGATAGAGATTGAAGTTGAGTTGTTTAAATAGAGAAGACTTTGGTTAAAAACTTTAAGGGGTGTGGGAACCTAGGAGATGAGTCTGCTTATTGATTACTAAACCCTGAACCCTCTCATGTTTAACGATGAGAATTAATATTGGGGGTTTTGGCCGGCGTTTCCCCCGAAAAATAATTAAAAAACGTCGATGATTACATAAGAGACTCGTCTCCAAAATGTAGACCAATAGGTTGGGTTTGGTTCGTAGGTGGTTCTGTTGAAACTAGCTAGTGTCTGCGGTTAACCGTTTCCTCGCCTTACCCTCCCATCCCCAATTTTTTTGTTTTATCTGCTGTTCTTTTTGAGATCAAACTAGTTAACTTTTATTTTGGATATGATGAATAGCAATTCCAATTTTATTAATTTCAAACTAGGTAGTGTAAAATTATTATTAAGTAAATACATTATAGTTTTCGTTATAAAATATTTAAATTACTATCCAAAATCTAAAATATTACGAAACATACCGTATATTTTTTTATTTTATGTAAATCATCGATTTTTTTATTGAAATTGATTTTATCTGTAAAATAATCGAAAACGATATTTCTTTTCTAACTCAAATAACAAACAATCATATACATCTTTTTGAATAATTTATGAAGATGGGTGACCCGTAGTAAACCCCAATTTTTTTTTTTATATTGATTGACAAATAATTCTTCACTTAAAATGGCGAATGAAGATACTTCTAAAACATAGAAAACGAGTCGATGCTTTGCTTGCATGTCATGTTACGTGTCAACATTGAAATAAGAACAAACAATTAGGTTGGGCTTTAAATATATAAAAATGGGCCTTGGCCCGTTGAGTCTTCAATTTCAATTGAATTTGCATAACCAAATTAGTTCCACATGGTAACAAAACTTGTTATATATATATATATATATCTTATATAATATGACAAAGTTTATTCTAAACTTGCTCTAAATTTTTTACATTTAACACTTCAAATGCTTGACATGTGTCATATTTTCCATCTTTTAATTATCCACATTAATATACCATAACTAATTTTTCTTTTTATTTAAATCAATAAATATATCTCCATTACTTTATTTTCCAATATTTTAAGTTTTGATTCTTTTCCTCCATACTTCTTAGAGAAATTGTTAAAAATGCCCCTTTTTCAATACTCCTTTTCAAAAATGCCCCCTTTGAGAGTCCATTTTTAAGTTTGCCCTCTTTTAATTTTTAATGACCATTTACCCTTATTTGAAACAAAATTAGGTCCACAAAATACAAAATATTTTTTGGCGGAAAAAGTGATCCCGCAATTTTCCCGCCAAAACACTTGTAAAAACCTTTAAAATACCTTGTATAAGGTTTTATAAGGTATTTATAACTTGTAAAACCTTATAATTTGTAAAACCTTATAAAATAGCTTGCAAAATCTTATAATATCTTATAAATACCTTATAAATACGTTGTAAAACCTTTTAAAATACATTGTAAAACCTTATAAATACCCTGTAAAAAACCTTTAAAATACTTTGTAAATTTTTCCCTCCAAAAATTTAACGCCAAAAAAATTGCGGAATCACTTTTCCCGCAAAAAAAATATTTTGGCGGGAAAAAATTTTACGGGAAAATTTTACAAGGTATTTTAAAGGTTTTACAAGCTTTTACAAGTGTTTTGGCGGGAAAAATTGCGGGATCACTTTTCCCGCCAAAAAATATTTTGTATTTTGTGGACCTAATTTTGTTATATTTCCTTATATATTTGTGATATCTTTTATTAAAAGAAGGGTAATTTAGTCATTTTGTACATAAAAAGGGATATTTTTAAAAATGGACAGCCAAATGGGGCATTTTTGAAAAGGAGTATTGAAAAATGGGCATTTTTGTGAGTCTCCCAACTTTTTAATACCAATATAATATAGAAAATATAATCTTTATTATTATCAAAGTGTTTAATTATTCATATTAATTTACCACAATAAAACCAAAAATCTTATGTGACACCATTATTGTGGAAAATCAGAAAATGAATTTCTTATAATAATTTACAGTAAAATTATTTTACGTATTTTCAAATTTGTAACCCCCATACTAATAATTATTAAGTTTGAGTTGTTGAACATTTATTTTGATTAATTTATTTTTAATTATAATTTTGAAATTTTATATAAAGAGTAAATTAAATAGTTGAACATAATATTTCAAGAAATTTGACTTATACTGTTTATATAGCCCACAAATTTTTAATACATGAGTGTTAATTTGGTCTATTTTAATTATAATTGGAAAATGGTTATATAAAGTGTAAATTAAATAGTTTAAAATGTTCACTTTCTTTTTATTGGGTTACTTGACAATTCATTTTTACATATATATATATATATATATATATATATATATATATATATTACATCCGAATCCGTTGTAGAAGCGTAGTTCCAACAACATCGTCTCTCAAAAATGAATCAACAACAACCGGAACCGAAACAAAATCATGAAAACCAAGAGGCAAAGAAAACACATAGTTAGCTAACCCGTCGGCAAGACGGTTAGCCTTCCTATACACATGAGTAACCCGGACAATCCAATCCCTTGCAATGAAGCCGTAGCACAAGCGTACCAGGATAGACAACGGATGAGAATCCCCAATCCCTGTCGTAAGAAAACCAACCACCAAACTCGAATCCACTTCCAATACTAACCGTGTAACGCGGTGCTCCCACGCCGTATAAAGCCCATAATACACTCCCCATAGCTCGGCTAGCGGAGCGGAGCATCTCCCAATGTTCAAGGCGAAACCCCCGCACCACTTTCCATCACTATTCCGCAGCACTCCACTCGCCGTGGCTAGCCCCGGATTCCCTTGGGACGCTCTATCAGTGTTCATCTTACTCCACCCATCCTCCGGTGCCACACATCCAATCATCCTCTCCACGTGGGGAACCTGTGAGCTCTTATTCAAGACCTACAAATTCGTATTCGCATTTGTCACCTCCTTTGAAAGATCCTTAATGAATTCACACGGTCCCTGCATTTCCTGCTTTCACCAAACACGTTGTGATGTTGTGATGTTTTCGTTTGATTGGGCCTAAACGCTTTTTCAATTAATAGCATTAAATTGGTTTGTGGTTTTAATAACTTATTAGCAATAACTTTCTTTCTCATGTGACTAATCACACGATTTATAACATATGGTTGACTCACATATGATTGATTAACTACATTAACTATGTAATCTGCACATTTCAAATTAAAATCCCAACTAAATTTTTATTTTACTGAAAAGAAAACATTTATACTTTGAAGTTATCTTTTTCCTAGATTTTTCCTTATTTTATCTTCTCATTCTATAGTTAAAATTAAGTAACATAATTAAAAATTAATTTTTTTACATAATATTAATTTTTTCATTGTTATCAAATTTAATGAAAATCATAAACTACCCAATTAATATAATTTGAGACAGGCAAATACACTTCTACCCAATTAACTTTTTTTATTCTTATAAAACGTAGTCAAAATTACTTAATGACTCTACAATATAAAGAGACATGAACTAACAAAGACTACTAAATGACCAACGTTAATTTTTTCATAGTTATCAAATTTAATGGAAACCATAAACTACCCAATTAATATAATTTGAGACACGCATATACACTTCTCCTCCAACTTTTATAAAACGTAGTCAAAATTATTTAATGACTCAACAATATAAAGAGACATGGACTAAAAAATACTAAATGACCAACTATAATGGACATTAAAATTAGCATTAACTTGGGCATTGAAGTTTCATAATTTCCAATGGTAAACTAAAACTTCCAACACAAAAAGAAACGTCAATCTAACATTAATATACTCCATCTGTTTCATAATAAGTATCATTTAAGGTTTTTGCACACATATTAAGAAAATAATTAAATTTTTCTGTTTTACCCATTATATATATATTTTATTATTTTTTCATTGGTCAATACATTAAATTAGTAGGGACAAAACTGGAAATTAGACCAAACATCTGCATTGAAAACACAAAACGACACTTATTTTTTTTAAAAAAAATCAAAGGCTAAAACGACACTTAATATGAAACGGAGGGAATATTGTACTAATAATCTAATATATATAGACTCAAATTAAAACTTTCAACACAAAAAAACGTCAATCTAACATTAATATATTGTACTAATAATCTAATATACATAGACTCTTACTTACATCTAAGACTCATAATAGCTCTTATATTTTGTTATTTAGTTTTTGTGATTGATTCAAATTGTTAAATGTTTAATGTTTAATATTTTTCTAAAATGGTTACATCAATCTTTAGTTACATGCGTTTTTTTTACCCCAAATAAAATTGAAACAATTCTTATACATCTCCTCAAGAAAGAGATGTTTGTCTCACATCACAAGGTGAAGAAAATTCTATTTTGGAGCATGACTATTATCTATCATGATGTAGTTGAACTAACGAAAGGATTGAGAGGCATCAGATGAACTTTAAATGATTGAATGCATATGGAAAAAGGAGTTCACAATGAAAAGTAAAGTTGGTTGCAAGACAAAGCAAGGATCGGACTAACGAAAAAAAACTAGTGGGACAAAAGGTTCAAATTTTTTTTTTTCATAGATCAATTACAAAGTAGAAAGTTTGAGGAAAATGTTTTGCGTAATCTTGAAGAGTGATGGAGAATTGATGATATGTATGATAATCATCTCTTAGCAATTGGTATTATAACTAAAACGCTAATTTTTAACATACTTCATTCTCTTACTACTATCTTTTTCGGTTCTAAAAATACTATTATCTTTTTTTCATGTTATCGTTGTTGCCAAAAATATATTATTTTGTCATCATTTGAAGACCCTATGTACATCTATCATACATCTAACTATCATTTTTGGGCATTATAATTTGAAGGAGTAAAAACAGTTATATATTGGAGTAGATATTCATCACAAATAGCAAACCATTCTCTATAAATTTTCATATTTGGTTTTAAAGGGAATGACAAGAGTTTGTAAAGCTTAGTAAGTGGTCAACATGATTATTGATGACATTCGTTTTTAGATTCTCAAACTGCATGAAGTATCTTCGATCTCATCAAAAGAATGAACATACATATTTTTTGATTATATATATATATATATATATATATATATATATATTTATTTATTTTTAATAATTTCTTTGCATAATGAAATAGATGGTTAAAATATATTGCCACTTCATATAATTTGATAAGATATATTTTAATAGAACCATATAAAATAGTATATGGTCACGTTACCTCGTGTATTATGTTATATGTCAGACATTGTCGATCTAAATGATGTAAAAACAAAATTCTCATTACTATTTCAAAACTTCTATATTTAAAAAAAATCTCACTTCAAAACCTAAAAAATAAACTATTGAAGACAAAATTCAAAAACCATTTAGGAGATTTTTTCATATATGTCATGAGAAAAACTATTTATATAGTATTCACTTCACAAAAATATTGAAGGAATGACCTATCAATTTTCAACATTGCTACATTGATAGAAAAAATTATCATTATGAAACCTAGAAAGGAGATTGTCAAAGATATTATTTGTTATATAGATACCATGAGAACAATATTCAACAAGTAGTACTTATCTCACAATAAATTCATTGTCAAAATTTAGAATTGGTGTTCTATCAACACTTAGGTAAGATAAGTTTCTTTTATAACATACATAATTTAAGTAAAATAAAAAATTTAGCATGTGTTTTGATAGACTAGAAAATAATTTAGAATTGCATCTAGAATAGTTTGTAATTAAAAATCCAAAATAGACTTTTTAAATTTTGTCGAAAAATAAAATAACAGAAGTTTTTTGTTTTTTTATGATTAACAATGATTAGATGAAAGTTTTCTATAAAATACGTAATTTAAATTTACATTCATCTCTTGACCAAAAAAATACATATATATATATATACATATATATATATATATACATATATATATATATATATATATACATATATATATATATATATATATATATACATGAATTAAAAAATCCACGCATCGCGTGGGCAACCTTCTAGTATGAAATAAAGTCAAGTGATCCTAATGAAACATGATATTTATTAATCACAGAAAGTAGCAAGAAGCATCAATCCAGCAAGAAGCATCAATCAAGAATTAGCATGCACCTCGATTTCATGCTTAGTTTGAGGTGCAAAAGTTGTATTAGTTGACACCCCAGCAACAATGTATCGACATGCTCTTTGTTTGTCGAAGAATTTCTGCAGATAGTGTTTTTTGTCGAGTAGATTGGAGATGTCAAATCTTGTTTCCTCTAAGACCTGTGTTACACAAAGAAGATCAAGAATGTGTCAATGTGTCTCAATAAAAAGTGATGAAATTTAAAGAACATACCTCACGTATTGCGCACATATAGTCTTCCTTATCCTCATAGTCCTTCTTCCCCCGGGGAAAGGTCCAGGAAGGTCCTTTATACCTCTTCACCAACAAAACTTTTTCAAAATCCTCGTCTAGTATGATTGCTCCACTCACTGGCAGTGATCGTTTGTGGGAAGTAAAAAGCTTCACTATATCCGCCGGATTCTTTGCATGACGTCTCAAACGATCGCATCTGTTGAGTACTAAGATATGGTCAAGGGAAAAGAAGAATAATCACACAGCAAAGGAGCCATCTAAAGGCAACAGAACTTTGTCAAAAAAATCCAACACCATCCACATTGATGTTCTCAGTGAATGAAAGGAATAGAATGCAATCCCACTGTTGAAGAGGAACAGAACCTTAAAGACCTACTTTTCCAGCAGTTAGAAAAGACATTGAAGAGGTGAATATAAGATTTATCTTTGGACAATCACTATAAGATAAGTTGATTCAAAACAGTTAAAAAATCAAACAAAGATGATATAAGAATCATAATTTTAAAGCATAAATTATTTATGCATTGTTAAACAAAGATGATATAAAAATCATAATTTTAAAGATGAAAAACAATAATCAGTTTGAAAAAAAATTGTTTAGCCTTTTAGCCCAGGAGGATCAATGATGTCAGACATGCCAACAAACTATTACTTATCCTTCTCTTCAATGAGCTCGTTTCTTTTGGGAAGCACACGACGGCTGAGGCTGACTCGCCACGGTGTGTGGAAATGCTGCTTAAAGGAAGCGGCAGTACAGATTTCAGAAGCAAGTACAGGAATCTTATTCTGTTTGTTTTCTTCACTGATCATCACCACTGTAGAGGCTACCAACCTTCCTGAAGATCATACACTACAATTTGGGGTTTTCTTCATGTTGCTACTCCTTCTCCTGTTCTGTTTGTTGTCGAAAATATATTATTTTGTCATCATTTAAAGACCCTATGTACATCTATCATACATCTAACTATCATTTTTGGGCATTATAATTTGAAGGAGTAAAAACAGTTATATATTGGAGTAGATATTCATCACAAATAGCAAACTATTCTCTATAAATTTTCATATTTGGTTTTAAAGGGAATGGCAAGAGTTTGTAAAGCTTAGTAAGTGGTCAACATGATTATTGATGACATTCGTTTTTAGATTCTCAAACTGCATGAAGTATCTTCGATCTCATCAAAAGAATGAACATACATATTTTTTGATTATATATATATATATATATATATATATATATATATATATATATATATATATATTTATTTATTTTAATAATTTCTTTGCATAATGAAATAGATGGTTAAAATATATTGCCACTTCATATAATTTGATAAGATATATTTTAATTGAACCATATAAAATAGTATATGGTCACGTTACCTCGTGTATTATGTTATAGGTCAGACATTGTCGATCTAAATGATGTAAAAACAAAATTATCATTACTATTTCAAAACTTCTATATTTAAAAAAAATATCACTTCAAAACCTAAAAAATAAACTATTGAAGACAAAATTCAAAAACCATTTAGGAGATTTTTTCATATATGCCATGAGAAAAACTATTTATATAGTACTCACTTCACAAAAATATTGAAGGAATGACCTATCAATTTTCAACATTGCTACATTGATAGGAAAATATTATCATTATTAAACCTACAAAGAAGATTGTCAAAGATATTATTTGTTATATATATACCATGAAAACAATATTCAACAAGTAGTACTTATCTCACAATAAATTCATTGTCAAAATTTAGAATTAGTGTTCTATCAACACTTAGGTAAGAGAAGTTTTTTTTATAACATACATAATTTAACTAAAATAAAAAATTTAGCATGTGTTTTGATAGACTAGAAAATACTTAGAAATGCATTGAGAAGATTTTATTTTTTTGGTAAAATTTAGAATTGCATCTAGAATAGTTTGTAATTAAAAATCCAAGATAGACTTTTTAAATTTTGTGAAAAAATAAAATAACAGAAGTTTTTGTTTTTCTTATGATTAACAATGATTAGATGAAAGTTTTCCATAAAATACGTAATTTAAATATACATTCATCTCTTGACCAAAAAAATATATATATACATGAATTAAAAAATCTACCCATCGCGTGGGCAACCTTCTAGTATATTTATATATATATATATATATATATATGAGAGCTTGCATTTTCCCTACTAGCCCAAAGTTCGTTCCTACACAAGAGTTATATCAAACATCCAAGTGGATAACCTTGAAAAAAATGGAAAAAAGTTGGAAGACAAACTCCTACATTCTCGTGTTCATGATCAGTCCAAGAAACAAATGTCGGTGCATGTATACCCAGCAGAGAGATATTCATAAGTGTTGACGGTTGATTGAGTTACATAAACTACAAATAAAAAACAGATTTAAGGTTGAATCTTGGAGCAGGATTTTAGAGAAAAGGTCAAAAGAAATACTGGAAAGTCCAGAAAACGCTATATGTCAGCCTGAAGTTTTTTGCCGAGTTACAGAAACTACGATCTAGCAAATAGAGTTTATCTACTCGCATTGGAGTCTCTCAATTCCCTTGTTTCTTCACGCTAAAGGTACTCAGATTTTGATGTTTGAGTTAGAGAGTCCAACATCGGTGAATTATACATTGATAAAGAGTATCAATGATGGAACCTTCAGAAGAATCTCTCATTGTGATGGTGTAATCATCTGCACTATCTTGTCAGACAACCATCTATTTTTTCGTAAGGTTAAAATACTGGAACTTTCCAAGAATTTTTTACAGCAACATGAAAACATCTTATCTGGAACTTTCCAAGCATTTTTACATCAAGTGAAGTTCCTGATACTGAATGAAGAGGGGGTTATTAACGTTGCTGCTGCAATCGCTTACAAAAAATAGCAAAAGGAATGGTGAAAAGGACCACACAAATCGATCGTAATGCTTATGCCATACACTCAAGTACTTGCGTCTACAAACACAGTTTGGTTCATGTACCGGTGATGAAAATGAGGATTGATATATTTTTTAAATTTTTTAAAACTTTTTTTTGGTAAAAATACTTAGATCTATGTTCATGTCTATTTATGATTAAATATGTAAAATTTGTTTGGTTTATTCACCACGAATACAAATGTTGTGCAAAATGAATGATAAAACTAAAAGCAAGCAACTCATGTGTAATTTCCGAGACATCACAAAAGAGTGCAACGTCAAGTCATTGGGATAGTATGCAAAGATTATAATTCCATCTTCAGCGACATAACTTTTATCTAATATAGTTTTTCACATGAGAATCTCCAAATTTTAAATGCTAGTTATATTTGGATAATCCTAGTTATATCCAAATTCACGACTTCAAGAAGAAGCTATTAGAAGTTTATCACAGTGGGACAATTGCAGTTCTCTATTTAATAAAATTGTGCTTTAGATGTATGGTCAAGACATATTACGGAAAGATGGAGAAAATTTTTCATATATGACATATACTTTTTGACGTAGTGGTAACATGCGGTACAAGGTTTTGAGAATCACTTTTGATTGTTTTTTTTATCAAAAATGTTGATTTCATGGACCAGAGACAAAAATCTATGACATAGACTCAAATTATTATAAATTTATAGATATCATATTGAATTAGAGCGTGTATTGAGTCAAAGTAAAGGTGGTATTAGTAAAAGATAATTCGTATATGTTGGCTACATTAGAAGACAAAATTTAATCAAAGTTTGAAGATTTCAATGGAATCATTTATTTTGCACCTCTTTACTTGGAGTCAAAGTGGAGACTGGATAGTAGGGTAATTATATTTTTGCTTTGAACCATAAAAGCAAGGCTTAGTACATGAACCAAACTCCGAACGTACACACAACTATTTGAAGGACTACAGTATCTATAATGTTCTATCTCTTGTTTGTTAAAAATTGTCTTACATTATCTTTCAACCGTTTCATCATCTGTTACTTCTTCACTAAATATTGTGATGATGTTTTGGTTTACCAAGTAAGTTGGAATCGAAAGAAATATTGTGATGATGTTTTGGGTTATCAAGTGTAACACCCCGGTTTGAAGAATATGGTGGTGCATGCAGAGAGGTTTAAAATAATTGATTTGGCCACCTATGTCACCAAAGTGCACTTATTTTTTCGGTCAACTATCCTAAGAGAACTTCACAGTTAAGCGTGCTTGAGCTGGAGCAATTTAAGGATGGGTGACCTTCCGGTAAGTGATTGTCGGAACTTTGTGAGTGAGGACAAAACACAGGAAAAGATCATGTGGTGATTTGTAGGGTCGGTAAACAAGTCTTTAAAGCCTCCCGGACGTAGCGGACCGACTGTCGGACAGGAGTGGGCCATGGGCCCGAGAGAGGACGTGAGGCCCACTGGTAGAGACGGTTGGGGCATTACACAAGTAAGTTGGAAGCGAAAGATAAGTTGATGTTTTATGACAACTAAAAACAAATTTTCTCTCAAATTTCAACTTCAATTCTCATCGGCCTACAAAGATGGTCCATGGCAAAAAACAAAAATATGGAAGCATAATTCAAAACTAAATTTTGGTCCATCCATGGCAAGTCATTGGACGATGACTTGAAAGGATGATGGAGGATTGATGTCCCTGTGAGTGATGAAAGAAGACTTTATGAACAGAAGAAGAACAAGTGGTTTACCGACTCAAATGAAGAACCACAAAGGAGACAGTGAGGCAGCACATTAAATCCCCCAACTTAGAAGACTATCTCTTGTCAAGAGCCTGTCTCGAAGTATTAGCTAGAGTATAATAAAGGCATGCTTTGGAATGCGCTGCGAGAACCAAACCACTTTGTGCCAAGAGTTAGGCGTTGAAAAAGGGTTTAGCATCTTACATGTATTCGAAGAACAGCACTGAGAGGGTATAGTTCAGTGATGGAGTTACGCCATAAGAAGAAGTCTGGATTAGAAGGTGAATTCGAGAGCAAGTGGGCTGCGTTTGGGAGACAAGAGCGCAGCAAAACCATCCAACTTCTTGACCTCTAAAAATTCGACGTCCATGGAATTTTATTAAAGCCAAAAAGAGAGAAAGACACGTAAACATTAATTAATTCAGAAGCTAGAAGTCGAAGTAGCCCCACTTGTCTTCTGTTCAGTCACTCTCTAGATGTATTCATATAATGGGATCCCAAAACCAATTTGTAGAAGTAGCTAAATAGTTGTGAGTTTTATTAAAATTTGTTCATTATATAACTCAAAAACATATACACACACTCCCTAATTTGAATTTGAGTTATACCATGCCGGTGGTATTAGAAAGCTACGGTAAATATTGATTTATCATAATTTATATGTGTTGTGAAACATCAAACATGCGTCGTCATGTGAATCATATGTGTAAAATAACCTTTTCGGAGAAACCTCACAAAGAATTTGTAAAACTGATGATAAGCCAAATATATATATATATAAAGCTTTTGATTGCACTTCATATAATTTTATAGAAAATATATTTAATTTGTTATTTACAAAATAATTTGGATTATACTTTAGGTTATGTGTTAGTTTATATCAACAACTTTGACTAAATATTAGAATATCATTGTAAATTATCATTTTATCACTAATAATGTTTATTTTACCTCGAATGCACAAAAATACTAAATAAAATTATTATCATAGTTGAACTAAAAACAAAAAAATGCTTGAGATTTCTATGTATGATTATATAAAATAAATTATATATTTTGATATTGTATGAATTGGATAAATATAAATGTAATCCACCGAGAAAACACAAGGAGACCGACCAACACAGGGAACACAAATACATACAAGGGATTGAGAAAGGTGGCAACAGAGGTTAC
Source organism: Arabidopsis lyrata subsp. lyrata (assembly GCF_000004255.2). Taxonomy (NCBI): domain Eukaryota; kingdom Viridiplantae; phylum Streptophyta; class Magnoliopsida; order Brassicales; family Brassicaceae; genus Arabidopsis; species Arabidopsis lyrata. The sequence goes on from NW_003302552.1 coordinate 13,538,571, forward strand.
GAATAATACCCCGAACATAAGTGACAAGATATCGATCATAAATCTCATTCCAAGCTTTCTCATGTGAATCGCCATAATAATAAAAAAAAAATCCCCACGCCAAAAGAAATATCATGCTGCATAAATGAAATTGATGATCCATAAAATCTTTATGGGTGTCGGCCTAAGTGCTTCAAACTCTTTTTTTTTTTTCTAAGCCAGAGTGCTTGTTAAGCCACACCACTAAGCTAAGCTTCTTCATCCTTTTTCTCTAGATTTTTGTTAACTTTCATATTTCTATAAACCAAAAAAAAAAAAAATGTCATCTGCTTCTTCTTTCTTATACTACGAGACAAGGTTCATCTCACCTTATGATATCATCACACGAGATCTTCCATCTCGACCACTGAAGCGATGGTCACCGGATCTCTCCGAGATTTGGCTAAGTCACCGCCAAGTCGCTTTCCGATGGAGACAAGCTCCGTTGCCGCTGTTCCAACACGAGCCAGCTCCGCCGCCTTCCCGTCTTCAGAAGAAACCCTAGGAGTCAAGACTCCTCCATATGTGTGCATTTTGCATCTTTTCACTGCCCATCCAAGTCCATCCGCGGTCAAGTCACCATGACTTCATTAAGCTATATGCTTCCACGCTACAAGTGTCGTTCCCTGATCTAAGTTGATCTCGACTTCATGCTTCCACACGACCATTGTCGTTCATGATCAATGATCCTATGGTAAGTCACAAGACTTTCTACGCTAAATGCTTCCTTCAACTTCTTCTAAGCTAAAGGCTTCCTTCCACTTCTTTTAAGCTATACGCTTTCCAACCTTCACAACGTGTTCTCCGCATTTTACGATGTCAATCTTAAGACGCTGCTGTCGTTGTCTACGTACACTCCATACATTAATTATATTATTCTATGTAATCCCTTTAATCATGCTCTTTGATTATGTTATGTGCTTATATATAAGTTGTAACTTTTCATTCAATAATATATAACAACAATACAATTCAATCTTCTCAATTCAATAAATTTAAGTTATACCATGCCGGTGGTATTAGAAAGCTACGGTAAACATTGATTTATCATAATTTATATGTGTTATGAAACATCAAACATGCGTCGTCGTCGTGTGAATCATATGTGTAAAGTAACCTTTTCGGAGAAACCTCACAAAGAATTTGTAAAAGTGATGATAAGCCAAAGATATATATAAGAAAAATCAAGGACAAAAATTTATTTCCCGTGTCTTGTTTCACAAAAAATAAGAAAACAAAACCTGTGAAAAAGGTAAAATATATGTAGAAAATATCCAGCGGGATCAAATTAACATAATCCTAGATTTGGTCCAACAAAAAAAAAAAAAAAAAAATTGGTCTTTAACCTAATCCGGCTATAGTAGAAGGGAAGGGTAAGTTGCACCTGATTCGATTATAAAACCAGCGTTCTTTGGATCGGTCTTAAACTTTATCTCACCAGTGCAGTTGGTGCACTGGATGTGAAACCTAAGGATTTTAATCCCAAGGTACGTCTCGCCAATGACTTGTTCTACACGGCTATTGAATTGGGTGCCGTTAGACATGATATGATCACATGTGTTGCATTGAAGCCTCATCGGAAGGTTTAAGTCGGCTCTGCGTTCTGCCATAGCTTCATTAGTCAGAACTTACACGCAATCGAATGACTGCACACAAAAGAAAAAAAGAAGGTATTTGCTCTGTCTTTCCCTTAGACCTATATTTATAAGAAAAAAAAAACTCCTGGTGATTTCCTTTTGTGGGCCCAATAAATAAATTGGACTTTTTCCTTTTTATATTAGTTTTACATTTATAATTTTTGTGAAAAAGAGGAAAGTTTGGAGAAAGTAATTCTTGTATTAATTAACCGTATACTACTACCATTTATATAATAAGATGCACGCTTTAATTAGGGATATAATCTGACTTCACAATCCTTATCACAAATCCTAAACTTATGTTTAAATAAAAATATAGAATAACAATATTAAAAATCTTTGCTTTCAAATTCTCACAAGTGTTTTGGCGGGAAAGGTTTGAGAATATAATTCAGGATACGTCTAACTAGAAAAACCATTTGAAAAACTATGTCTTTTGTTCTAAGCCAACAAGTTAGAGATGTAAAGACGGTTCCTTAACAGGAGTCAATCCCACAAGAATCCTAGCTTGTGTGAGACCTTTCTTAGAAATTTGTCTAAAAATCTTAATGTGTGGAAGGCCTGAGATTAATGTGTGGCTTCATGTCCATTTGTTCTTGTTTCAATTGCTAAGTGATGTGGGATCATTAAGCTCACAGTTCCCCAATTTTCAGAAAAAATAGTTGGGAACTCTGATCCTTGTATCTAGTTTTGTCTGTAGAGAAGTGAATCAGAGATATCAATATCAGTTCTTGTGTTATGTGATACTATTCTTGGAAATATATTGTCTGAAAGTTTAGTAATTACAAGTAATGTGTTGAGATGTGAATGAGGAAGACTGGAGAATTTTCTTTTTTTCTTGTCTAACTTGTTACCTTCTTGTTGTATCTGGTTTTGTCTGTAGAGATGTCATCGTCAGTTCTTGTGTGTTGTGTGAGAGTTTTTCTTAGAAATTTATATGAAATCTGAAAGTTGTTTAGCAATGAAAATGTGTTGAGATGTGAATGAGGAAGGCCTGAGATTAATCTGTTTCTCATATATTCAAACAGGAAAATTTTAAAATTTCCTCTCTTCTCTTGTTCTATCTAAAGATGTTCTTAAGCAACAATACAAAAGAAACTCTCTTTGGTGTTACTCTGATTCAACCTGAAGACTTCCTACAGAAATCAGAAAGTCAAAAAGACCAAGAAGAAGAATAAGAAGTGAAGAACCTCATATATTTTTGATATTTAACAAGCAGTTATTGAATATGTCATTTTATCTCATTTGACTGCAAAGAATCATGACTCCGAAGGAAAGATTGAAAGAGATTCATATAAACTGTGGCCAACAAAGCCATTTTAGAAAAAGTCTAAACTCTCTGACAGACTCAAAAGGAACCTGAAAGTAACTCTTCTCACTTGGTATATATACCACAAGGAATCAAGTACTGTATCAAACAATGGCAACATCAGATAACAAGAATTACACACTCTTCAAGAAACTTTTATCATGTGTGACATCAATAGACAATAAGGCTTCCCAAGTCTGATTCGAAAAGATAAATCAAGCTGCTAAAAAAGAAAGCTATGAATCAACTAGCCAACAATGATTCACAAAGCAGATCATTCTAAAACGATTCTGTAGGTAGGTGAACAAGCAAGTAAGTATGTTGTAGCAATGAATCACAAGAGCAAAGGAAAATTAACCAGTAAACAAAGTAAGGAAAAATACACCAATGTTGAAAGTTTATTGCAACTTTCAATATGATCATAAACAATCTTTCTAATATAGGTCTGAACAGAAACACAGAGAAGAAGATATTACCTTATTAGCCCACTGAAACTTTGACTTGCCAAGCAATAATACCTCTCTTCCTTCCCGACAGAACCTCCTTTCTGTTGATAACCTGCATCAGAATTGTCAACTTGACAAATCTTTATTCATTTTTTTCAAATCACAAACTACATCTTGATTAATATGTGTCTTATACATCCGATTTGCAGACAAGCCATAAAACTCCAATCCAGTTTACTATTCATAAACTGTAAAATCACTATATATCTATGGACAATTACTATATATCACTATATATGTAGACTTCTTTTCTCCTTCTTCTCTTCTCTAAACTCTGTTCCTTCTTCTCAATCTCCTTCTACTACTCCCTTTCTCCTATTTTTCTGTAAAACAAGATTCAGAATTAGTTACACAATTGAAGAAGATAAATCCAATTTTAAAGGGAAAGTTAGTCTCACCTCATACTCATAGGAACGGGAAGAAGACTTGGTAAGTATAAGCAGTTGAGCGAAGGGGTTTTGTGTTTATACGTTTCAATGTAAATTTGTTGAATCCCATCTTGGGCAATGATTAATACCTTGATATGAGCAGTTCCTTCTTCAACTAATTCTTCACAGAACATGACTATCTTCTTCTCGGTTATAAAGAAACTTGGAACAGGATATAAGATCTGCTGATTATGTCCTGTCCCCAAACTATCGATCGATCCTGAACAATAATCCCATTCCAAACATCAATACTGAGATCTTGATGTCGTTGGCATAGCAGCGAAAGACCTTCTCTTCTAAAGGAAGATAAAACCAATGTCTTTGTGCCTTTGACTTGTTGTAATGGAAGTTTAAGTGGCTTGAAAAGTTGTAACTTTGGACAAAGAGTTTTCCATCCGAAGAAGCAATCCAGTATGAATTTCCACCAACCGAGACTATCATTGGTGGTTGTCTAGCGCACTCCCAATTATCTGAACGTCTCCAACGGTTTGTTTCCATCTCAAAGATCTCAGCCACTGCCTCATAAAAGTCACAGTCACAGTCATAAGCCCCAAAATTAAATCTCAGAACTTTGTATTCATTCTTACTGTCATGTCCTAGACAAAAAAAATCGTACACGGACAGATTCGATCCATCGGGTTTGACTACCGTTGAAAACCACTATTCTACATGATATTGTGCTGCAGAGAATCAATCCATCGCACTGCACCATGCTTTTAATCACCTCATCACTACCAAAATCACGGATTTGGAAAGCTCCAGACTTCACCACCCATATCTCAGACTTCCTTGAATGAAGAAACTGATATTGACTGTTTACCAATTGTTTGTAGATAAAATCTACGTCCACTGAAAAGAGAGCCCCATTCTTTGCAGGTTAAGTTGAAGCGCGCAAGAGATTTGACTGGAAGCTTGAGGAGAATTTCCTCAACCAGATCATATGGTAGATTGGCTGCAAGTTTTGGTAACCTCTTGTCTCTGTTTGCTGCACGTGTTTTGTCAACAATATTATCCATCTGTTCATCGCCCATTTGCTGATTTCTTAGACTCTGTAAGAATCACACAAAAACGATTAGAGAATAATCATTGGTTTAGAGTTAAACATGGCCAAGAAAAATCAATGATCAAGTGACAAAACCAAAAAACATCTCTAATTCGAAAGAGATACAGCCTTTTTCTCTCTACCTAAAGCTTCCAGTTTCCAAGTTCCTTTTACTAGCAGCTGATTGCTTCTCAAGATCAACTATGTCTTCAAATAACAAAAAAGTAATGCCAAGTCCAAATTGAGATTTGAGAGATTCAAGAATTTAGGCTTGTGATTAAGAAAACAGATAAAGCCAAGCCAAAAGACATTCATTATTGAATGTTAACTAACTCCTTATGTAAAACTATGATCCACATTGCCTGCTCCTATTTTGAGCCAAAATTTTAGCAAACACAGTTCAAGTAAACAAGCAAGACCATAGTAAGAAAGTGCAGGGTAAGAGATAAATTATACTACTACAATTTATATAATAAGATGCACGCTTTAATTAGGATATAATCTGACTACACAATCCTTATCACAAATCCTAAACTTAAAACTAAATAAAAATACATATTATTCTGAAAGTTAAATTTTTTTTTTTTAAAATAGAAATTTGCTAATCATATCCCAATTCAAAGCTCTAGTCTATTAAAAGTTTAGGTCGTAAGAACATTCACTTTTTTTTATTTGAAGTAATGGTTAGGAAAAACAAAATTGTTATGGAGGATGGATCAAATTGGAGCATGGGACAGAGACAAAATTGTTCTGTTTAGGCAGAGTAGTTTTGAGAAGAAGCAGACAAAATTCTCCAACATTGGATGAACAGCTAAATGAGAATAAGTTTACTGATTAATCAGAAACAACAGAGAAATGAGCTTCTTTTCCAGCAATCTGTTATGAATTACAAAATTCTTCATGAATTGACTCGTCAAGGATCTTGACTAGAGATTATGAAGATACTTGCAGGCAAAGAATCACTGAAATCATACAGTAAAGAAACACTGAAATCATTACAGTAAATGAAATAAAACATGGAACCAAAGGTGTAGTTAAATTGTTTTGTCTTCTTAATCAAGCCGATCTGATTCTCTCTGCCATATTGTTCATGTGTTCAATATGTTTCTCTCTTGGAGGAATACAATCAACAACGATCTCAACCTCCTTCAGCTTCTTCACCCATTTGTTGTATTCTGGAAACTTTTTCTCTGCAATCATCTCCACTCCCATTCCTTCCCAAGCCCTCTCCAAACAAAACGGGATCATACTTCCGGCGACAAAGTCCAAGAATCCGACTGTCTTGCCGCCAAAGTAATCTTTTCCGGCGAGTTCTTTTTCGAGACTCATAATCAATTCTCTTGTCTGCTCGATCAGAACCTCTCTTCCTTTCTCTGTTTTGGCCAGTGAGGTAAACCCGACATTTACTATCTACAATATTAGAGACAATTAACACTGTTTAGTAAAGCATTAAAAATGATAAGTAGCATTGATTAATCCGCTAATCTGATTAATATAGAGTTCTTGACTTCAACTGTTTAAAGTATTGAACTCTTAGAAAGCTGGTTAACACATGCGAAATAGATTAATGATCAAATTCAGTTTTATTTATTATTTCTTGATCTACGATTGATTAACTAAATTCCACAATTCATAATCACAGCAAGATTTTTCAGATGATAAAAAAGAAAAAAAAAACAAAAAAAGAAGAAATTAGTAAAAATGACTACTTCCATATACTAAATGATTAAAAAAGATTGAAAGTAAATAAGAGAATGTACCTGTTCATCAACGAGTTTTGCTAAGACTCGAGCCTTGGATCTTTGGAAAGGATCCTGAGGAAGAATGGGATTGTGTTTCCAAGTCTCATCGATGTATTCGAGGATCACAAGCGACTCGATAATGGTTTTACCATTGTGAACAAGAACAGGGATCTTCTTGTGAATAGGGCTTAGAGCAAGAAGCAAAGAGCTCTTATTGTCCAGATCTTCCTCCAAGTATTCGTACGGTACGCCTTTGAGTTTGAGAGCCATCTCGATCCGACGGCTGAAAGGGCTTGCCCATGTTCCTAAAAGCTTCACTTCCTCATTTTTGCTCATTAGATCTTCTTTCTTTCTTCTTCTTCTCCTTAGATGGTTTTTTAGAATCCTGAATTTGCTCACTTTCTATTTATAGCCTTAGGGTTTCGATGGGTTAAATGTCGCTGTGGCAAAAACGACGATTTATCAACCTTTTTGCCGGCCATTGGACAATGAGATGTGAAATATGAATATTAATATAGATGCAATGACATGTATCACGTTCATTTTATGACATTTGATTATAATAATAAAACTTTAGGACATTGATTCCATACGCGTTGGTAATGGGAGGCATGCGGTTCATCTTTCTCCTTGTCAAGTGTGAGTCATATTTGAGCATGATTAACGGGATATCTAAGTAGAGATCCAAAGTTTTTGTGTCCAAAAATTTAATTATAAAATGCCATAAAACAATAGACGCGAGTCCAAAGATGAATATTTAGAAATGTTTTAGACTCGCATACGTGTCAGTTTCTTATTGGTAGAAGCTTTTGTATACACAAACAATTTGACATATTTTATCAAAAATTTAAACTTTTAGACCTTCTATATTTGGATCCCATCATTGAACAATTTTAACAATAAATCTCTTTCAAGTGTTTAAATTGTAGATTTTCCATTATATAAATTATAAAACTTGTTTGGATCTCTATTTTTGGACTCATTGTTAATTGTCCAATTTTCAAATGTATTAAAATAAAATTATTGATCTCGTATTCGAATCCCTTTATGTAGTGCTATGTTTTTTTCTTTTTTTGAACACCCGTTCTATTTTTTCTTACTAATTTTTACTCTTATATAAACTTAGTGGGTTGTTTTAAGTTCTGAGGAATATTTTGATATGTTCAACGGTTTCCAATTTGTAATGTGAACGATGTGGAGCCCAACAAGACCAGCTCGTCACCCATTTTTTTTCGGCTCTCAAAAGGAACGCCATATGCATTTTTTTAGCATGCGTGAACTCAATATTCAAGACAAATAAAATATCATGTTTTATGGATTTGTAATTGCCTTTATATTCGTTTTAAGGGCGTACATAAAATTGTTATTCTTATATTTTTGTGGGTGGACATCTTAATGAAAAACACTCATCTTTGAATAATTCTACCAAATTTTTCTTTCTTAAATAAAATCTATACAAACTTTAAGATAAATTTATGATAATTTTTAATCAAATTTGTTGAAAATTTCATTTTGAATCGAATTTAACTTGTAACGATTTGCTACGAATAATTGTAAATTTTTTAATAAAACTTTGCCGCGGAATTATAAGATAGGATTCATTGTCTAAGGCTTTAGTTGGAACAAGATAAAATAACAACCTCGAGAGGACCAAATAATGACTTGAGAAAGGATGATAAACCTTGCCATCGCAACCACATAACAAAAGCTATTTTAAAAAGAAATCTATATTTACAAGCAAAAATAGCTTACAAACATTGATGCATTAAAGTAAATTAAAACACTGGATCAAGGACTAATGATTTGCCTTTCTTAGTTAAGGCAATCTGATTCTCTCTGTCATATATTCATGTGTTGTTTAAGAAAACTGATTTTTGGAATTATTTTAAAGAATCTGTTTATTGTTCTTCAATTTCAAAAGAGTTTCTAAGTTTTTAATACACTTTCTTGTGAAGGTTTAGGGATTTGTAACCACATTTTTCGAGTTTTTAAGATGGACATGAGCTGATATCTTTAAATTTGTTATGATTTATGTAATTTCATGTCTTATTCAGAAGATTGTCCTTTCTTTTTTATTTATAGGAAAAATATCACATTTATAGATAAGTTTTTGCCTAAAATTTTGTCATAAAATCCATTTTAAATTTCTATTAGAAAGTTTTCTTTTTTTTTGAATGAATGTTAAATTTATTCAATCCAAAAAAACCATGGTACAACTAAAATATGCATCCTTAATTATATTGAATTTTTTTGAAAATTTTTAAACGGAAATGATAAGATAAGATTGTCACAAACATATGTTATCATGTTCTTGGGGGTGAGGGACAAAAGTCTTTCGTATCTTCCCGAAGTTCTAAAAAATTGGGTTCTGTAGCCTTGATAACTACTCGTGCTTGTGTGGAATACTACTCAGGTACAAATTTCCCAACAGTTCTCTGTTTTGTTTTCAATTTTATCTCTCTTCTTAGTTAGTCTCAAATTTTTTTTTTTTTTTCTTTCATTATTACTCTCATCTGGATTCTTTTTAACTCTTGTAATATATCTCCTAAAAAATATTTAAATAGCCAACCATTCAAGATATAAAAAAATTGCTAACCATTCATAATATTAATATACTTTTGAATTTTGTAAGAAATATGATATCAAATCTAAAAAGTATTAGTTTCAAAATCTCGAGTAAATCATGTCATATTTCAATTAATTGATGTATAGTAGTTTCAGCTTTTAAAAAATTCTGTCTAACTATATTTTTAATAACATAAATAAATATTCAAATTATAAACTGATTTTGTATAAAAAATAAATGTCAGTTGTTAGTGTATTTAAAATTAAAAATGTAAGAATAGAAATGTCACGTTTTAATAAAATTGGTTTAGGCTTTGAAACAAATAGAACATGCCGTAGATGTAAGTTAGGGTAAAACTCCGTAGAGATCTTATTCATTTAGGAGAACTATATATATGATACAAATGAATGTTCTAGAGAGTATCTAGGTATATAAGGAATATTTACATTATTCGATATATGTACTCTAACACTCCCCCGCAGTCGAAGCGTCGGAGGAGCGGACGGTGAGACTGTCCCGGAAGCAAATTGTCGAGACGAGGGAACATGGAGAACACGTACTTGACCAATAGCAACCTTTTTCCCGGACAAAGTGAATATCGATTTCAACATGTTTGGTTCGTTGGTGTAGCACATGATTAGACGAGAGGTAGATTGCGCTAACATTATCACAATACACAATCGTTGCCCGTGGCACTGGTATCTTCAGTTCAAACAGCAATGTGCGGAGCCAAGTAGCTTCAGAAACTGCATTTGCAACACCACGATACTCGGCCTCGGCACTAGAACGAGAGATTGTGTGTTGCCGCTTAGAGGACCAAGATACCAAGTTACCACCAAGATAAACGCAATAGCCTGATGTTGAACGTCGTATGCAGGGACAACCGGCCCAGTCCGCATCGGAGTAAGTAGTGAGTTCAAACGATGTGGGTTTGGTCATGTGAATACCGTGAGAAATAGTACCTTTGATGTAGCGAAGAATTATCTTTAATGCATTTAAGTGTGCTTCCCGTGGATCATGCATAAAGAGACAGATCTGTTGAACCGCAAACGAGATGTCCGGACGTGTGAAGGTTAAGTATTGTAGAGCACCAGCGAGACTTCTATAGAAAGTAGGGTCAGCGACGGGAGGACTTCCATCAGCAGCAAGTTTCTGTTTCATGTCAACAGGGGTGAGACACGGGTTACAATTCGTCATATTGGCGCGATGGAGAATGTCGGCAGCATAGTTGTGTTGATGGAGAAACAGACTAGACTTGTCCCGTTGAACAGTGATGCCGAGAAAGTGATGGAGCGGTCCCTGATCTGACATTTCGAACTCCAAACTTAAGCTCTTAGTGATGCGTTGTAATAGAGCTGGAGAGGACGCAGTGAGAATGATGTCATCGACGTAGAGGAGTAGGTAGGCCAAGTCTGATCCGTTGCAAAGAACAAATAATGAGTTATCCGAAAGGCTTTGCTTGAAACCGAGGCGCCGAGCAAAAGTGGCAAAACGTGTGTTCCACGCGCGAGGTGCCTGCTTTAAGCCATAAAGAGATCGCTCCAAGAGACATACGTGATCGGGTTTAGTCTTATCAATAAAACCTGGAGGTTGATGCATATAGACCGTCTCATCAAGGTCTCCGCGAGCTAGAGCAACATCAAGAACCGTACGGATTGTCGCAGGCTTGACCACTGGGCTAAACGTCTCGTCACAGTCAATGCCGAGTTGCTGGGATTTGCCATTTGCAACAAGACGCGCTTTGTAGCGACTTAGAATTCCATCTGCATTAAATTTATGCTTAAAAAGCCACATAGAACGCACAATGTTAGTATTCTTTGGGCGTGGCACAAGAACCCACGTTCTGCTTTTAATAGGAGCATCATGTTCCACATTCATGGAATTATTCCAAAAGGGATCCTTAGCCGCCTGAATATGAGACAAAGGTAATGGAGAAATTTTAAGATCAGTATGGAGACATAAGCGGATGCATGGTTTGACAATACCACTTTTTGCTCGAGTCACCATAGGATGTGCGTTTTGTGGAGGTGAGAGAGGAGGAGAAGGAGGAGGGAGAGGAGTCGGAGATGGTGGAGGAGATGGTGGAGGAGATGGTGGAGGAGATGGTGGAGTTGGATCCGGAGAAGACGATGTATGAGGAATTGAGGAGGAAACAAAGACGGAGGCTCGGTGTTTGAGGTGGGAACGACTGAGAAAGGAAACACCGTCTCATCAAAGACTACATGGCGAGAGAGTATGACACGTCTTGTTTTGATGTCGAGGCAACGATAACCACGGTGATCGCTTGGGTACCCGAGAAAAACACATGGAGTGGAGCGGTGAGTAAGTTTATGTTAAGATGTAGGCAGTAGATTAGGGTAGCAAAGACACCCAAACGTGCGGAGGTGATGATATGTTGGCGCCTTCTCGAACAGTCTAGCATAAGGAACGGCATTGTGAATGGCCGTCGAGGGAAGAATATTGAGTAGATGAGTTGTTGTATGAAGAGCTTCAGCCCAATATTCAGCAGGAATGGCCGCTTGGAAAAGTAAGGTGCGAACCATGTTGTTAATTGTGCGTAGCATCCTCTCAGCTCGTCCGTTTTGTTGGGATGTATGCGGGCAGGAGAAGCGAAAAACCGTCCTTGTCGAGGCCAAATGTTCTTTAAACGCTCGATTGTCATACTCTCTGTCATTATCGCATTGTAGTGATTTGAATTGACGATTAAATTGTGTCTGCACATAGGTAGAAAAATTGATATATTTTACCAAGGTATCACTTTTACGATGGAGAGGATAAGCCCATACAAAATGTGAATATTGATCGAGAAAGATAAGATAATATTTGAGACCACTAATACTCGGAACTGGAGATGTCCAAATGTCAGAATGCACGATTTCAAAAAGACTAGAAGCTATAGTATTTGAATTAAAAAATGGGAGACGAGTATGTTTTCCAAGCTGACATGCTTGACACAATGATGTCAAGTCGGTCTTTGGAACAGAAATAGAAAGAGATGATAATAAATGAGATAAAAGAGTAGAGCTTGGATGACCAAGACGACGATGCCAAATAAAGCTATCCGATGTTGTAGCAGCAAGAGCGTGATGAGAAGAAGGATATGAAGATGGTGTGACGGAGTAGAGGGGTCCCGAGCTGTCACATCGGAGGAGTTTGTTCCGGGTTTTGAGATCCTTAACAGAAAAACCAAAAGGATCAAATTCAATGGTACACCAATTGTCAGTGACAAATTTTCGTACCGAGACAAGATTTTTAACGATAGCAGGACAAACCAAGACATTACGAAGAGAGAAAGAACGAGAAGGATATGAGAGAGTACCATGACCAATTGTCTCAACAGGGGCTAGGGATCCGTTACCAACGGTAACAAGTGGCATGGTGCTAGTATTAAAAGTAGATTGTAGATTACCTATGTTGGAGGTAATGTGACTTGTTGCGGCAGAGTCCATGTACCAATTGGGGTCTGGTTCCTGCAAGGTCATCGTGTTAAACGCGTGGATGAGGCCAGGAGGAAGTTGTGACATGGGCGCTGACGGTGTTGGATACGGGTACACATTAGCCATATGTGCTGCGTGAGTGGGCTGAGACGGATGTGGACCGAGTATGCCAGGATGAGCCGCATTTGTGGGCTGGAATGGACCTTGACCGAAGGTAGGGTATCCAGTGTGCTGTTGTGGTGGCTGCATAGGGGCATAGAACGGTGGATGTTGCCACTGGTTGTTGTAAGTCCACGGAGATGAAAACTGGTTGTAAGACCAATTGTTGTTGTAGCGTCCTCTGCCTCTGTTACGTCCTCCTCCACGGTTACGTCCTCTGTTGCCACGGCCAGAGTTGTACTTTTGACCAGAGGGACGTTGAGAGCCATCAGATATCGTGTAGAGGATGGTGGAGGAAGATGACGTGTCATGGTGGACATCACTTGGCTTGATCTGTTTGGAGAGGCGGTCTTCTTCCAGCTGGAGCATTGATCGTGTCTCAAGGAAACTTAGGAATGGTGACTTGTGTTTGATGACGTTGATAATGGAGTCAAACTTGTCGGACAAGCCATTCAACATATGCATCACAAGCGCACGGTCAGTGACGGGAAAGTCGATGTTGGCAAGTAGGTCAGCTAGATTCTTCATCTTCTTGCAGTAGTCGTGAACAGAGAGGTCACCAATCACCATCGTACGTAACTCGTTTTCAAGCTGAAGAGCACGCGCCTCCTTGTTGTCAAGAAAGAGAGTTTCAATGGCGAGCCAAAGTTCACGAGCAGTGGAGTTCTTTTTTAGAACAGTGTCGATGATGGATTCAGAGATGGTGCCGTAAATCCACATCTTGACATGGCCATCTCGCTCCTTCCATTCTTTTGCTATCTCTGGAGTTGATTTGGTGGATCCATCAAGGTGGCCTAAGACACCAAAGCTCACACAGTGGGTCTCAAAGAGCTCACGCCACAGGTTGTAGTAAAGGTTGGCCATATCTAGCAAGATTGGTATGTAGGCCTTGATCTGTGTGATGCCGTAGAGTTTTTCGTTGGAAGAGGAAGGAGGAGCCATGGCTGAGAGAGATTCAAAGAGGAAGAGAGGAACAGAGGAGAGAGAAAGTGTTTAGAGAGAAAGAGACGAGAGCGGAGGTGGATCGATCGCTTTAGTTTGGTGGCTAGGGTTTAGCGTGTGATACCATGTAAGTTAGGGTAAAACTCCGTAGAGATCTTATTCATTTAGGAGAACTATATATATGATACAAAGGAATGTTCTAGAGAGTATCTAGGTATATAAGGAATATTTACATTATTTGATATATGTACTCTAACATCTAACAGTAGATAGGATTATCGTAAATCTGTCATATTGTGGGAGATGGGAGACAAATTAAATTCTTCTATGTATATCATATCTTAAAGTTCCAATAAGAAAAGTGTAACGTTCCGACCGGCCGCCACTGCATATAGATTTTATGTCATTTTTCGGTTTGTGGGCCCTATCTCATCTGACGGCAGCCGGAATGTTACTTCCGAAGATTTGAAAGATCTGACTTTGATTATTTGACATACAACTTTTTCTTCGTACATGTGTTTTAAGGATAGATAAAAAAAAGTGATATGATTGCAAATTGGCTAACTGAACAAATTCATTGTCAGAATTGGAACTAAAGAAGAGTCTATTATATACCTGATCTGATCATCGACGAGCCCTAGATCTCTCATAAGGATCCTGAGAATTGGATTGTCTGGCCAAGTCTCGTCGATGTATTCGAAGATTACGTGAGACTCAAGAATGGTTTTACCTATGTGAATCACAACTTAACATGTGTAAAGAATCGAATTCATCCTGTTGCCAAAAAGGAGATACAAAAGCAGTTATAACTTTAACCTTGAGACTTAACTACTGGTACGTGTGGAAAATATTTCAGAAAGTTAGGTGCAAATCCCCCCTTCCAATACCTAACATCATTACTAAATTGCATTTTCTTCTTTCTTTTGAACGAAAAAGTATTGAAATTAAACCATTACAATTTATTTTAGAAGTATATTAATTAAAAGCATAGTAGTATATGATATATCTAAATAGTGGCAATATGAGTAAAGTTTCTCAGACTAATCTTTGTTGTAAAACAGAATAAATAAATTCTAAGATAAATATTGCGTGTCCACATAAAAAAATTTCACACTATATTTTTGTAGGTGTTGTTTTAGTTTGACCATGCAAAACTTGTTTTAATATTCCTCATGCATAAAACTCAGTCACTAATAAGTTTTCAAAGTTTGGCTGACATCATGACATGAGCAAGAAGGTGGAAAAATGTTTCAACCAGCTCACTCACTAATTTAGTTTAATTTTATTAATGATACGAAACGTAACTGATATATTTAATATTTTTTGTATCCGTCACTCGTTTTATTTATTCCAAATTAACATATTTTAAAAACTAAACTCATTTTCGCATAATTCGAAGGAATGATTCCTTCATAAATTAAAATATTTTTGCGACATACGGAAAATGATTGACAAAAGATACTTTATTTATTATTCTAAAAAAAAATTTGCTCAAAAAAAAAAAAGATACATTATTAAAAAAATTATTACAAATTTCTTTTTAAAGTCACGAAATTTTGCGATTGATTGACAACAAAAGATAGCTGTAGTTTCGTTATAAAATTTGCGACGGCAAGTATAAGATAAGATTGTGGCAAATTCTATCATCTTTTGTAGCTGATCAATAGCCAAAGCTTTACTGCGAACAAAATAACATTAATTCTAGAGAGTGACCGTGGGGACCAAATAAGATAACGTGAGAAATGATAATAAAACCTCACTCTCTCAACCACACAACATAAAAGATATTTTTTAAAAGAAATCCTTATTCATTAGAATAAACAACAACATAACCATACAAACATTGCATGATCAAGAACTAAACATGATTTGTTGTCTTAATTAATTAAGAAGATCTCACTCTCTCTGCCATATAGTTCATGTGTTCTACATGTTTCTCTCTTGGTGGAACACAATCTTTCACAATCTCAACCTTCTCCAAATTCTTAACCCATCTCTTGAATTCTGGAAACTTCTCCTCTGTAATCACTTCCAAACCTATTCCTTCCCAACCTCTCTCCAAACAAAACGGAATCAAACTTCCGGCGACAAAGTCCAAGAATCCGACAGTCTTGCCACCGAAGTAATCTTTTCCGACAAGTTCTTTCTCAAGATACATAATCAGTTCTCGTGCCTGCTCGGCTAAAACTTCTCTTCCTTTCTCGTCTGCTCTTGCCATTGATACAAACCCCACATTCATAATCTACAATGTCAGAGACATAATCGCTAATGTTAATAAAAATTTACTTGTTTGATAAACTAACAAAACAAGACCAATTGTTTATTATTTGACATGCAATTTTGAATCAATTCAATTACCTGTTCATCGACGAGTTTAGCAAAGAATCTAGCTTTGGATCTTTCGTAAGGATCTTGAGGGAGAATTGGATTGTGTGGCCAAGTCTCATCGATGTATTCAAGAATCACATGAGACTCAAGAATGGTTTTACCATTGTGGACAAGAACAGGGATTTTCTTGTGAATAGGGTTAAGAGCAAGAAGCAAAGGGCTTTTGTTCTCCAATATTTCTTCCACGTATTCGTACGGTATGCCTTTGAGTTTGAGAGCCATCTCGACCCGACGGCTAAAAGGGCTCGCCCATATTCCCAAAAGCTTCACTTGGTCTTTCTCCGCCATTTGATATCTCTTCTCTTCTCTCTATGTTTTTTTTTTTCTTCTGCTTTTGTGGAGTTATCAGTACTTCGGGCTTAGATTTATAGCCGTATGGTTTTGATGGTCTTGTGATAAAACGACGACGAACTTTGCCGTTTTTTTTTTGTCGGCAGTGATATGTTAATGAGAAGAGTCTAGAAGGCAACAGATGTTGACTTTACAACATATTTATAACGTTCACTTTATAATATTTTTGTTCTCTTTTTTTAATATACGGAGATGTGTCGTAACACATAACTTACCCTTATCCCTAGAGCATGTGTAGCTTGACCCAACATTATTTTTTAGCATTAGGCAAATCATATTTTCAGGGCCCTTTTTAACAAAAGAATAAATTTTGGACCCTTTTATGTAAGGAACTTTTTTAGAGTTTGGCGTGAGCCATGTCCCTCGGTCCCTCCCGCCACCTCTAGAGCCGGATCTACGTTGTGGACGCAGGACGCTAATTATTTTTTTTTTCCTTTATAGTGGTCAATAATAACTCAACTTAAACATGTCAATTAGGACAAATGGCAGAAATCAGGACTGGCCTGACCTTGAAAAATGGATTCGGAGTCTAGATATTGAAGCCTGAACAATTATTTGTTCTTCTCCACCAATTCATGTAACGGGATAGGTACGGACATGCAAAATAATATTAAAAATTAGTACATTGACTTTTTTTTTTTTTTTTTTGGTATCAAGTACGTTAACTTTTATGTTGAAAATTGCATTAAGATATCATACCATATTTGGATTGCTACTGTAGCATGCGATTCGTCGTACTTTTAGAAAGTAATTGTAATGATTTCATCTGTGGAAATGATGTTGTTGAAGAACTATGTTTAAATATCAACAGCGTCAAAACCATTTTGTGTCATTCTTGTTTGTTATCATTGACGCCCAAGAAAACAAACAATTCAGATGAAAATAAAAGAAATTAATACTAGTATGTTATTAAATATTCTTTTCATCTATACTATTAATTGAGAATCATTGTAGAATAAATAACCTCATTAAAGGTAAAGTATTACAATTGATGCCATTAGAAATTTTGAATTTAAAGAGTAAACAATAAAATTCTTTAAAGGGTAAAGTTGGTATTTTGACAGTGTACAAACTCGCGGATCTTGGACTTTCTGGGTTGGATTTTGGGCTAATGGGGGTGGATCCTGGGGTCGATTTTTTCGGTTGGGAATTTAGGAATGTTGTCATTCGACATTTCCTAAAATTAGTACAAAAATTAATGCTTAAACCAAAAATGTTAGTATCAATTACTCTATAAAATAAATAAATAATTAATCAATTAAAACATAGATAATAAGGAAATGATAATCAAATATTTCACCCTAATTATTTGTACTTGCCATAACTACTTGACAAGTAAAAGATTAATTCGAATTTCAAATCAAATCTCATATATTAAGAACTTACTAAAACTACTAAATCAAAACAGTAAACAAAATCTTAAGCATAAAAAACAAATTGAATATTTCCTAAAAAATTATACCAATTACTAAAATTTCAAATCCTAGCAATAATGTTAACCACGTAATTCAAGGTTTGTATACTTGAAAAAGTTAATTTCAATCATTTCTTATAAATTCGCTAATATATATATCTATATATATATATATATATATATATCACTAATTGTATTTAAAATCAATAATAAATAGCTCTAATTCTAAACTCATTTTTTCAAAGTCTTACTAACTTATTTCCTTATTTGTTCCTATCTATTTAATAGTAGTATAATCTACAACCTGATATCAAGGATTATCAAATCATCAACAAAGAAAATCTATATTTCCCAAACAAACGTTTGTATCTACATTTATTAATATAGACATTCTCTTAATATTATACACGGAATCTCAAGAGCATATTCCAATACTGAAACTAAATTTTACGTAACTAGCAAGATTGTATAAGATTTATTGTTTTAAAACCTAGAAAATTATTTATGAATTCGCCGACTTCTTTTTAGTATAAATATTGTAGTGATCTATATCATTTCCAATTCACCGAAACCTCTTAAATCTCTTTTATTCCAAAACCGAAACATACACACAAAAGAGAGAAAATATTGAGTGACTACAAAGTGTCAAAGATAAAATGTAAACCAGAAAAACAACTTCTCTACTTTTTTGTTTTGTTTATTATTCACAATGTAATTCTGGTATATGGTTTTTTTTTTTTTTTTTTTGTATGAACATATGGTTCTTCTTATTCCAGGTTAGATGGAAACATGAATGTTAAGAGAAGCGTGTGATGGTGTGTATCAAAAGTTGTTGGAACTTTGCATCCATTTTCGTTTGAACTTTCTTAAAAATCTTATGCTTTTGTTTTGTCTTTACTATTTTCCTGACATGATACATATTTATTGTGTGTAACTAGATTTTAACCCGCGGTACACCGCGGGTCTATAATTTTATTAAATAATAATAATTTTTTTTTTTAAGATGATCTATAGATATATGCTATTGTTTTATTTGATTTAAATGTATGGTACACTGTATGACGATTTTTATAACAAAAGATTTAAAATTTGAAGTTTTATTTGTTTTGTTAATATTATTTGTTTAGTTTTGTTTAGTGTTTAAGATTGTATAGTTATATTTTGATTGTTAATTATAGAATTTTACCCGTAGTATATCATACTGTATTAATATCGACCACAAACTCGTCCGCAACCATATAACTCTGTCCCGTCCAATCTACATCATTTTGTCATTTTCCAATAAAATTCAAAGATTTCTAATATTTGAAACTTCATTTAATATCGACCCAAAATTCATAATAGTATTTTGATTGTTATATCTAGGATTTCACCCGTAATATATCGTCCCGTATCTTTTGTAAATATTTATAATGTTTAAATTTCTTATAAATTATTATTAAATTCAACTATTTAATATTTGAAACTTTATAAAATTCCTAATATTATAAATATTTACAACGTTTTATAAAATTAAACTTTTTAAAAAGTTTAATTAAAATTTAATATTTTACTTTTAATAAAGTTTAATAGATTAAATTAAGAACTTATATTTAAAATGTTTTCTTTGGAAACTTTAATAGATTAAATTAAGAACTTAT
>NW_003302552.1:13558249-13652348 GCF_000004255.2 Arabidopsis lyrata subsp. lyrata
TAAAAAAAGTATTAGAAAACATTAAACATGAAATACATTGGATAAGAAAATAAAATATATATGATGTGATTTTTAACCATATAAAACATGTAATTGTTATAAAAGGTTTTAAAAGATTAGAAAAATTACACTTCCCAACCAAAACACGGATCCACAGGTTTTTGTAAAAGTATATATCATAAAAACAATTAAAATACATAACATTAGAATAATAAAAATTAAGAATAAGAACTTTATTTTATTAACAAATTCGTTTCCTTTTTTCGTTAAAGAAAATGAATTAATAGAATGGACTTGTTATGTTAGCCTATAAAAGAAAATCATTTACAATCATTATGAGGAAACATGAAATTCTGAAAATGTAAAAAAATACTGGACATTAAAAAATTTGTATCTGAAGATAAGAAGAAGGACTAACTAACCTTTTAATGCATACCTTATTTGATAGTTTCTTTGGAGACGGAGATGATGATGTCCATAGTTTCCAAGATCTTAAAATCGAAAGCTGCAACATAAGAAAAGTAGGTGACAATTAATTTTTTAAAAGAAAACAAACGTGAAATATAAAATGTACTAAGAACATTGTTTAAAAGAACCATATAAATCTCTATTACGAAAACGTTTAGTATTGTGGATCAATGGTTGAAAAGATCTTCTTTATATAGATGAATGAAAAGTACTCGAGAAGTTTGACCTACAAATTAAAACAATTTTGCAAATATTCGAAAATTATATATTTGATTCCTAATATATTCGATTTTGTATTATCAACTGAATAACGTCTATATGCATGGTGGGATTTATGAATGAGGAAAGCTAATTAAAGATATTTCCATTTGTTTTAGGAAGTTTGTTGAATAATATCTAAACGAAACAAAAAAATCTTTTAAAGATATTTTATGAGAAATAATATATTCGCCAATTTGGGTTGGGGATCAAGTATATGAAAATCTCGTAAATATTATATGTTATATTTATTACATATACTAATTTTCACATTGTAGTTATTTAAATCAAAGATTTTAATGAGTTAATTATGGAATACAAAATATCTATGTAAATCAAAAAGTTTAAAGAACCAATAGCGCTGGAATTGATTTTTTTGCTATAACGATTACTAAAACATTTAAGTAAATAAAGATATTTCGTTATGATTTTTCAGCATATTCGAATTGTTGATTATTTCGAAATTTAAGGATGTTTAAGAAATCATGATTGATTTCCGATTTCATAAATTTTGATTAGAATTAAAAATAAAAGATTTAGTATTTAGATAAGGAATATACTATAATAAGGATTATTAGTACTCGAATATATTAGGAATATTCGTATTGTTAGTTTATTTAATTCAAAAATTATAATTTGCGGATTTAAAGGAAGATCTTCTCGAGATTTTAGGAATATAATCGAGATTTTAGTAACAAATGTGATCACATTAAATTTTCGAAAGATTTGAAATATTTGTGTCCAAATTGTTAGAAACAAATTAGGATAGATAATTTTTGGTTAGTATCTTTTTTAATATTTTCAAATCTTAAGAATTAAACCCATTGACATTATATTGTTGAATTTATTTTTTTAAAATTACGTAATATTAAATAAAAAAAATTAAATAACTAACTATTTTCATTTGATGGTGTAGACAAATTATTATTATTATTTATGTAATTTAATTACAAATAACAAATATTAATTTTTATAACAAAACAAATTATTTTCGTAAGAACAATTTTTTCCCAAATCAATATTTTACAAAATATTTATTTTAATCACATATTCTTTCTATATAGAAATAAATAGTTAAATAATTATTGTTAGAAGTAGTTAAGGTAATTAACAAATATGGTTAGTTTAGATATATTATATATATTTCCAATTTAGGTGTTAATTAAGAATTAATGTGGTTTTAAGACAACATTCCTAAAAATCCTTATCCTAGATCCGAATATAGTTAATCCCGGATAAAATCCGGATCCAAAAGACTTTTTGCAAAAATTCCCTGTAAAAATGTATATGTAGATTGAGGATATTGAAACAACTACATTGTCTTAGTTATATTAGAAAGTCATTCATGATACTCAAGTTATGTGAAGTTTCCTTGGTTTGTTTCACTTATACCCCTTAGTTATAGTAATGAACTTAAATTCTATATAAGAAAATTGACAATATTTGATTCTATGAAGTAAAATAAGGTTAAGGTATCATCTATATGTGGTAAAAGAAACTTACTAACCTTTGTTTCTAGACTTCCTTCACGGAAATTAATATCAAGCAGCATTCTTCCCTATCACAAGAAAACAATGGTGAGTCAAATCAAATTTCCTAAATGGAAAGAAAATTTTAACACCATGAACGTGAATCATCCCATTTTGACAAGGGAAAATAAAGCATCATATTTTGACAAAAATGGCATGAGCTTGCATATATTTAATGGGTGTGTCTGATATCCCATTTTACGAGATGGTTTAGCTCCTGCAAACAAAGGTAAATGGATAATAACATAATTGTTACAGAGCCAAAAATGTTATGGATTGGATATGTTAAGAGGGTCTGGTTATATAGGTATCAAAAATTAGCCACAGGACAGTAACTGCAAACTTTATTTCGGCTAATCGAATCTGAAGGTAATGGCATATACAAATTCACATGAAACATGAACCAATCTTACAAATGAACTTTTTTCTACACTAGACGAATTCATACAGACTTGTGGTCAGTACTTAAGATCTTATTCAAGAGTGATGATTAATTGATGAAATCCTAATTAAACCCAATTGATAAAGATCTAAAATTTCTAAAGAACAGAACAAATTCAACACTGGATTTTAGGAACAAGGTATCATTGTAATGGAACATGCATTGAATTATCTTTGAAGGAGGAAATTTTAAACCTTATCCATGATTGAAGGAGCGAGCCATTTGTAACCAGCGAGACCCAAAGCAGTTAGAATCGCGAAGAAAAGACCAAGCTTGAACATAACCACACAGATCTATCCCGTCCACAAGAAGAAGAAGAAGACGGTGATAATGAATCTTCTTCCTCTTCATGATCTGCTTCTTGAGAAATACTTCGAAGTCCACACTCCACACTGAGTTTAATATAATGGCCTAATTTTTGAACTACATCATCTTCCACTCTAACTCGCAGTTCTGAAACCGCATTGTCTTCCTCGCGATAGGTGAGTAAGCAAATGATTTACTCTATTAATCGAAAGAACCCTAAGAATGAAAGAATTAAAAAAAAAAATATGATTTGTGTGTTTTGTGAAAGAGAACGAATTGCAGTACCAATTTTTTTTTTTTTGGTGTCTGTTGTAAATTGATCTTCTGCTTAGTACTGCATAAGAGAAGAAAAAACGTCTAGAAAGTCTTTATCTCTCAAACGAAAAGCCCAAAAAGTGAAGGTGAAGAGAATGTGAAGAAGAAGATGGAGAATACCATTGATTAAGCAAGAAGAAGAAAAAAAAAGTGTTCGATGAGAAGAAGAGGAGCTACAGGGAGAAGAAACGTGACGTTAGTCATTTAACAAGAAAAATGCTTTTGGGCCAATATGAAAAACAGGCCCAACATAAATATACATTAAAATTATAAAAAGAAAAAAAACTCATAAAACTATAGTATATTTCCAAAAGTATAAAATTACAGACTTAGGCTATATTTTTTACAATAAAATATATTTATAAATTTTTTAGTAATATTATAAAACACTAATAAAACATTTACCGGTCATGTAGTAAAGCGATAAACATATCAAATAACGGAATAAGTATTAAAAATAAATACCCGATACTCGATTCTTACCCACGGGCCAAGAATAATAGAATTACAATATCTTTTACCCGACCCTAAGATCACGATTACCCTTTTTTCGAGACGACTATGAGTTGGAAAATGGATTGAATATATGTAACAGGTATCCAGCCTTAAATGCTATATACATCAAAAAATTCAAATACAAACAAAATCCCGCACGTATGTACGGGTCCGGATCTAGTATATATTAAAACATTTTCTTCATCAAGGAAATGTTTTGCTGATTTTCCTCACCATGTAACGTCTAGTGGTTTGTTGCCCCAGCAACAATAAAGTGTCGGTGCTGAAAACTACTCATCTCATCAGAGCTGGTCCTAAAAATTAATAGGCCATAAGTTAGAATTTTTTTCTTTTGGCTATATTATTGAGACTAAAAGGAAAAAAAAGGGTAGAATGTAGATTGAAGGATTCAAAACACCCACTTTTACACTTTTACAAAGGTAAAGCCAATTCCGCTAGGTAAACTTCCAGAAAATTGTCAGCCAAAAATATATATTGTTATATTTACAGACTGCAACCATAGGCTTGGTATACTTGTTTGTATACAGGGCCATGCATGTACCTACCTCATGATACTAAAATCATACTAATATATATTGGGGGTGACTGGTTTGCACTATTACTTTTAGATTCTTAGAAAGAAATTAAATGCTTAGCAAAAAGTTATAAGATTTTAACTTTGAAAAAATAAAAGTTCTAAAATTGTTGACTTTAAAAAAAAAGTGGACAAGAAAAAATAAAACAAAATGTGGGCTGTGAAAAAAAAATAGGAAACTTTTAAGACTATTAAATATTAAAGTGTAATTGGTAAAAATCAAACTTTAAAGACTTTTTAAAAAAGTTTAATCTCCTAAAGTCTCCACTAATCACCCCTAATATTATGCCACAACAAATGTTTGTGGTAATTTCAAATGTTTAAACAATTTTTTTGCGTGTCGAAATAGAAATGTTCACATTGACGACAGATATTTTGTGGTGTTATGGAGATGGATAGTTTGACCATATTTATACTTTTTCCATCTTTTTCTTTCATATGAAAACTCGAGGATTGTGAACCAAATTCCAAACTACTTTTTTAGATTCGTAGGAAATCGGACAGTACTATCAGTAAAAAAATATAATAATTAATTGATATTACAATTTTAGTAAAAATATTAATTGTTCATACAACTTTTAGATAGCGAGGTTATACAACATATAGTACCTCTCTCGATCGAAGAGTATGCTTGTTGTCTCTTGGGCCGATTTGATTCGCTCTGCAACTTTCTCATGTGCTCAATTTGTTTCTCTATTTGATGAATGGTCTGCGAGGTAGTTTCAAAAGTAACAAAAATGTATAAATATATATGTGTATGAATATATTTTTGTTACTATTATAACTACACCGTATTTTTCCCCGCAATTGTTCCACACGTCACCATTTGAAATCAAGACTTTACCCTTCTAAATTGATAGGACCGACCATGTGACCAAAGTCTTTTCATGTTTATTATATCATACCAGAAAGGTCTGAAAATCCAGATGACTTGACAAATGATGGTAATCAATCTTGATCCTCTTATACCACATAACAATAAAAAGTAGGAGTAGTTTTTATAAGTTAAATTCATTTAATCAGAAATTTTATTTATCCTCTCAACCACATGTGACGATCAAAGACTAAATTACAACATTGGATCAAAGACTAAGATCATTTTTCTTCTTAATTAAGAAGATCTAATTCTCTTTTTTTTTTTTTTTTGATCAAAGAGAAGATCTAATTCTCTTTGCCATATAGTTCATGTGTTCAACAGGTTTCTCTCTTGGTGGAATACAATCTTTTACAATCTCAACCTTCTCCAAATTCTTCACCCATTTGTTATACTCTGGAAACTTCTCTTCTGTAATCACTTGCAAACCTCTGCCTTCCCAACAAAACGGAATCAAACTTCCGGCCAAAAAGTCCAAGAATCCAACACTCTTACCGCCGAAGTAATCTTTTTCGATAAGTTCTTTCTCGAGATACATAATTAGTTCTCTTATCTGCTCGACCAAAACTTGTCTTCCTTTCTCATCCGCTTTTGCCATTGATACAAAACCCACATTCGTAATCTGCAATGTCAGAGAGATAACAATAGTTTTAGTTGCTAATTCTAATAAAAAAAAACTTTACATTTTTTGGCTTCAGCTGAACAAATAGTATTGAGCTTTCTTTGAAATCTCGTGAACACAAACAAAAAAAATTGTTTTTTATTTGACGTGCAATCTTAATATTGGCTAATCTTGAATCAATTCAATTACTGAATTGGAGTTAGTGAAGAGAGTGTGTATACATACATGTTCATCGACGAGTTTAGCAAAGAATCGAGCTTTGGATCTTTTGTAAGGATCTTGAGGGAGAATGGGATTGTGTGGCCAAGTCTCGTCGATGTATTCAAGAATCACATGAGACTCGAGAATGGTTTTACCATTGTGAACAAGAACAGGGACCTTCTTGTGAATAGGGTTTAGAGCAAGAAGCAAAGAGCTTTTGCTCTCAAACTTTTCTTCCACGTAATCGTAATTTATGCCTTTGAGTTTGAGAGCGGGAAAAGGGCGTAATTCAACCTGAACAAATTGCAAAATGCGTTTTTATATCTCAACAAAAATACAGTGCATTTTTCAACCTTAAATCTAAAAAAAATCAAAAAAACTACCCAACTATTAAACCTAAGCGTAAAACTACATTGACTTAAACAAAATTAGTCAACTCGTTGTTTTCACTCATTTAACCAACACGATAGTGACGATGTCATTTTATCTGAACCAAATAACGTCGTTTTAGTCATTTGAATAAATAAACTCAACCGAACGACGTTGTTTTGGTCATTTGAATTCATATATTCAATAAAACGACGCTGTTTGGCTAAGACAAAATAACACTGATATAGACAAAATGACATTTCGTTGTCATCGTTTTAAGTTTATTGACTCAAATGACCAAAACAACGTTACACTTCGTGACTATCATGTTGTTTAAGTAAGCAAAAACAAACGGTTGACTAATTTTGTTTAAGTCAATGTAATTTTACGCTCAAATATAATAATTTGGATAGTTTATTTGAATTTTTTTAGAGTTGAAGTCAAAAAATGTACTATATCTTTGTTGAGGTATAAAAATGCACTTTGCAACTTGTTAGGATTGAAATATGCCTCTTTCTTGTTTGAGAGCCATCTCGATTCGCCGGCTAAAAGGGCTTGCCCATATCCCCCAAAAGCTTCGCTTCTTCTCTTCTCTCTTTCTTTCTGTCTTATTTTTTCTTCATTTAATAAAGATTTACCCTCGTTTCTGCTAGGTTTTTTTCTGAAAAATAAATTTCGCCTCAATTCTTTTCCTTTCTATTACCCTCAAATTTTTTTTATTCTTCAGCACTCAGATATTAAATGTAAATTTAGACTCCAAATGGTGACGGTTCAATGCAGACGAACAAAATAATATCAAAATTACTATATTGACTTTTTGTTGACAATGGTAAAACCATTCTCGAGTCTCATGTGATTCTTGAATACATCGACGAGACTTGGCCACACAATCCCATGCGTACAAATGTTAAAATGGTGTAATATATGTTTGTAGCGTGTTAAAATTGCTCAAATTCGAAAAAACAACAATTAGTGTTAGTTTGGTAAGCATCAGTTCACGTGCTGAACATTTAATGTTTGTCAGTTCGTTCTTTCTCTCTCCTACAAGTCAAAACGCCATCACACGCGTATGTAAAAAAAATCAATAGGCTTTCTCGTTATTATTTTGAAGTTTAAGGTCATTGATAATGTATGATTTTTGTTTGTATGGAACAAAACTGTCTTTTGTCGATTACCCAATTTGACGTTATGTTTTTGTCTCTGCGCCAATGCACCCTTATTATATTGTGCCGCAACAAATAGACCCACACGTTCGTTAGTTTCTATTGTTTAGACAACTTTTTGCGTGTCGAAAATACATATGTTCACATTAATCATAGTTTGTTGTTTTATTAAGACATATAGTTTGACTATATTATACTCTGTTTTAATTTATTTGAAGTTTAAAGAAATTTTTATTACAATAAGTGTTGTTTCAATTTTCTATGTAAAAATTAAATATCTTTCATATTTTTGAAAAATTATATTTTACAATATATTAATTTTATTATTTTACAATATATTTTATTATTGGTTGAATTAGTTAGAATTAATAATATTATGCACAAAAGGTAAATTGTAGTTTCAATAATATTTTTTTATTGGTTGAATTAGTTTGAATACTACTACATTAAAAATGTTTATCATAATTAACTTATATTTAGAATTTTGTAAAAACACTACTTGTTCATACAACTTTTATAAAACGAGATTATACAAACATATAGTTAAGATCTGTCGATTGAAAAGTATGATTGTTGTCTCTTAGGCCGGTTTGATTCTTTCTACAACTTTCTTCATGTGCTCAATTTGTTTCTCTCTAGGAGGAATACATTCTCGCACGATCTCAATTTCTTTCAAATTCTTGATCCATCGGTTTAGTTCTGGAAACTTTTCCTCTGGTATCATATCAATTCCCATACCTTCCCAACCTCGAGCAAGACAAAACGGGATCATACTTCCTGCGACCAAGTCCAAGAATCCAATTGTTTCGCCACCGAAGAAATCTTTTCCAGTGACTTCCTTCTCAAGAAACATAAAGAGTTCTTGAGCCTCCTTGATTGCAACCTCTATTCCCTTCTCTGCTTTTGCCACATACCTAAAGGCTACTGGTCCAACCTACAAGATAGTAACCATTTCAGCAGAAAATTACCGCAATTAAATTTTGTTTTGCATAGACATTCTTATGGAATCAGATTCATTTTACAATTCTGCCTTTCCTAGCCTACCAATCAATCAGAATCAGAATCTTGATTTTACTATTCAAAATGTATTGAAATTCTAGTAATCGGTTGTTCTAAGTGATAATTATTTTTAAAAATCACCTATGCAATTAGTTGATAAAGGTATTTGTATAGAGTTACCTGTTCATCAACGAACTTGGCCCAGAATAGAGCCATGGCTTTCTCGTAAGGATCTTGAGGAAGAATTGGATTGTTTTTCCATATTTGGTCGATGTATTCGAGGACCACATGTGACTCGGATAATACTTTACCTTTGTGGACAAGAACTGGAACCTTCTTGTAAACTGGATTTAGTTGGAGAAGCAAAGGGCTCTTGTTTACTATATCTTGCTCCAAGTACTCGTAAGGCACTCCTTTGAGCTTGAGAGCCATCTCGACTCTACGACTAAAAGGGCTTGCCCAAAAACCTAGAAGTTTCACATCCTCTTCTTTCTCCGCCATTGGACCTCTAACTTTTTTTTAATGTAACTCCTCTATTGTTCCTTAATTTGACTAGTTTATGTGGTTTTGTTCTCGTGAGTGTTTGATCGATTCATGAAGATAGATATATGGTTTTGTTCTCTAGGCTTTAACGCCTTCTTTTTGACTAGTTTTCGTGGTTCCGTTCTCGTGCTTGAAAAGTAAATGAAAACGACGTGGCAAGAAGAAAAGGTCCATTTTGATTTCTCTTGATGTTCATTCATTGTTAAGTATCCAATGAACCGTGAACACATTATATCATCTCCCTATAATTTCAAATAGTATATTCTATCTTTTCAATTTCCTCAAACATACCAACTTTAAAAATAATATTCAACATTCAACAGTTTCTCCTTTTTTGTTGATACTTTTTCTATCTTTTTTTTGGTAGGAGATACTTTTTCTATCTTAGATATACGTTTCTAGTATCCCAAATTAATTTTTATTAAATTTACTTACTATTCCTGCAAATACCATTTTTTGTTCCTTAAGCAAGTTTCTTTATATTTCCTGTCATTTTTATTGAACTCTGTTTCTTTACCTAATTAAGGAAATTTGGTAATTTAATCTTATAAAATAATATAATTTTTAAACAATAATTCAAGCGTGGAAGCACCATTGACCCATTGATTGACCAATGGTTAATTAATGCTTCTACACCCAGAGGTCTTGGGTTCGAGTCCCAGATAATGCGATTTATTAATAAATTTGCAGATTATTGGAAGCAAGTGTGCAGGAGATCTCCAGCGATGTACAATTATAGCCGTTCGCCAGGATTCTACGCAGAAATAGAAGTGTCCATCAAGAGCATGAAGAAGGAGGTGAAGGAGGTGTCATCTGTCATGAATCTAATAAGGGTCGGAAGGAATTGTCCGTTGTAGAATCGTCTATGTAACAGTTCTCATAATTTGCAATAAATAATAAATTTAGACGACAACAAAAAAAAAAACAACAATTCAAGCTGTTTTTTTTTGTCCTAATAATACTAATTGGTCATCAGTTCATCATCTAAATTATAGAACAAAATATGTTATGATAAAATATGATCATATATCAATAATTAATTAAAATGATTGCTACCGCAAGAAATTTGTATCGAGGGAGACATGGTCACAAATCCGAATATCTAAACCTTTGATGCAAGGGTACCAAGATATATGGTTTTCGAATGCTAGTCCAAAATATGCTTTCTTCACATGGTTGGTCGCGAAAAACAGAATCGCTACAGGGGATAGAATGATCAAATGGAATCAGAATGTGGATGCGAGCTGCGTCTTCTGCAAAGATTCTAGAGAAACAAAAGACCATATGTTCTTTAACTGCCCTTACTCGAGAACGGTGTGGAAGGAGCTGGTCAGTGGACTTCTATTGAACAACTTCACCGAAAAATGGCTGGAAATCATGACCATGCTTGCGAAGAAGGACCTTGACAAAACGAAGGGTTTCATAGTCAGGTATGTGTTTCAGAACACCATCCACTCCATTTGGCGAGAAAGAAATGATAGGAGGCATGGTGAACAACCTTCACCGACAGAGAAGATAGTGAAGTTGATAGACAAGATCCCTTAGAAAGCGTTTGAGCACAATAAGGAGAGGAGGAGATGAAGGATACGCAGGCGGACTTCAAATGTGGTTTGCATCAAGACAACATTAGGGATAAAATCACCAAATAGTTGTTTTTAAAAAATTTGCAGTCATTTGTAAAAACGTTTATTTTTTTTTTGAATATATTTAACATTAGGTTAAAAAAAAATAAAAAAAAAATAATTAATTAAGATAGAACTAGGTACTCCAAACTAAATTATACTACCACTGCGGATACATGTATCACTCATCTTTATTTAGTAGATTGTTCATAAAACTTTTAAATAACAAGACAATACAAATGTAGTTAACAACTTAACATCACTGGATCAAAGAGTATCATGTTGTCTTTTAGGCCGCTTTGATTCGTCCTACAATTTTCATCATGTGCTCAATATGTTTCTCTCTATCAGGAATACATTCTTTTACGATCTCAATTTCTTTCAAATTCTTGATCCATCTGTTTAGTTCTGGAAACTTTTCCTCTGGAATCATATCAATTCCCATACCTTCCCAACCCCGAGCTAGACAAAACGGGATCATACTTCCCACAACCATGTCCAAGAATCCTATCGTCTCTCCGCCGAAGAATTTTTTTTCCGTGATTTGATTCTCAAGCAACATAATAAGTTCTCGAACTTCCTCGATTGCAACGTCAATTCTCTTCTCTGATTTCACCAGAGACCTGAGCCCTATCAATGTGACCTACACGGTAGCGATATTTAGCAAACGTTTCATGACAAAGATATATAGTTATTAGTTAGAATTATTGTGCATAGATATACAGTGTTACCATATTATACACATGTTAAGCATAACTCGTAAAAACATTTTTAGCAACTTTAAATTACTATACGAGTTATTCAGCTAAAATGTTATTTGTAATTATAATTTTTGAGTAGGGATTCAGTAAAAAAATATTAATACTGCTAGGGAGAATATTGGTTTCACTATTGAAAAGGTATTGAACTTATAGTAACCGGTAGTTCTAAGTGTTTATCATTTCTAGAAATTACATATGCAATTAGTTAATAAAAGAATTAGTTTTTAGAATTACTTGTTCATCGACGAATTTGGCCCAAAATCGAGCCATGGCTTTCTCGTAAGGATCTTGAGGAAGAATTGGATTGTTCGTCCATGTTTGGTCGATGTATTCAAGGATCAGTTGTGACTCGGGTAATATTTTACCATTGTGGACCAAAACAGGGACTTTTTTGTAAACCGGGTTGAGTTGAAGTAGCAACGGGCTCTTGACGACCAAATAATCTTCGTCCAAGTAATCGTATGGCACGCCTTTGAGTTTGAGAGCCATCTCAACTCTACGACTGAATGGGCTTGCCCAAGACCCTATAAGCTTCACACCCTCTTCTTTCTCGGCCATTGAATCAATCTCTTTCCCTCTTTTTATTTTTATTTTTTTATGTAACTCATCTACTCTTTATACTCTCATGTAAATTATGTTTGATTATAAAGGCAAAAAGGAAAAGGAAACGAAAAAGTCCTTTTTAGGCCATTTACTCCAATAGTTATCATACTTTTCTTAGAGTTGTGAGGAACACTTAACTACAAGTTCAATGTATGTCAATCATTCATGCGTATCATCCAAGGACATCTAGAAGGTAGTTGTTCATCACTGACGTCACTTTCAAATTTGTTCATCATTTATTCTCACGCCTCAACATTTCATCATGGGTTCATCATGGATATTTTTGGTAGGATATATAGTTCAAAATATTTAAAATCTTCAAAAGTCAACATTTATGTCTATCTTTGACCATGTTTCTTTTTTTTATATAAAGAATCTTTGACCATGTCTTTCATCTTTCACTTCCGATGTATTAGTTTTGGAGAAATATATATGTTAAATATTTGTTGTTTCATTTCTTGAAGAAAATGAGTTAACAATGTTAATACAAAATTGGTTAGACTAATAGAATCAGAATAGCACTAAACTGAAATACTAACCAACTACACACAATAAACCAATACTAATTAACCAACCATACGTTAATGTCTTTATATCAGCCAAAGAGTGATGTTCTTTTCAAACTTCATGTAATCAATACCACTCACCATGAAACAAATTAACTCATCCTATCGAACTTATCAATCTACCATCTTTGCAATTTATTTTCCATACACTAGAAATCAAAATTTGTTATTAGAGTTATAATAGATAGCTTTCAAGATTTCACTTTGCACCCATTGATTTCCACTACCAATGCAGCTACATTCCGTCTTAATCTCAAAATTTTCAATAAGAAAACGATACAAGCACATAGTCATTATTTCAGAACACAGAGTTATGATGTTGTCATTAATTTAGGTAGACTTTGCTCTCTCTACAATTTTGTTCATACGCTCAATATGTTTATCTTTTGGCGGTATACATTCCCTTACGATCTCAACTTCATTCAACTTTTTGATCCATCTGTTTAATTCTGGAAACGTATCCTCTGGAGTCATATCGATTCCCATACATTCCCAAGCCCGAGTCAGACAAAATGGGATCAATATACTTCCTGCAACCATGTCCAAGAATCCGATCGTCTTTCTGCCAAAGAAATCTTTTCCAGTGACTTCCTTCTCAAGAAACATAAGCATTTCTCGAATCTCTTCAATAGCAACATCTATTCCCTTCTCTGCTTTTACTAGGGGCATGAACCCAACTGGTAGGATCTGCAAGTTATTATATCAATCTAAAAAAATTTACTTTACTCTACATATAATCCTGATATAAATGCTTGAAAGGTATTGAACTTCTAATAAGTCTCAAGTGTTTATCATATAATATGCAATCAATATTATACATCAATTTAATAAGTTAGCGTACCTGTTCATCGACGAACTTGGCCCAGAATCGAGCCATGGCTTTCTCGTAGGGATCTTGAGGTAGAATTGGATTGTTATTCCAAGTTTGGTCGATGTATTCGAGGATCACATTGTTAATCAAGAAGGTGTTTAATACTAACTAAATCAATAGTTAGATATTTAACACAAGTTTCTTATATTGAGAAACCGCCAGTCTGAAACACCCGCCTGGCTAGGCAAAGAGATCCAAACTGGTAGGGACAAGTATAAACCCGCCTGTCTGAGACACCCGCCTGGCTAAGACCTGCCAGTCTCCTCTATGTCATTTTAACCTAATCTCTTTTATATATAAAGGTTGTAGCCACCATTGTAATGTTATGAACACTTTTTTCTCAATCTATGCAATTCTCTCTTTCTCTCTCAAACATGGATTACTCAATCTTTCCTTCCTAAATCTCTAATCTTTACATGGTATCAGAGTAGATTCTTAAATCTTCAATCTTCTTCTTCTAAATCTTTAGCCTTTCTCTCGGTTTGTGTTTCTTTTTCTCGCAAGGTTACTCTTTATTTCTGGTTTGTTCTCGAAAGTCGAAAAGCTTGCAACTTTGAAGGTTCTTGTTCGGATTCTTTCTTGGAAAACATCATCACGGTGATACTCTTGGGGTTTTTAGTGGTGTTCTGACGAAGGTTCTAAGGCATCTTTGGAGAGGTTTCGAAGGCGGTTCAGCTCAGTTTGGTCAGTTTATCGCTTAAAGGTTAGAGCTTTATCTTGGTGGTGTGAAGTTATAGGTAGTGTTTGGGTTGTGAACGGTTCAAGCTTCGATCTTTATTCTTGTGGTGCGTTGGTTTTTCTTGGATTCTAAACGGCAAAAGGTTACAAATTTCGTTTAAACTCTGAAAGCTTAGAAGGATACAATGTCAGTCACGGTCTATGATGGCAAGATGAATGATACCTTCAAAGACTTGAAGTTTTTGGTAACTCTGAATGGGAATAACTTTCTATTGTGGAAGCGGACTACTCTAAATGTGTTAGGAGGAAGGAAACTCACAAAACACATCGAGTCCACCTATGAAGAGCTAAAGGCTACTGATGAGAGCTTGGTTGAAGAGACTTGGAAACAATATGATCTCAATGTACTCAACGCTCTTCATTGCTCACTAGATGCCTCGATTCTCGAAGGTTACTCATATTGTGAGACGGCTAAAGAGCTTTGGGAAACTCTCACGAGTGTATTTGGAAATGAAACTAACTTGACTCGAGTCTATGGAATTAAGAAGGCTCTCGGAGGTCTGAACCAAGAAGAGAGTGACTTTAATACACACTTTGGGAAGTATAGGTCTCTCGTGGCTGAGTTAGAGATGCTAAGGCCGTTTACCACCGATGCTAAGGTGTTAAGGGAACGAAGAGAACAAGATCGCGTCTTTGGTCTATTGCTTTCACTCAACTCGAGCTACACGGATGTGATCCAACACATCCTAAGAGACGAGAAGACACCTACCTTAGAGCAAGTGTGTGCCAAGATTCAAAAGGAGTACAGCTCCCAAATGCTATTCGGTGCTAAAGGTGTAAGTCTACCTACGGCCAACAAAGTGGGAGTGGTTAGACAAGAGGATAAGAAGACATGGTTTTGTGACCATTGTAAGAAGAAGGGCCACCTAAAAGACAAATGCTGGTTGCTACATCCTCATCTAAAACCAGAGAAGTTCAAGAACTACAAGCCAAAGGCAAACGTGGCTAATGGAGGCGATGGCGGGTCAGAAAATGAAGAAAGGGCAATTGTGCAATATGGACAGCAAGAGAAGGCAATGCAAGCAGTCACACACAACCAGGGTGGTGCCTCCACTTCTCAAGCGCAAGAGACCATTGTCATGAACAAATCTGACCTCGAGAGCCTCCTTCAATCCATTGCATCCAAGTTACATCCCGGCGGTATCTCTCTCTTAACCTCTAACTCTCATGATTCAAATTCATTAGTGTTAGACTCAAGAGCTTCTCACCATATGATTAGCAATCCTAAGTTGTTAGAGAACATTAAACCGGCACTAGGAAATGTTAAGGTTGCAAATGGTCACAATGTTCCAATAGAAGGTATAGGATGCATTAATCTGTTTAACAAGAAATCTAGTGCTTTCTATATGCCTAAGTTTACCTCGAATTTACTCTCGGTTAAGAAAACGACTAAGGACTTAAATTGCTTAGCTATATTCAGTCCTAATGACGTTAAGCTGCAGGGTATTGAGAGTGGTAAGGTGTTCGGTCAAGGGAGCACCAAGGATGACTTATATGTGCTTGAAGACTTATCTTTAAATTCTGTCTTGAATAATAATGTTTCCTCTTCTATCTTTGCAAACTCTGTTAAAACATCGGTTGTATTGTGACATGAGAGACTTGGCCATCCACATTCTCGGGCTTTGAATCTTTTATTACCTGGATTTTCATATGACTGTTCAAACTGTGAAGCATGTATTTTAGGTAAACATTGCAAAGTAGTTTTTCCCAAATCCAATACCATTTATGAAAAATGCTTTGACCTTGTGCATTCTGATGTTTGGACTTCACCTTGTGCATCTAGAGATAATCATAAGTATTTTGTCACATTCATAGATGAGAAGTCTAAGTATACTTGGATAACTTTGCTTCCATCTAAGGATAGGGTTTATGATGCATTCTTAAACTTTCAAAATTATGTGACTAATCACTTTGATGCCAAGATTAAAATCCTAAGAACAGATAATGGAGGTGAATATACAAGCACCAAGTTCAAAGAACATTTAGAGAAATGTGGAATCCTACATCAAACAAGCTGCCCATACAACCCTCAACAAAATGGAGTTGCGGAGAGAAAGAATAGACATCTAATGGAGGTGTCAAGAGCTATGTTGTTCCAGAAGCATATGCCAAAACGGTTTTGGGGAGATGTGGTTATGACGGCGTGTTATCTCATCAACCGGACACCAACCCGTATCCTTAATGATCAATCTCCTTTTCAAATTTTGAATAGACAGAATCCTAACATTGATCATTTAAGGGTATTTGGAAGTCTTTGCTTTGTGTTTGTCCCAGGTGACTTGAGAAACAAGCTAGAACCCAAGAGCACTAAGTGTGTATTCATCGGATACTCAACAACTCAGAAAGGTTACAAGTGCTTTGATCCAGTCAACAATCGGTATCACGTGTCTAGGGACGTCAAATTCATGGAAGACAAGGCTTACTTTGGAGAAAAGAGTTGGGAAAGTGTGAAAGACTTGCCGAATTCAACTTCAGATCGAGCTAAGAGTCTCCGACATATTCTAGAACATTTGGGTAATGTTAGTCCCTCCCAAGAAGATGCGGAAGCTACACCAAATGTGGATACCAATGAAGCTCAAGCTCAAGAAAGTGGTGGGAATGCAACACAAGAGCCGTTGGATATTGAACAAGAAAGTGGTAGAGAAGCACTTT
The DNA here is from genome assembly GCF_000004255.2 of Arabidopsis lyrata subsp. lyrata. Lineage (NCBI taxonomy): Eukaryota > Viridiplantae > Streptophyta > Magnoliopsida > Brassicales > Brassicaceae > Arabidopsis > Arabidopsis lyrata. The sequence goes on from NW_003302552.1 coordinate 13,575,242, forward strand.
CGGGTAGAGAAGAAGGATCAAGTGAAGAAGTGGTAGAGAAAGATCCATCTAGTGAAGGTGAAATTATTGAATCATCAAGCGAAGATGAGACTTATCAAGCTCCACAAGTCACACAAGATCCAATCTACACTCGGGAGAATCCAAGAAGGGGTACAAGAGAAAGGAAATCAAAGAAGTGCCTCTACAATTGTCAAGCTGTGGCTCATCCTATTCAAGCTACATGTTCGATTGACCTTCTTCCCGAAGAACATAAGGCGTTTCTTAGCAAGCTAGATGTGGAGTTTATCCCACAAAACTATGAGGAAGCCAAGGAAAGAAAGGAGTGGACGAATGCGGTAGATGATGAAGTACAAGCTATGATAAGGAACCATACATGGGATGAAGAAGAGCTACCAAAAGGAAAGAAGTGTGTTAGCTCAAAATGGGTATTTACCATTAAGTACAAGAGTGATGGTGAAATTGAAAGATATAAGGCTAGGCTGGTTGCAAGAGGGTTCACACAAACCTATGGTGATGATTATAGGGAAACGTTTGCTCCGGTAGCTAAGCAACACACGGTGAAGGTTGTTCTATCTTTGGCGGTTAATTTGGATTGGGAGTTGTGGCAAATGGATGTCAAGAATGCTTTCCTTCAGGGGGAGTTGGAAGAAGAAGTCTACATGTCACCTCCTCCGGGTTTAGAAGACATAGTAGCTCCGGGAAAGGTCTTAAGGCTTCGGAAAGCAATCTATGGTCTCAAACAGTCTCCAAGAGCTTGGTATCACAAGCTAAGCTCCACTCTATTGGCTAATGACTTCAAGAAGTCACATTCGGATCATACTTTGTTTACTAAGCAAGATAATCAAGGCATAGTAGTGGTATTGGTCTATGTGGATGACTTGATTATCTCGGGAAGTAACAAAGAAGGGATCCAAGCTATTAAGTCTTCCTTACACTCAGCCTTTGATATTAAAGATTTGGGTGTGTTGAAGTATTTCTTAGGGATTGAGGTGTGTAGATCCAAGGAGGGACTGTTTCTCTCACAAAGGAAATACGCCCTCGATCTCCTAAAGCTTACAGGGAAACTTGGAGCTAAACCAGTGGATACACCACTAGAGCAAGGATACAAGGTCAATCAAAAGGGGGAGAAGGATGATACTCCATATCATTGCCCGGAACAGTATAGAAGACTTGTAGGTAAGCTCATATATTTGACATATACTCGGCCTGATCTCTCTTTTGCCGTGAATCAGGTGGCTCAGCATATGCAAGCCCCTACGGTGTACCATTGGAGTTTGGTGGAGAGGATTCTGAGATATATCAAAGGGAGTCCCGGTAAAGGCATTTGGATGAGAAGAAACTCAAGCACGGAGATTGTTGGATATTGTGATGCGGATTATAATGGAGATCGCAATACAAGATAATCAACAACCGGCTTTTGCACATTCATTGGTGGGAATCTCGTGACTTGGAAGACAAAGAAACAGAAGGTGGTGTCTTGTTCGAGTGCTGAAGCGGAGTATAGGGCTATGAAGAAACTCACTAATGAGTTAACATGGCTAAAGGCTCTACTAAAGGACTTTGGGATCGAGCAAAAGACGCCAATCACTTTCCATTGTGACAATCAAGTAGCCATCCATATTGCTACTAACCCCGTGTTCCACGAGAGGACCAAGCATATAGAGACAGACTGCCACAAGACTCGGGAGAAGATCGAAGATGGTACTATCTTACGTTGTTACACCAAGAGCTCGGACCAATTGGCCGACATATTCACCAAGGCAGCAAGTACCCAAGTTTGCTAATTTATCCATGGCAAACTTGGGCTTGTAGACCTCACACATCCTTGAGATACCTCTCCACTTATGTCATTAATACTCTTTTTCCCTAAGATCGGTTTTGTCCCACGTGGTTTTCCGATCTTAGGTTTTTAATGAGGTTACTAGCATAAGTGTCAAGTTTATACCAATGAATATTGTAGTATAAACTTGAGGGGGAGTGTTAATCAAGAAGGTGTTTAATACTAACTAAATCAATAGTTAGATATTTAACACAAGTTTCTTATATTGAGAAACCGCCGGTCTGAGACACCCGCCTGGCTAGACAAAGAGATCCAAACTGGCAGGGACAAGTATAAACCCGCATGTCTGAGACACCCGCCTAGCTAAGACCTGCCAGTCTCCTCTATGTCATTTTAACCTAATCTCTTTTATATATAAAGGTTGTAGCCACCATTGTAATGTTATGAACACTTTTTCTCAATCTATGCAATTCTCTCTTTCTCTCTCAAACATGGATTACTCAATCTTTCATTCCTAAATCTCTAATCTTTACACACATGTGACTCGGATAATATTTTTTCATTGTGGACAAGAACCGGAACCTTCTTGTGAACCGGATTTAGCTCAAGAAGTAAATTGCTCTTTTTGGGTAAGTCTTCTTCCAAGTACTCGTATGGTACGCCTTTAATTTTGAGAGCCATCTCGACTCTACGACTAAAAGGGCTTATCAAAAACCCTAGAAGCTTCACACTCTCTTCTTTCTTCGCCATTAGATCTCTCTCTATATATCACTTTACAAACACCATTGTGCTCTTTTTTTTGTAGTCTCAAGCATATCTTGAAGAAACCAAAAAAGGACATCATTAAGGTAATCAAGTCGTTGCTGACGTCACTCTGGTTATTTTATTCTTATTTTCTAGTAGTGAATTGGCTTTTATAATCTCCAGACACCACGTTGGTTCGAGCTTTAATTTATGAAGCACTTTATTTGATTGCTATAACTTTCAAAGATTTTCTTTTGTTTCTATTCTAAAGTTTTATGAGTTAACCAGGATTTAACTCGCATATACGGCGAGATAATTTTGTGTCACACGATTTTAATTAAATAAGTCTGATTTAACATATTTAATATTATTGGTGTTAATAAAATTATAAAATAAAGATTTAACTTGTATTAAAACATTAATATTTTAAATTCTTATTCATCCCGTGTTATTTTTTTATATATATTTCATATTTCTAGTATTTCTTAAAAAAAAATAGGTTTAAATATATCAATTATATTATTTAAGATTTTGAAAAAGTTTAAGATTAACTACGGGGCTTTTGCAAAAATGCCACTTTTTCAATGTAACTTTTCAAAAATATCCTTTTTTAAAAACCTTATAAAATATGCTCTTAGAAATATAAGATTTACCCAAATATGTATGTAATATTATTAAAACATACACAAACTACATTTCTATGTATCTAAAATCTTATAAATACTTTATAAATACCTTATAAATGCATTTTAAATACCTTTGAAACCTTTAAAATATCTTGTAAAACCTGTGAAAAACCTTAAAAATCCTTTAAAATAACTTGTAAAACCTTTAAAAACACCTTATAAAACCTTACAAATACTTGGATCGAGTCTTCAAGTAGTAGTTACAATCCATAAGTACCTTATAAACCTAATAAAACTTTATAAAAATTTCAGATTTAAAAAGGGGCATTTTTGAAAATGAACATCTAAAAGAGGCATTTTTGAAAAGGGGCATAACAAAAGGGGTATTTTTAACAATTTCCCTTAACTATATCCGGTAAAACTAAAAAAACCAAATTCAACTGTATAGAAACAGTTAAATTTGGATACTTGTTAAATTAAGATTCTTTCTTATTCAGATTTTGGATACATTATGTTTTGATATTGTATTTATAATATGATTATAAATCATTGTATAAACATTTTAGTCAATGTGGGATATTGAACACACATTGTTTTTTCACTAGTCAAGTAATATAGCTGTTTTAAAAATTCTAAATTAAAATCAGCCCTATAAATTACAAGAATTTATAGTATTTGAAAAAAATAACAATAGGTAAGCACAATACATACAAATATTATAATATAATTCATGATTTTCATATGTGTAGTCAATATTACGATTCTGCAAATATTTTGATTACGCTAAAGAACAAATTAATTAAGGAAAAAAAAAACAAATTCCGCATTTTAAACCATAATGTTTTGATGTCTTTAACCTCTCACCCATCTTTAACAATGAAAACATTGACATGACGACAACCCACTTCAAATTCTCTTGGTAAGATTATTAGAAGAAAAACAAAATTATTAGAAGAATATTGATAAAGGTCTAGTGACACATTAGTGCAAATTATGCACATGGATGACCATTTACGTAAGCCACATAAGCGGCTGATTAGAGCTTTAACAAAAAAACATTTCTCATAATATAGTTTTCTAACCCGTTTTGTATGATATAATAAAAGTCAATACTTCACTAATCCAACCTGAAGTATCGTATGCTAAAACCCTTTATTGCATTTTAGGGTTAAGATAATGATCTCTCAGTATAGGACCACTACAGTCTTCGTCGCATTAGCATAGAGTGTGAAATTTTGAGATTTAATGATGGTTGTGCTGATCGCGAAGCCTGTGATTCTTATAAGCCAGTCGCAAAAATATATAATTTTGACTCTAATTTATGGAAATCTTTTGATATGGATGTTGGATGGGAGTTGTATAAGCGACGTTTTAGGGTTGTTTTAGTGGTTGACACTTCGTTTTGGTTGGCTGCGTCAAGTAAATCCTATGAAATATTTGTTCAGACTCTCAACTTTGAAACCGAATCCTTTGACCCCTTAGCAGTGCCTCTCCTTGGTGTCGAAGAAGGGACTGTGGCGTTATCCTCTTCTAGAGGAGAAGATCTTCTCCTCCCCAATCAACGATGCAAAGACATGAATTCTGTCATATGGATCAATAAGAAAGTGAAAAACATATTAGTCGGAATTTGGGAAAAACTGTATTCTACAACAGTAGCACGACATCATAGATGGTACTTTCCAAGCTTTTGTTTACAGCAAGAGAGCTCCTGATTCTAAATGAAGATCATTTAATATAATTGTTGCAATTAAGCTTACAGAAATAGCAAAAGGCACAGTGACAAAGAACACACACATGACCGGCTCAACATTTTTATGGTCCTAAGACAAAAAAAATTTGGGCCCTTAGAATTTCTTTTTTTAGTATTCTTTTGCTTTTAAAAAATTTTGTATGCTATTTTTATTAAAAAATTAATTATTAATACTAAAAAATAAATAATAAATTTTATAGGTCCTTATAAATTTTATTTTTATGTTGTAATCTAATTTTTTAATACTTTTATAAAAAATATTTTTAAAAATGAGCCCTTTACGTATTAGAATATGGGATTGGTCCTCTTGCCGTCGTACCGCCCGCCCTCATATATGAGCTGACACTGACCACACATATCGATGGCTATGCTTATGTCGGTAGTGTCAAGTACTTGAGTCTACCAACAAAGTTTAGTTCCTGTACCGGTGAGAGAGATTCACTCTTACCATAATTGATTGAATTGGGGGCAATTGTGTTTTTATCTAATTCGTAATCTGAATTTTATTTGACATGAGAAAAAGGAAAGGAGTTGAGAAGAATGGTGACAAGAGTCTAAGGGCATGATTATAGGGAGTATGTTAGCAAAATCTTAGCAAAATCTTAGGAATAAATTGATTACATTTAATCAATTTTCTGCTTTATCAGTAACAAACGTTCCTTAGCTAAGGAACGAAAGTTGGGTTAAGAGACAGCCACGTGGCGTCTTGTGAATGGGCAAGCCGAGAAATATTTAAATGAAAAAAACCACACGCGTTTTTATTTTTTTTCCGTTTTCTCTCTCTCTCTCTCTCTCTCTCTCTCTCTCTCTCTCTCTCTCTCTCTCTCTCTCTCTCGCGAAAACGGAGAAATCGGAGAAATCCCGATGATTTCCGGAAATCGTTTGATATCGGAGATTCCTCCACTCCGGCCGTCGTTCTTCCGTCGGCCCATCATCTCTACCGACTCCGGTGGCGACGGTGTGTTCGGTTGATGTATTCGGCGAGGTGGGGTTTAGAAATCGGAGAGAAGTTCACATGATCTCCGATTTTCGATTCGAAATCGGAATCTCTGCTTCAGGTCTATATTATTCAAGGTATGCATGTCTCATTTGGTGTCTGAATTGATGTATTTTGCGTATTAACAAATTAGGGTTCTTCGGATTAACAAATTAGGGTTTTGGGATTTGGGGATAATCGGTTTTTCGTTGTTAAGTCTATTGTTTGCCTTATTAGAAGCATGTTTGAGTGTGTGTGTGATGTATTAAAAGAGTTTTCAAATTAGGGTTCTTCAGATTTTTGAAATTAGGGTTTCGGGATTTGGGGAAAATATGTTTTTCGTTGTTAACACTAATATTTGGCTAATTGGAAGCATGATTGAGTCAGTGTTGTTGTTGTATAAGTAATTTCTAAGTAGTGTTCTTTGGATTTGTTAAATAAGGGTTTCTGGATTTTGAGAAATAGTGTTATTTTTTGTTAAGTGTATGAATCAGATGCTGTCTAATTAGAAGCATGATTAATCTATATTCTGTAATGTTTAAGTCATTGTCAATTGGAAGCATGTTCTCAGACTATAAAAGTTGATTGTATATGCTTAATATTGTAGGTTCTTCAACATGAATGTCAGTTTAAAGAAGCAGTGGAGTTCATGGAAGCACTTGGTTTAAAGAAGCAGTGCAGTTGTGTCATGTTCTTCAACATGAATGTCAGGTAATACTCTGTTTTTGATGTGTGGATGATTGTTTGGATTAAGACTTTGTTGGATCATTTGTGATGATGATTAATATTCCAGAAACTGTTAAGATAATTGAGCTTTTGTTAGCTGCTGCATATTGATTAGTCTTCATTAAGATTAGGTGAGACTTGAGTGTTGTTGGTTGTGTCAGTTTGTGATAAATGCTTTTAGAGTGTCTTTAATTGTTTGCTATTTGTCTACCTGAAATTGAATTAGAATGTCTACATCAGATAAATGCTTTGTGTAGTGATTATACTTCATAGAAGCTATCTTGAATTTGATTTAGAACATTGATTATTTTTGTAGTTAATATTAGGTGAGACTTGAGTGTTTTGGTTGTGTCAATTTAGTGATAAATGCATCTTAAAAGAGTTTTTAATTGTTTGCTTTCTGTCAGTTTTGATGTTGAATTAGATTGTCTACATCAGTTTTTAATTGATCAATGCTTGTTTGGCTTCCATTAGGGTTTAGAAGTAAGTGTATCATTGATTGTTACCCACAACTGTAAACAAACACTAACACATAAAGTCTCTCTTTCTCTCCCATTCTCTTTCATTCTCTCGGATTCTTCTTTTATTCTCCCATTCTCTTTCATTCTCTTTCATTCTCTCATCTTTCATTTTCTTTAATTCCCTTTGTAAACTCTCTGAAACTCTTGGAGATGAATCCATATACTAACTCTGCTGGCTTCATGGAGATGTTAACAAGTCAACAAGAAAGAGGAAGCCTAAACCCCAATGCTTGTGAGTCAGCATCACCAAGTATCCGACTTGGTGAATCTGATCTCCCTGCCTACAGCACCCAATGGACAGAAGCGACAGAAGCTACAACTCAAGGTGGAAGCGCCAAAGCTAAATCCACACCAAGAAAGAGGAACAAGTGGACAAGTCAAGAAGATTTAGTCTTAATATCAGCGTGGCTTAATACAAGTAAAGATGCCATTGTTGGCAATGAGCAAAGAGGAGTAGCATTCTGGAAGAGGATTGCAGCATATTATGCAGCAAGTCCCAATATATCTGGTGAGAAAAAGAGAGAGCCAACCCACTTTAAACAAAGGTGGGCAAAGATAAATGAGCAAGTTTGTAAGTTTGTGGGTTCTTTCCAAGCTGCAGCAGGACAGGTGTCAAGTGGTATGAATGATGACGATCTCATTAAGCTTGCGCATCAGATATTTGAGGCTGACTACGACAATAAGTTCAACTTGGAGCATGCATGGAGAGCGTTGAGGAATGAGCAGAAGTGGTGTCAAGAGCAGTCCACTAAATCCACTGACAAGAATAAAAGAAGAAAGGTAGATTCTGAAGCTTCCCAAGCCCATAATGAGTCTCAAGCATCTCAATCTCGTCCTGCTGGTGTTAAGGCAGCCAAGGCAAAACTCAAAAAGCCTGCCACAACTGCGCCACTTGTAGAAGAAGAAGGGCAGGCTGTAGAAAGGATTCAGGCTTTATGGGAGATAAGGCAAAAAGAGTTTGCTTTGAAGCAGCAAGAACATGCCTTTAGAAAGGAACTTACCAACTCGAAGTTGCTTGATTCTCTTTTATCTAAATCAGATCCTCTATCTGAAATTGAGGAAGAACTAAAGAACAAGTTAATTAGGAATATTTTGCTTTGAATGTCTCTCATGTATTTCTGTCTTTATATTTATGTCTATGCTTTTAATTTCTTGCTTGGATTTCTGTCTTTATGTTTATGTTTCAATTTGAAATTGTGGTTGTATTTCTGGTTTATGTTTGCTAAATGAAGTTTATGTTTCAATTTGTTTTATGTCTTTATGTTTCAATTTGGCTTTGTATCTTTTTGTTTATGTTTCGATTTCTTTCATGTCTTTTAACTTCTGGTTTTTGCAATAACTTGGTATGAATTATGTGCAGGTTCACGTGAAAGGAGAAGAAGAGGACAAGTCTGAATCTGTACTTGGACACCACAAGACTTCTTTGTAACCACAAGTTTCCAGCAAGCTTTTGGACCACTTGATACTCTCTCTTTGGTCACGGACCAAGCGTTTTTGTTCACTTCTTTGTAACCACAAGTAATAAATTGATTTGTACCACAAGTCACAAATGCTTTGTAACCATGTATTATTTGAGAACTTTGACTATAAATATCACAAGTTTCATGTTGCTATGAATTATCTCTTCTCCTCAGTCTACTTTTTCTTACAAACTCACAACAAAAGAAATCCAAATCGTTGAACCAAAACCAATTACTTATCTAAAACCAATTCTAAACCATAATTTATTCCATAAGCAAATACCATCTTCTATTTCTTTTCACTTCAATATCTTGTTCTAAACCCAAATCTTTTTCTTCCTAAAAATTATACATACAAAATGGCTTCATCTTCCAATTACAATTTCGAAGAAGCGTTGGACGAAGAATTATCTAATGCTTTATCCAATGCTTTCCAGCAAGCGTTGGATAATTCTTTGGATTCTTACGGTGATCGTCAGCAAGCTGCAAAACCGAGGAAAAAACGAGTCCATATTGAAAGAAATCGAGAAGAAGGACACATCCAGTTATGGAACGATTATTTCGCAGAAAATCCAACTTTCCCTCCTAATCTATTCAGACGCCGTTTTAGAATGAATAAGCCATTATTCATGCGTGTTGTTGATCGCCTCTCCACAATTCCATTCTTTCAACAAAAAAGAGATGCTACAGGAAGAAACGGTTTATCTACACTACAGAAGTGTACAGCAGCAATTCGTATGCTTGCATATGGTTTAGCGGCTGATGCGGTTGACGAATACCTGCGGATTGGTGCAACCACTTCGATGAAGTGCATGGAACATTTTGTTGACGGAATTATTTATTGCTTTGGAGATGAATACTTACGACAACCCACTGCAGAAGATCTTCAACGGCTACTCGTTATTGGAGAGATTCGAGGATTTCCCGGGATGATGGGAAGCATTGATTGTATGCATTGGGAGTGGAAGAATTGCCCTACCTCTTGGAAAGGACAATATACACGTGCCTCTGGAACACCAACGATCGTTTTAGAGGCTGTAGCTTCCCAAGATCTTTGGATATGGCATGCGTTTTTTGGACCGCCAGGTACTTTAAACGATATCAATATTCTAGATCGCTCTCCGGTTTTTGATGACATCTTAAAAGGGCGAGCACCAGCAGTGAATTATACAGTCAACGGGAACGAGTATAATTTGGGTTACTATCTCACGGATGGCATTTATCCTAAATGGGCTACCTTTATCCAATCTATTTCACTTCCATAAACTGAGAAAGCATCTTTATTTGCAACCCATCAAGAAGCTTGCCGTAAAGATGTCGAGCGTGCTTTTGGAGTTTTGCAAGCTCGATTTGCCATTGTCAAAAATCCGGCTCTTCTTTGGGATAAGGTAAAAATAGGAAATATTATGCGAGCATGTATAATACTTCACAATATGATAGTAGAAGACGAACGAGATGGGTATACTCTGTTTGATACGACCGAATTCGAACAAGCGGAATCTGCAGGAAGTTCACGGGTGGATTTCACATATTCTACAGATATGCCTTCAAATTTCTTCGGAATGATGACCAATAGAGCTCGAGTTCGTGATCGAGGTATGCATCAACAATTGAAGAATGATTTGGTCGAGCATATATGGACAAAATATTCCAGAAATTAAGTTTAAAACATTTATGCTTTATGTTATGTATGTTATAAATTGTATCTCATGTATGTTATAATTTTTTTAATTTGTAACAATTATTAAATTTTCTATAATTATGAATTTTTGTTTTATATTAATTTTTTTTTTTTAAGAACCACATGTTAAGAGCCTACCATTAATCACACAAAAATCTTAACTCAAAAATATTATCTCTTAACAATCACTTTTACAAATAAATTATTTAAATATTGCTAAGAGCAAATACTAAGAACCCACCTATAATCATGCTCTAAGAAGAAGAAAGATAATCTCGGTTGTTAATATTGTCATTCTCTCTCACCGAGAACCGTGACTGAAAATAATTAAATATTATAACAATTTATATAATAAATCAAAAGTTATAATTGTTTTTGAAATAAACTAAATGTTGCAATAGTTCAACTAAACGGTTGCAACCGTTTATATTTAGTTAAAAAAAATTAACGAAAAATTGCGATAAAAAAACACAACTGTTCAATGCATTTCAAAATTAATAATAATAATTTATGAAAAATTGCACTAAGAGACGCGACGGTAGATAATTAAATGTTATAGCAATTCATAAAATAAACCAAAAGTTGCAAGTGTTCATAAAATAAACTAATAGTTGCAATGGTTCAACTAAACGTAGACATGTCAATTAGGGCCGAAGCCCGCGGGCTGGCCCGGCCCAGTCCTGAAAAATAGCGGACCCGGACTTAAAAATATATGTCCAGAAAAAAATCAGGCCTTTCGGGCTAAGCCCGTTGGGCTAAAGGGTTTTTACGGCTTAGCCCGGCCGGGCTCGGACCGGCCCGAAAAGCCCTTAAAAAGAGATTTTAACTTTTTTTTGTAAATATTATTGTTTAATTAAGAGATTTGTTTAAAGATTTTTTTAATAGAATTAAAAACTCTAAACCTAGTTTTAAACAATTTATTTAGATTATTTATTTGATTTTAAACTTTTTTAAAACTAGATTCACTTTAGTGGGTTATTTAAGTTTCGTTTCACTCGTTTTATACATAGATTTTTTTTTTCAAGAGATATTATAAATTAGAAGAGTTTATTTTTCTCGAAAGAAAAGCCTGTAAAAGCTCTGTAGCTCTGTAAGGGCCGGGCCGGGCTTCAAAATGTAGGCTATGAATTTTTACGGGCCGGGCCGGGCCGGGCCGGGCTCAAACACATGCGGGTTTTGCGGACTTCGGGCCGGACCTGGCCGGGCTAGCCCGATTGACATGCCTAACTAAACGGTTGCAACGGTTTATGAAGAGTTACGATAAAAAGACACAACTATAGAAAACATTTATTAGGATTACAACTTTCTACAAAAAAACACAACCATAAAAATTTTAATTTATTTTTAATATAAAAATTAACGAAAGATTGCGATAAAAGAACACAACTGTTCATAACTGCAAAAGACATTTATTCGGATTGTTATTATTATATAGATTTCAAATTAGCTTGATCACTTTGTCAATGTTCATGAGATTTTTACTTATTTCAAATTATCTAAAAAGTAAGTACTATGAAGATGGAAGCGCTATTCTAGAATATGAAGAACATCCACTTAAAAATGTTGAACTGCTAGGATTTTGTAACAGATTGTGCTGAGCACGTCTCTGTGGTATAATCTCCAAAGGATTGATCCGCTTTCTCCAAATCTTCTCGACGAATTTAGTTTATCCTTAGTTGATTTTTCACCTTTCTCTCTTTTAAAATTTTCTCGTTTTCATGCTTTAATTTAAAAACTTTTTATAAAATAAATAAATTATATCACTTATATGTAATCTTGAAGCTGGTTGTATAGCGAGAACTTCTAGATCTTTGATTCATAATTTTTCTATGAATATAAATCTGATGAACATTGATATTAGTGTATTTTGGTTTGACAAAAAAGACACATGTCAAAATGAGGAATGCAATATTATACATTTTTATGGTTTCAATTTTTATTTTAGAAAATAAAACATATGAAAAATACAAAAATGTGGCTTGGTATTAGTTTATTTGATTTTTTTAAAATGGGTTATTAATTTATTACTTTTTTTTTTTAACGTCTTTCATATAATAATATAAAACAGAGTCAATCGAAACATAGGACATAATAAACCAAAGGAGAAAGAAGGCATTAAAAAACAGAGCAAAGAAGATTACAAGAGAACCTCATGCTGAAGCTATGCGTTCTCTCTCAATCCGGTCGTGGAGCCAAGATGGACCTCCTAGCGCAAGATACGATGTAAACCGTCCCTCCTTCGTGACACTACAAGCAATATCCCTGGCCAAAGTATTGGCTTTCGGTGAAGAGAGGTGAAAGCTTACCTCCCCCATCACCCGTATTGCTTGTAAGATTTTATCGAGCTGGGAACGATACTTCGGCCATTCCAAAGGATTCTCCAATGCCATCACTGCCGCGTTACAATCCGACCAGATTTCGCAGTTGTTAATATGAAGATCATGAAGACTGCGAAGACACCACAGTAGGCAGTGTAGTTCTGCAGAGAGTCTGTTCATTCTTGGAAGAAAAGCATCTCTAGCATGAAATAGAGCATTGCCTATGTGGTTCCTTAAAATTCAAGCACCCCCCACAGTGAGCCGTAACACTTACCCAAGAAGCATGAATGTTGCATTTTAAAATCCCTAAAGGAGGCTTCAACCACCTTAAAACCTGTCTACCTCCACGGCTAGCCTCCTCTGCGGTTTCAAGATTAGTATTGTGGTTAAGTGTAGTCCATTCTTCCATTTCCTCTAAAGCCGTGGCAATGATAATATGAGGATCATTCACTTTGGCTGCGTATAATGTTGAGTTACGCGACTTCCAAATTTCCCATAGGAGCCACGGGATCACAGCTCTAAGATTCACCGGCACTTCTCCTCTCCTCATGAGACGTAAAACATAATCGATATTACCTGTGGCTGATGTAGAGAAACCCTGATCCGGCAATGGTAAAGTGGACAAAGACCAAACCCGTGATGCCAAATCACACCGAAACAGAACATGGGAAATAGTTTCATCTTCTCTTTGACAAAGTGGACAAAGCTGAGCCACTTGCAAACCATGTTGTCGTAGACAGTCTGCAACCGCAAGTGCCCCTGATAGGGCCCGCCATAAAAACAAACGTATCTTTGGAGCTGTGCTCAGTTCCCATACCTGATCCTTGATTTTATTGATCTCTTGAATGTTTCCCGGGGTTATCTCCATCATCTCCGCTTCTCTTGTTAACACCCAGTTCCCACTCTTCACCGTATATGAACCATCCTTCGTATAAGCCCACACATGTTTGTCTCTTAACCTTGTTTCTGGCGGGAATGATCTGATCTTAATTACATCACCAGGAGGAAAAAACTCATTCAAGAGTTGGATGTTCCAATCTCCTTGTGATGTAATAAGCGAAGAGACTTTTAAATTCAGGTCCATCATCAACTGTTTATTAATGGGTCTTCTTGGGAAAACATCCGCTATCCATTTATCTACCCATATACTTGTATCCTTCCCATCACCAATGGACTTCATTAAACCTCGCTCTAGCAGCTCACGGCCAAACATAATGCTATGCCAAGCATATGAAGGGCGATAACCAATCTTTGCTTCTAAAAAGGGTTTGTTAGCAAAGTACTTGGCTTTATAGACTCGTGAAACCAGAGAAGTGGGTGAATCCAATAACCTCCATGCTTGTTTCGCTAATAAGGCTTGATTAAACCGACCAATGTCCCGGAAACCCAAACCACCCTGTGCTTTTGATTTACACATCTTCTCCCATGAAACCCAATGCATTTTATTCTTGTCTTCAGTTTCGTTCCACCAAAATTGGGCCATTGCACTTGTGATTTGCTGACACTGATATTTCGTTAATCTAAAACATGACATCGCATATACCGGAAGAGCCATCGCAACTGATTTGAGCAGTACCTCCTTACCTCCTAGAGATAAAGTCTTTTCGTACCAGCCACTAAGGCGTGCCTTTAAACGATCACTAATGAATCCCATAAGTTCTCGCTTAGAACCACTAAAACATAATTTATTACTTTAAATGATGCAAAATAAAAGAAAGAAAAAATATTGAAAAATGTGTATATTATTTTTAATATAATGATATACTTAAAATCCAATTAAAATAGATATTAGTGTTTTTTAATATGGGAAAAGAAATACAAAGACACACATGTCAAAAAAAGAGAATGCCACAATTTTGGAAACCTTATTTTAGTATATAAGATATACTGTATTGTGACACTTTTCCATCATATCTAAAATTTAATGGCTATTTGATTGAAAATATTTTGAAGGTACATATGTTCAGTATATTTAGTATTCGCCTTAATGGATATACGAATATTTGCCTTAACAAAATATTTTACCGTACTTCCAAATATCCCCCGTAACTTGATGTTGGATATTTAAGTGTACGTGATACTTAAGTGTATGTACATCGTCGGTTATTCACGTATTTTGGATATTTAAGTGTACGTACATCGACAGTTAGTGTACGTACATCGACGGTTATTCACCAACCATCGCACCTTTTGTACAAACGGTTATTATATTAAACGTACGGTTGCAAACGTATGTGAAAACCGTTGATCACTATAAAACTCTGTTTCTCTGGTGTCAAAAGGGACAGAGAAGAACAGAGCACGAGAGTTTCACAAGATCAAAGATTGAAAGAATCTTTGGTGATAAACACATAAACAAAACACAAATCTCTATTTGTTTCTCTTGTATCTTAGTCTAGAACAAGAGAGAACTTTGATTGTCTTATCCTACAAGGGATTTCGTGTAACCCAAGGCTTGAGAAGGGTCGAAATACTCTTTAAGGAAAGTGCTCACGTGCGCGATTCAATCATTATCCAAGTTCACATTCGTTACGTCCCGGAGTTACAAAGCCTGTATCCACAACAATCTTAAAGAGTATTTAGTGAACAATGGCTAATGTTTCTGTGCGTGAGATGACATCAAAGTTTGGCAAATTGGATAAGTTTGAAGGAGTTGATTTTAGAAGATGGCAAAAGAAGATGCACTTTCTCCTCACAACGCTCAATGTGGTTCACGTTCTAAGTATGCCAATGCCCACCGTGTCGGAGAATGGTTGTGGATGTCGGATTCACACACTCAAGTATTTTGTTAAGTGGGAAAGATTATTCTTGAGGGACAAAAATGAATACGTAAGAACTTGTAAATTGATACGAGAATTGCTATATTATTTCTCTCTTTAGAGGAAGATGCCCTTTACATGGCCATTGGCCTCTATATTTATACATAGATATATAAGCGACATTAAAATGGATAATTAAGTACAATTATTCCTTCTTAAATGTGTCAGTTTTGATTCTTCGACTTTAATGCTCAACGTTTGAATTTGAGTTGACTCTGATTTTCATGGGCCTCGCCTTTTTGGCCCAAGTGTCCTTGAACCGACCTACCCGCGTCTTCTACACCGAACTCACATCTCAGTGCAGTCACTTCGGACTCTCGAAGTGGTGACAACCACTTCGACCGTCCCCTCGGTTCATGGGTCCAATGGGCTTCATCTTTTATGGGCCACCCGCTTGACTACGTGGCAATCTTTGGTTGGTCTCGTACTTCTGGTGCGGGATCCGACACCAACAATTAGCCCCCCAAGTTCTTCGAAGTGCTATTCCAATTCGGAGGACTTTAAATGCTCAAGTGGCCAAAGATTGCGCTCGAGAATCTTTCTGATTTCCCGCCGAAAATCTCATCACTCCTTTAATTTCGGCACTAACCATTTTTAACCGAGTGACATCTGTCATCATTATGACCGTATATTGATTAATTACTATTAAAACGGGAAAAACCTTCCCACTTCCCACACGACTTCCAAGGCGGTTTCATCATTAGCTTGAGGTAACTTCTTTTCACCATTACTCTCTTCTTTTACTTTTGTACTTTAATCAAAACCTCTCTCTTCGTTCCTTCACCAAAACCCCTCTTCACCGGATCTTGAATTTTTCTTTCTTCCCAATGAATTCTGATTCCGATAGACCCGAGTCTCCGTCTTTCGACGAGAGGCGTTCTAGTAACGACGAGTGCACCCGCCCTGGTGATATTGCCGGTCCGCACTATAGGTCCATTTGTACTCTTCAATCCCTCGAGCGATTGAGAGAGCTTTGCCGGATTCCGCCGGAAATTATGGCGGAAGCACAAATAGCTTCCCCCACAGAATCTCCAGAGAACCATCGCGATGGTTACTTCTGTGTGTATGAGATTTATTTCAAAGGTTGCGGGTTGACCTTTCCTCTTCCCGAAGCCCTAATTTTATACCTAGCGGCCCTTGAAATCGCTCTTCCTCAATTAACCCCCAATCTTCTTCGTACTATTCTCGGCATTATAACAATCGCGGCGGAGGCCGGTTACGTTATCGGAGTTGCCGAATTAAATGAGCTTCTAAGCGTGAGAAGCTCGTCGAAGAAAACGGGGTATTTCTCAGCATATCCTAACGCCAACAGGAACATCATTTCGCATCTTCCAAACAAGGATGAAAATTGGCATCATCCTTGGTTCTTGATTAAGAAAACTCCCGCTTCGATTGGAAATCTTGCAGATTTCCTCCCTTCGAAGTGGTCGGCGAAACCTGGTAGAGATTAGGTCGCCCGTATCTTTCCCGGTTGTTTCTTTATCTTTATTAACTAACATCGTTGTTTCATTTCGCAGCTTTCATCGCTTCCAATCTCCCATCTGAAGAGTTCATCGAATTCTTCAAAATAATTCTTGAAGGGGAAACCCTTTGGAATTCCTTCACTCTCGAACGATTCATAGAGGCTAACCACAGACTCAGGATGAGTCCGCCTGGTCATCTTCACCAAATTCCTCCCCCTCCCTCAACTCAGGGAATGTCATCTCGGGCCCTTGCGGCCAAGCGTAAGTTGCTTTCCAAGCCGATGGCTGAGGCTTGCGAGGAGAAGAAAAAGTTTCTCGCGACTTCTATAGACAAGAAGGACTATAGTAGGACCTTGCTGGTCGATGATGGCAGTACCGAGGGAGCCCGATCTGTTGCTTCCTTCAGACTAACTCCCCGTCGCGATCGCCGCGACTCACGTTCTCCTCGGAGGGATCAATCTCCTCGCCGTGATTCACCTCGTCCTCCCTGAGATGATTTTAGTAACGAGCCAATTAAGAACTTGGTTCGCCGGAAGAGAGACAAGTCCTCTCGCAGAGATCCTTCCTCGCAGAGGGAAAAGTCAAGGGCCCGGACTGACCGCTCACCTCGGTCATCCCCTCCTTCTGAACCAATGGGTCCTCCACGACCGGTTGACATGTCCTCCTCTTCCCAGCCGGATAGTGGAATGACTGCCCGGAGCGCGTCTCCGAAAAAGGGGGATTCTGAATCTCGAGATGCTCCCTCGAGGCTGAAGCCTGCTCTTGTCCCTCAAGTTAAATCGCTTTCAGGTTTGGTGATTTACACGTACTTTAAACTTTTTGTCTTTATTAAAATTCCAATTTTTTACAACTCTTCCTTCTCCACAGCTATGGAGAAAGAGGGCAGCGTCTTCCGATGCTTCAAGACCCGGTCGGGCTCGATCTTGCCAGACTTCGACAAATGGCCCCCTGCGATTCGTGAACGTTATTTGCTTCACGCGCATCACTCATCTCGGGTTAGTTCCGTTTTCTTTTATTATTATTTTTTTTATTGTATTGCCATTCTGCGAACTGACTCGTCATCCCGGGTTCATGTATGACGCCAGGCTCATAGCGAATTTAACGACATGATCGAACATTACGAAGGGCTGGTCCTTGGACGGGAGAAGGAGATTGACATGTGGAAAAAGAAACTCTCTGCTCTTGAGGCCGAAGTCAGTTCTTCTGCCGGCTCCAAGCACGAGCTGGAGGACAAAGTCGACAATTTAACATCCGAGCTTGCGCAGGTAAAGGGGGAGCTGCAGGGTCAGTACGACCAGAACTTCAAGCTCCAGGAAGAGTTTTCTGGTATTCAAGGTAGGCTTCAAGAGTCCGAATCAAACGCTGATTCCCTGAACAACCAACTCATCGAGCTCAACGCAAAGTACAAGGCGATCGCCAAATTGCGTGATTCCGAGTTGGCGAGGTCGGCATCAAAAGCCAGAAAAGAGGTCAAGGGACGCGGGATGGAGTTGATCCAAGGGGCCATCCGATTCATGCAGACTGAGAAGGCTAGGTCGGACTTGGAGTCAGACATCAAGGAGCACGAAAGTAACCTGATTCTGCTGGATCAAATCCATGAAGCAGATTTCTCCGAAGAGCAAGAAAGGACCGAGCTGTCGACTAACCTTTCTGAAAAACGGAGTCGCTTGGCAGCTCTTCCCACTTCGGCCTTCAACCCGCTTGACTTCGAGGCATTCTTTACTGAATCACCTCCAATAAGTGAATCGGGTTTAGACTGGGCAGGTAACGCTTGGCTCCTAAGGCTTACCTTTTCTTACCTTGTACCTCTGATTGACTGGAATTATTATTTCCAGGTTCAAGTGAGACGGAGGGCATTGTCCCGCCCGTAGCTCCTGTGGTATCGGAGGTTACTCCGGAGGTTGGTTGTCCCGCGGAGGGTGGTCAGGGAGCTTCATCTGATCAAGCACCAGTCAAGGAGGTGAATGAAACTCTGGTTGCTGAGTAGGAGCCCGAGGTGGAGATCGCTCCGTAGTGGCTGTGTCCACTTTAAATTGGGGATTGTCCCTTTTTATTTTAAGACTTAATCTCGAATTTATTTTTGCCTAAGGAGGCTTTATTTTCTTTTGAACAAGATATTTGCCTGAGGAGGCTTTTAAACCTTTCTAGGTTGTGACCCAAGGGGGTTTGGTTAAAATTATATGCGGGTTTGCAAAGTCCGTTTTTAACCTTTTGTGGCCTTGTGGCAATGCTTTCGAGATTTTTATAGGCTGATCAGACCTTTCTCTTTAGAATGCGAGAGCTGAGCTCGGCTTAACGCGAGTTCCCCACTTCGGGTTTAGTCAACTCGGTAAACTTGTTAGGCTTGGGCCTTAGAAACTTTTGCAGTTAATGCGACGGTTGCTCTTTCCCTTCTTAAAGAAAACGGCTCGTCTTTTAATGCAATAATTGCATTTTCTCGATTTTCCAAAAATGGTTTAACCCACTGGGAGACGCTACCATTAATGAATTTATGGTTCCAAGACAAACCCTAAATCATTATAAATAAAGGCTTACCTACCTCTAGGCTTTATTAAACATGACTCTAGAGTCTCACTTGAGAAATATTTTAAGAATGGAAAGCGAAACAGTAGCCCCCGTTGATCCCGGCAGCCCACTCTTCTTGTCCGGCGACGGCTTTGAGCCGGCCGGCGTTCTCTTCCCTCATGCCGTCTTTCACTTTCCTTCAAAGGATAAAAAAGAGGCTTGCGACTTCATTGACAGGGTAAGTATTTGAAGTTTTTTGATTAAAAACTCTTTGTTTCATCTTATTCATTCATCTTTATGCTAGGTTGCCGACAAGCACCGTCGCTTGTGTGAAGAGAGGCAACGGCTGGGCCTCAAAAGGCAGACACTCGAGGCTCGTATTTCTCGGGTGGAGAGGAAGATCAGGGCTTTGGAAAGTGATCCCTTTCAGTGGGAATGGCGGAATTTCGACTCCGTTGCTGAGATCCCGAGGATGCTTCGGATGTACCTCCGTGCTAAGGGGGTTCCGGGTCCTGTGAACGCCCCGGTCTTCCCCGTTCCATCTGATAGTGAGGAAGAAGATTTGGAGGAGGAGGCCAGCAACTGTCGGAAACGCATTCGGGATCGTTCCGAAGTGAACTCCAAGGACAAGGCGTCCACTTCGGAAGTTAAACCGGCGATGAAGGAGCCTGTTCCTGAGCCCCTTCCTTAAATGTTCCCTAATTCTGCTCTCTTCTTTTTTTTTTTTTTTTTTTTTTTTTTGAAAAAACTCGTAATGGGCTTCGGCCCCCTTTTATTTATGGAAACACTTGCAACTTTCCTTAAAATATTCTTGGTGATACGATTTTTAATGCAGGATCGGTTTTAGGGATTAATCTTCTCCGCGAATCACTCCATTCCTAGGATAGAATCTGCAGCTCACTAAGGATATGACGTTACTATAAATTATAGTCTCAATTTCCCTTTACTCCTCACCACTCTTTTTATTTTAGCAGGTATGGAGTTCAATCTTCGCTGTTCAGAATCTATGCCTGACTTCTCCAGAATCGGAATGATGAGCGAAGATGTTCCGAATGAGCCAAACAGGCAGCCTCCTCCACCTCGCGGCTTCTTAAGATCTCAGATCCGAGCCCCATGTGCTTTGATCAGGGATCTCTCAATCAGAGACCAAGGAACAGCGACGGCGTTCATAGAGGCACTCGAGCTTCAACACCGGAAGCTTATGTCGGAAAAGAGGAGACTTCGGAAGAGGATTAACCGGATGCAACGCAGGCTTACTACGGTGTCAAGAAATCTTCACATCCTTGAATCTCACCCCGGAGAATGGATTGAGCTTGGAATCTCTGACTTTGCTCGAATTCCGGACTGCATGATGTCAATCCTCGATCTTGCGGGTCAAGGAATTGAAGTGTTCTGCTCGTCAACGAGGATTTCGTAGTTCGAAGTGTACGATGAGGGACACTTCGCCTTTTTTTTTTGAATAAACGCTTTATTTCCAATTTCTTGTATGTTCGCATAGCCGAACCTTCTTCCTTTAATAAAGAAATAAAACAAAAACTTTATTAATAGCTGAACTCGTTTTCGAGCTGCCTACGTACCCATTTCGGGATCAAGCCAAATCGTAGTTCATGTACATAAACAATGCATGTAGCTTCTAAACATAAAACTTCTTTAAGTTGATCACATTCCAAGGTCGCTTGACTGGATTGTCTTCTAGGTCTTTTAACCTATAAACGCCGTTTCGAACCACCTCGGTAATAATGTAAGGTCCCTCCCAATTAATACCAAGTTTTCCAGCACCTTCTTCTTTTTTATTGTCAAAGACGCGTCTTAATACGTAATCTCCCACGAAGAACGGCCTACTTTTAACTTTAGAATTGTAATACCGGGCTGCTGCCTGTTGGTAATTCTGGATCCGAATTAGAGCTTGATCACGCCTTTCATTTATGGTATCCAGTGAATCGTTAAGCATTGCTGAATTTTTTTCCTCATTTAACGGTGCTTCTGTTCGACGAAGTCCGGGCACATTGAGTTCAGCTGGTACTACCGCTTCCATGCCATAAACCAAAGAGAATGGAGTTTCTCCTGTAGGTCGCCTAGGGGTTGTACGATAAGCCCACAGGACGGGTTGGAGTTCTTCATACCATCCTCCCTTTAGATGACTTAAGCGTTTCTTGAGATTGCTTAATATCGTCTTGTTCGCGGCTTCGGCTTGTCCGTTCCCTTGCGGATATCGTGGAGTAGAATAACTAACTTTGATTCCCCAGTCCGCACAAAAGGCATCAAACTCGTGTGAAATGAATTGTGGCCCGTTATCAGTGACTATTTCGTATGGAACTCCATGTCGACATATAATGTTTTTCCAAATAAAGGTCTTCACCGCCGAATCCTTGATACCAACATACGCCTCAACTTCAATCCATTTTAAAAAGTAGTCCGTAAGGACTAAAAGGTACTGTACACCTCGAGTTGATTTGTGCAATGGCCCAATGATGTCCATTGACCATCTCATAAACGGGTATGGGGCGGAAATGGAGGAGAATAATTCCGACGGTTGATGGATCAATGGTGCATGGAGTTGGCAGCGCTTGCATCTTTGGGCGAACTTAACACAATCTGTGATCATAGTGGGCCAAAAATACCCCATTCTTTTAACTTTAAAAGCCATAGCTCTTCCTGATGAATGACTCCCACATAATCCTTCATGCACTTCGCTCATGACGATTTCAACTTCGGGCCCAAAAATGCATAATAGGTAAAGGTCACTGACACCTCGTCTATATAACGCATCCTTCGACAGACAAAATTTCGCGCTAACGACTTTCATTTTCCTGGCCTGCCATTTATTCTTTGGGAGCTCACCTGTCATGATGTATTGCTTTATTGGCTCCCTCCAGTCAGCCCCCCAGTCTTTAGCCGGAATTTGATCAACTTTGTGAAATATCCGCGGCTCTGGTTCGGGATGTTCGTGTGGTTCAAGAATATTTTCCTCGAGTAATGGCTCGGTTTCTAACATCGTTTCTGGAATCATTTCTTCAGCTAAGACAACGGGTTCCTTGTTAGATGTATTTGATCCTTTTGACTTCCTGCGTTTGTTGGGTGGCGGTTCGATCTCTGGTTCGCCACGGTCGCGTGCCGCTGCTCGAGACCTTGTAACGACGAGGGTTTCCTTGCTGTCTTGAATGCTTCGCTCCGAGATGCACTCTACTGGAATAACTCTCTTTAACTCAGGATCTGATGTTGACGCCAAAGCGACAAGTGCATCTGCAGTTGTATTCTCTCCCCGAGGTATGCGGATTAACTCGAATTTCGAGAAATTTTTAGATAGATCCTTCACCACTTCGAGGTAAGCTTCCATTCTTGAATCTTTGGCTTCATAGTCTCCATTAAATTGGTTAACTACTAATTGCGAATCGCAATAAGCCAATATTTCCTTAGCTCCAACTCCTGGTGCTAGTCGAAGTCCGGCAATAAGGGCTTCGTATTCTGCCTCGTTGTTGGAGGCATTGAATAACAATCGGAATGATTGTTCTAGAATTTCTGATGTCGGAGATTCCAACCTAATTCCCACTCCGGATCCTTGCTTTGTTGAAGACCCATCTACGTGTAATTTCCAAGTTTGGTTCTCCGGTTGATCTATCGTTCCAGGTATTGGTAGTTCGGTCAGGAAGTCTGCTAAGACCTGAGCCTTCATACTGATCCGGCTTTTAAACTCTATGTCGTACTCGCTTAATTCCACCGCCCATTTCGCCAAACGTCCGGATTGACTTGGACTATGAAGTATTGTTCTGAGTGGTTGGTTAGTTAATACCTCAACCGGATGGGACTGAAAATATGGACGCAGCTTCCGAGCCGAAGTTACCACCGCGAGTGCAAGTTTTTCCATCATTGTGTATCTGGTTTCCGGATCCGTCATTGACTTGCTCACGTAGTAAATTGGTTTCTGCTCCCCACGGTCTTCCCGAACCAAGACTCCACTAACCGCGTGGTTTGAAACTGAAACGTACAAGTAGAGTTTTTCATCCACTTCCGGTTTGGACAGTATAGGTGGAGTGGTTAAGTATGCCTTAAGCTGCCCAAAAGCTTCTTCACACTTCTCATCCCAAAGGAATCCTTTGTTCCCTTTTAGAATTTGGTAGAAAGGCAACGACTTATCTGTTGACCTCGAGATAAAACGATTCAAGGCCGCAATCCGCCCAGTCAACCGTTGTACTTCTTTGAAGTTTTTCGGAGATGGCATGTTTAGAAAGGCGTTAATTTGATTTGGATTGGCTTCAATCCCTCTTTCTGTCACGATGTAACCAAGGAATTCCCCGGATGGGACTCCAAATGTGCACTTCGCCGGGTTCAGCTTCATTTGATATTTATTGAGAATATCAAAACATTCCTCCAAATGTTTAACATGATCCTCTTTCTTCAACGATTTAACCAACATATCATCTATGTAGACTTCCATAGTCTTCCCGAGGTGATTGTGAAACATTTTGTTCACCAACCGTTGGTAAGTCGCTCCTGCATTTTTCAAACCAAAAGGCATTACCTTGTAACAGTAGATACCTCTATCTGTGATAAATGACGTCTTTTCTTGATCGTCGGGGTTCATCATTATCTGATTATAACCCGAGAAGGCGTCCATGAACGTTAACAGCTCATTTCCAGCGGTGGACTCTACAAGTCGATCTATATGCGGGAGCGGGAAACTATCTTTGGGACATGCTTTATTTAGGTCTGTAAAGTCGATGCAAACCCTATCTTTCCCATTCTTTTTCTTGACAACGACAGTGTTTGCTACCCACTCCGGATATTGCACTTCTCTTATGGACCCTATCTTCAAGAGTTTATCCACTTCGTCGTTTACTATTTTTGCCCGAGCGAAAATGAGCTATCCTCTGGTGCTATCAATGCCCATATTTCTTGTAGTGTACGTTTAGTTCATGACAAATTATACTCGGATTTATGCCCGGCATGTCCGCTGCTGACCATGCAAATGATGCTTTGTTTTTCCTTAAGAGTTCGATCAAAGCTTCTTTTATTTGGCCAGTCAAAGTTGCTCCAATTCTAATTTTCCGGTCCGGCTTGTCTTCTTCCAGTACCACTTCGACTACTACATCCTCTTTCTTCTGCCCACTAGGAAATTTTGTTTTTAGTCCTTCTTTTGCGGGCTTCGTTAATTGCTATTGAATCTTCACACGGTGGCTAGCTAAGTAACAAGTCCGTGAAGCTTCTTGATCTCCCCGAATTGTTTCCACCCCATTTGATGTTGGAAATTTGATACATTGATAATATGTAGAGGGGACTGCTTTCATCCGATAAATCCAGGGAGTCCCGAGGATGATGTTGTAAGCAGCGGGCTTATCGAAGACAACGAAGTCCACGATCTTCGATACCTTCTTGGCAAGGACCGGTAGCTTGATTGTTCCGAGAGACATGGCTGACTCGCTTGTGAATGCAACTAACGGAGATGGGGGTCCTACTATGTCTCCTCGGCTGATTCCCATTTTTTCTAGAGTACTTAAAAAGATCAAGTCGACCGAACTGCCTGTATCTATAAGGATCCTTGATACTTCGAAGTTTGCGACGTCAAGAGTAATGACTAGAGCATCGTCATGCGGTCTTTCGAGATGCCGCGTTTCTTCTTCGTTAAATGATATTGAAGCACCTTGAAAATCAATTTCTTCACTCAAGCTTGCTTTGAGTAAGACATTTCGTCTATGTTTTTTGATGGAACTTATTGAATCTCCGCAAAATCTGGAACCTCCTAGAATCACATTGATCCTCCCCTTCGAACTTCTTGGTTCTTCCTCGTTGGATAACCTTGGTCTTTTGGAATCTTGATCTTTGGAGTTTTCCTTTGCTTCGTGGTATTCCTTCACAAAATCTTTTATATCGAATTTAGAAAGATCACCACTAGCCCAAAGCTCTGCGAGGTGCTTTTTAAGAATGCTGCAATCCTTGGTTAAATGTCCGGTTACTTTATGAATGTCGCAATATAGACTTTCATCACGGACCCAAGTGTTTGATCTTCCTTTCCCTTGGAATTGCTTCCCGACGGAATTGTTGAAGGGTTGCGACCCAAACTTCCTTGGTCCTTTGCTCTCTCTAGGCTCGAACTTCTTGGTAGGGACGGTGACTGCCGGCTTTTCTTGTTTATTCCGTTTGGCAAAACTTTCTTTTTCGTCTTCTACCTCCATCCAATTGTTTGCACGGAAGAGTGCATCCTGAATTGTATCTGGTTTATGAAGTATTAAGTCTTCTTTAAACCTTGAATCATGTCGCAATCCTTTTCGTAGGGCAGATAAAGCTGATTGCTGTGAGATTCTTGGGAGTTTTGATAGCACCCCTTTGAATTTGGTGATGAAAACTCGAAGTGACTCATTAGATCCTTGCGTTAAGTTCCAAAGATCGGCATCCGAAACGCTTTTATCCATAAGGATAGAGTATTGCTTTAAGAACACGGCTGACAGTTCGTCGAAATTGCTGATCGAACCCGGCTCTAATTGGGTGAACCACATTAGAGCTTGGCCATATAGATTCTCCGAAAACAGCTTGCAATAGCCTGCGTCCTCATCAGCTTCATCCAACTCGACTCTTCCTGCAGCAATCAGAAAGGCTGCAAGATAGCTTTTTGGATCCTCCAATCCGCTGTAAGGGTCCAACTTGAGCTTCCGGGAATCTTTGATCCTCAAACTTGCAATTCGCGGGATAAAAGGGGTTCGCCTTGCTTCTTCAATGACTCGATTGATGTCTGGCTCCGAACTTGTAGCCTGATGAAATTTTGATTTCATTTCTTTTAATTCCTGGCTAACCTTCTTCATGGTCTCGAACTGGTCGAGGTTCTCCTGCTCGTACTGAGCTGCAAGTTGTTCTTCATCCCCGAGCTGCGTCTCTTCTTCCGACGTCTGAGCTACATTATTTGTAGCACCGGGAGTTGTTTGTCCGCTGGTTTCATTTCGTGCAGCGGAACTTGGCGAGTTGAATATCCCTCTCCGGGTTCCCACTGGGTTTCCTGCACTTAAAGAGCGAACACGAGTTTGTATATTATTGACGTTTTGACTAAGAGATACCTGGGATGTTTGCAACGTATCGACGGCCTTCTCCACATCCGAAAATTTTTGTGATATGTCCGACATGGTTTGCTGCATAGCTTTGAGGGTTTCGGCCAATGATGTCTCAACGGCGTCTCCTCCGGACATTGTCGCTTATCTCGGGAATGTAGAAAAGAAGAAATCTGACCACTCAAGAATCCTGATATTCCCCACAGGCGGCGCCAAAATGTGGATGTCGGATTCACACACTCAAGTATTTTGTTAAGTGGGAAAGATTATTCTTGAGGGACAAAAATGAATACGTAAGAACTTGTAAATTGATACGAGAATTGCTATATTATTTCTCTCTTCAGAGGAAGATGCCCTTTACATGGCCATTGGCCTCTATATTTATACATAGATATATAAGCGACATTAAAATGGATAATTAAGTACAATTATTCCTTCTTAAATGTGTCAGTTTTGATTCTTCGACTTTAATGCTCAACGTTTGAATTTGAGTTGACTCTGATTTTCATGGGCCTCGCCTTTTTGGCTCAAGTGTCCTTGAACCGACCTACCCGCGTCTTCTACACCGAACTCACATCTCAGTGCAGTCACTTCGGACTCTCGAAGTGGTGACAACCACTTCGACCGTCCCCTCGGTTCATGGGCCCAATGGGCTTCATCTTTTATGGGCCACCCGCTTGACTACGTGGCAATCTTTGGTTGGTCTCGTACTTCTGGTGCGGGATCCGACACCAACAATGGTGAAAACGAGTCCGTGGAGGAGACAAGGAAGCAACTTAAGTGGGAAAACGATGACTACATATGTCGTGGCCACATTCTCAACGGTATGTCTGATTCTCTCTTTGATGTTTACCAAAATGTCGAATCCGCAAAGGAACTATGGGATGCGTTGGAATCGAAGTACATGGCTGAGGATGCTTCTAGTAAGAAGTTCCTCGTGAGTGATTTTAATAATTACAAGATGTCCGATTCAAGCCGGTAATGGAGCAATACAATGAATTGCTTCGCATCCTAGGCCAATTCGCTCAACACAACATGAACATGGATGAATCCATTTCGGTGTCGTGCATCATCGACAAGTTGCCGCCTTCATGGAAAGGTTTTAGGCGCATGTTAAAACACAAAAAGGAAGAGTTGTCTCTTGTACAACTTGGTAGCCATTTGCGCATAGAGGAATCTCTAAGGGTGCAAGAGGGTGGAAAACCCAAAGATAAGGAGGCTGAAACTTCTTCAATCAATATGATGAAGGAGAGTGGGAGTTCTAAGATGAAGAACAAGGGGAAGAAACGCCCCTTTACTAACAACACCAATGATGGATCTAACAAACGATTCAAGAGCGTTTGTTGGATTTGTAACAAGCCGGGTCACTTCAAACGTGATTGTCGGGCAGCAAAGGATAAGAATAAAATGCAACAAAAGCGTTTTGGGCAAGGGTCTAAGGATCAAGACCCGTCCTCTCATCAAGGTCAGAATTCTGTTTTTGATTTACACTCAAAAGTGTATTATGTATCAAAAATAGCTGAGGTATTTTATGTGCAGGATGATGAGGTGGCATGGTGGATTGACTCGGGTGCAACAATACATGTTTGCCAGGATCGTGGCTGGTTCAAGACGTATGAGCCGGTTCAAGATGGATCCGTACTCTATATGGGCAACGAGTCAACCGCTCCTATCCTAGGTCGTGGAAAAGTGGTGCTAGAATTTAGTTCCGGGAAAACTCTTGATCTTAATGATGTAATTCATGTACCCGGAATTAGGAAAAACCTAGTCTCCGGTAGTGTTTTAAATAAGTGTGGATTTAAACAAGTGTATGAGTCGGATAAGTATGTCTTATCTAAGTGTGGTGTCTTTGTTGGATTTGGATATTTCTGTAATGGCATGTTTATGCTTAATATTAATAAAGTTGTCAATTCTATTTACATGGCATGTTCTAGCAAAAATGATACTTCTTTATGGCATGCAAGATTAGGCCACGTGCATTATAAAGGAATGATTGAAATGTCTAAAGAAGGATTAATTCCTACTTTTGACGTGAATATAGAGAAGTGTAGAACATGCATGTTGACTAAGATAATTAGACAACCTTTTAAAAGCATTGAAAGAAATTCAAAGGTGCTTGAACTTATTCATAGTGATTTATGTGACATACATGCTACATCATCTTTAGGAAACAAGAAATATTTCATCACGTTCATTGATGATTATTCTAGGTTTTGTTATGTGTATTTATTGCATGCTAAAGATGAGGCCTTAGAAAAATTCAAGGTTTATAAAACCGAGGTTGAATTACAACATAGTGACTTGGTTAAGAAGTTGCGCACCGATAGAGGTGGAGAGTATTATGATCCTACATATTTTCAGTCCGTGGGTATAATACACGAGACTACGGCTCCGTATACGCCACAACAAAATGGTGTATTCGAGAGGAAAAATAGAGTTCTAAAAGAAATGGTTAATTCCATGCTATCTTACTCGGGATTAAGTGACGGATTTTGGGGTGAAGCCATGTTAACGGCTTGCTATTTATTAAATAGAGTTCCTAACAAAAGGAACAAGATTACCCCATATGAACTTTGGTACAAAAAGAAACCAAATTTGAACTATCTTCGAGTTTGGGGCTGTAGGGCGATCGTTAGATTACCCCAACCAAAGATTAAGACTTTGGGAGAAAGAGGTATTGATTGCATCTTTATTGGTTATGCATTGCATTCCAAGGCATATAGGTTTTATGTCATAGAACCTAATGATTCTATAGCGGTTCACACCGTAATTGAGTCAAGAGATGCAATATTTGATGAGAATCGTTTCTCGACGATACCTAGACAAAAGGATTTAGTTCCTAGTTCAAGTGGAACAAAGGAAGGAGACGACACGTTCGTTCCTCCTAACGAGTCACCTACGCTTCGTAAGAGTAAACGAGGGAGAATCGAAAAATCTTTCGGTCCCGATTTTCAACTTTACTTAGTTGAAGGGACAAGAGATGAGACTGGTTTCCAATACTCATATTGTTATCATATTGATGATGAACCTAGAACTTTTAGTGAGGCTATGATGTCTAATGACGTTATTTTTTGGAAAGAAGCCGTAAATGATGAAATGGATTCCATCATGGGAAATAATACGTGGTTCTTAACGGATCTCCCACCCGGTTGCAAGCCTTTAGCCTGCAAATGGATCTTCAAGAAGAAGATAAAAGTCGATGGAACGATCGACAAGTTTAAAGCTCGGTTGGTTGTTCAAGGTTTTAGACAAAAGGAAGGCATTGATTATTTCGATACATATGCTCCGGTTGTTAGGATCTCCTCTATAAGGTTATTAATTGGTTTAGCATCCATTCATAACCTTGTGATCCACCAAATGGATGTCAAGACGGCATTCTTAAATGGCGTCTTGGAAGAAGAGGTGTATATGAAACAACCCGAAGGGTTTGTTATGCCTGGTAATGAACATAAGGTGTGTAAGTTGGTAAAGTCATTGTATGGTCTAAAGCAAGCACCTAAACAGTGGCATCAAAGGTTTGACGAGGCTGTCTTGTCAAATGGGTTTGAATTAAATCAGTCGGACAAGTGTTTATATAGCAAATTTGATGATTCCGGTAATGGAGTGATCATTTGTTTATATGTTGATGACATGTTGATCTTTGGCACCAACCTTAGACAAGTAGAACTTACAAAAGAGTTCTTGTCATCAAATTTTGCCATGAAAGACATGGGGGAGGCGGAGGTGATTCTTGGAATTCGAATCAAGCGTGAGAACAAAGGAATATCTTTAACTCAATCACATTACATTGAGAAGGTGCTTAAAAAGTTCAATTATGAAAATTGTTCTCCCGTGAGCACTCCCATGGATGCGAGCGTGAAGCTTATGCCTAATACGGGACAAGCGGTATCACAACTCGAGTACTCACGAGTAATTGGTTGCTTAATGTATGTCATGACTAGCACTAGACCGGATATAGCTTTTGCGGTAGGAAAGTTGAGTAGATACACTAGTAATCCTAGTACTCATCATTGGCAAGCTATAAGGCGGGTGCTCAAGTACTTGAAAGGAACCATAAACTATGGTTTATCATATTTTGGATTTCCTTCGGTCTTAGAAGGATATTCGGATGCAAGTTGGAACAACAACGAGGATAATCATTCTTCTACAAGTGGTTGGGTGTTCCTACTCGGGGGAGGTGCCATTTCATGGGCATCAAAGAAACAGACTTGTATTACAAATTCTACTATGGAATCGGAATTTGTAGCATTAGCGGCTGCAGGGGGAGAGGCGGAATGGTTAAGACACCTAGTCTCCGAGATTCCATTGTGGCCGAAACCGGTGTCACCCATTTCTATCCATTGCGATAGTCAAGCTACTTTGGCTAAGGCCTATAGCCAAGTGTATAACGGTAAGTCGCGACACCTAGGCTTAAGACATAGCGGGATACGTGAGCTGATCACTCATGGGGTGATTACTATAGGATTTATTCGGTTTGAACAAAATCTAGCGGATCACTTGACAAAAGGATTAGCTAGAGACTTGGTGATCAAGTCGGCTAAAGGGATGGGATTAAAGTCCATTTGAAATCTCTAATGGTGGGATACCCAATTCCCCTCTAATACAACGTTAGAGGCTGAATTCAATGCGGAAAGCCCACACTTAGAGATTGAAGCACTAGTTTATATCATCCCAAAGTAAGTGCTTAGATCTGCAAGAAAAGGTTAGGTTGAAGTTTTCTTCTAAATAGATCTTTTGAAAAATTGCATTTTGCAGATGCAAGATTAAAAAATCTACCTATATGGGTGTGAAGTGTAGCCGCTTCAATAAGCTCGGACTTGGCTTTGTATACTCTCATGAATGGATAAGGACACATGGCTTATAATAGTGTCAAGGATAAACAGTTAGAGTAGTGAGTGAATTCGTGTGTGTATTATCTTCATGTGCTCAAAATGAGTTGAAGGATTCAATCCGTAGGACATCCTAATTCTCGGGCATTTGGAATGTGTAATA
The DNA here is from genome assembly GCF_000004255.2 of Arabidopsis lyrata subsp. lyrata. NCBI lineage: Eukaryota > Viridiplantae > Streptophyta > Magnoliopsida > Brassicales > Brassicaceae > Arabidopsis > Arabidopsis lyrata. The sequence continues at coordinate 13,606,637 of NW_003302552.1, forward strand.
TCACTAAGATGTAAATTCAATCGTCGTCACGACATTTACATTTATGCATGAGTTTGGTTTATGTGTTGTTAATTTTGTGAATCAAAGATTACACTTAAATGGGGGAGGAATGTTGGATATTTAAGTGTACGTGATACTTAAGTGTATGTACATCGTCGGTTATTCACGAATGTTGGATATTTAAGTGTACGTACATCGACAGTTAGTGTACGTACATCGACGGTTATTCACCAACCATCGCACCTTTTGTACAAACGGTTATTATATTAAACGTACGGTTGCAAACGTATGTGAAAACCGTTGATCACTATAAAACTCTGTTTCTCTGGTGTCAAAAGGGACAGAGAAGAACAGAGCACGAGAGTTTCACAAGATCAAAGATTGAAAGAATCTTTGGATATAAACACATAAACAAAACACAAATCTCTATTTGTTTCTCTTGTATCTTAGCCTAGAACAAGAGAGAACTTTGATTGTCTTATCCTACAAGGGATTTCGTGTAACCCAAGGCTTGAGAAAGGTCGAAATACTCTTTAAGGAAAGTGCTCACGTGCGCGATTCAATCATTATCCAAGTTCACATTCGTTACGTCCCGGAGTTACAAAGCCTGTATCCACAACACTTGATCTATACATTTCTAATACCATACTGCTACATTCCATCTCTAATTCGAAACGTTTCAATATAAAACGATGCAAGCATATAAATCAAATATTTCCGGAGGCAAGAAGTATCTTTAATTTAGGCAGACTTAATTGTCTCTGCAATTTTGGTCATGCGCTCAATTTGTTTATCTCTTGGAGGAATACATCCCCTCACGGCCTCAACTTCTTCCAAATTCTTGATCCATCTATTTAATTCCGGAAACTTCTCCCCTGGAATCATATCAATTCCTATACCTTCCCAAAGTCTAGCTAGACAAAATGGGATCATACTTCCTGCGATCATGTCCAAGAATCCGATTGTCTTGCCGCCGAAGAAATCTTTTCCAGTGACTTCTTTCTCAAGAAACGTAAGCATTTCCCTAGTCTCTTCAATAGCAACCTCTCTTCCTTTCTCTGCTTTTACCAGGGACCTGAACCCTAGTGTTAGGATCTGCAAGTTATGATCAATATATAAGCAAAAGAATAATATTTTCTTATGCATAGAATCCTGATTTAAATGTTTTTTCAATTAATCTGCAAAACAATATTAATATACCTGCTCATCAATGAACTTGGCCCAGAATCGAGCCATGGCTTTCTCGTAAGGATCTTGAGGAAGAATTGGATTGTTCTTCCATGTCTGATCGATGTATTCGAGAATCAGATGTGACTCGAGTAATATTTTATCATTGTGGACAAGAACCGGAACTTTCTTGTGAAGCGGGTTTAGCTCAAGAAGCAAAGGGGTCTTGTTGGGTAAATCTTCCTCCAAGTATTCGTATGGTACGCCTTTAAGTTTGAGAGCCATCTCGACTCGACGACTAAAAGGGCTTGCCCAAAACCCTAGAAGCTTCACACTCTCTTCTTTCTCAGTCATTCGATCTCTCTCGCTTTTTGGTATCTAACTCCTCTGTTTCTTGCACTACTTTTCTCTTTGTGTTTCGTTTACTTGATTGATTACTTTAGTTTACTATATATTATATATATAAATGAGGTTATGAGTGGTGCAAATAAACAAATAAATAAAAGGACCATTTTGCTTTCTTGTCTTCGTATCCGAGGATATCTTGAAGATCAAACCAGAAAATAAACAAATAAATAAAAGGACCATTTTGCTTTCTCTTTGTATCCGATGACCGATGATATCTTGAAGATCAAACCAGAAAAGGATTAATTTATATTTTAAGGTATGCACGTCATTGCCAACGTCATTCGTCTTATTGTTTAAGATATTTGACTAATACTTGAGAGTTTCTAATCTCCAGTCAATTAGATGACCAAGAAAAAACAAATCTCCAAATGATTACGTTATACAATTTATATTTTAAGACTCATTTGTTGAAAAGGTTAAAAACTGAGAGATTAGTGTGTCGATTATGTTTGTAACATACATATTTGTTTTGAAGAGTCTATTTTTTGGCCAATTCATTGTGTGCCAAACATTTGAAGGAGACCTAATAAAGATCTTCATGATCATACATAGAGGTCAAAGTGGTTGGAGCCACATGAGCCAAATGTAAAAATTAGAATCCTCATGAACTTTGATCATGTGTGTACTTAACAACTGAGATCCCAAGAGTAAAACAAGAAACAATAACAAAATATGAAGCAGCCGCATCGGAAAAAGATCCCTTGATTTAGGGGTTGATGCAGCAGTATCTTTAACCCCTTCCTCCATCATCTCCATCACCATCGCTTTAATCTAAAAGCTCCAACTTGCTTACTTATAGCCAGATGCGTAAACAGAGAAAACTTTCACCCACCATTCGATCCCCACCCAAAAAGTTTTTGCGGATCAATTACTAACTTTGTTAGTGTTTTGAAGGTCAAATTTGACATGATCTCAGGGATATGATATAGTATAAGAACTAGACATGCATCCGAATTTCGAAGATCGAAATGCGTATAGGTTAGAAGATTCAAAAAACATTTCTAAAATTTTCTCCCACCAAAAAAAAGTTTCGGCGGCCAAAAGGATTAGAAAAGATTCAACAACGGCGAAACAATAACTCACTTGGTTAGCATCGTTATTTTACAGTCAAATTAAACATGATCTCGTGCATATGATAGATTGTAAGAACTAGAAAGGCATCCAGATTTCGATAATCGAAAGTCGTATGGGCCGAAGATATAAAAAAAAATACATTTCTAAAATACCGCCATCCGATCTCACTTGCTTGTAGTACCTAACTCCTCCGTTTCTTAACTTATCTAACTACTCTGTTTTTTTTTCCCCCCAATAGTTCTGTCTTTTGTTAGCTTGATTGATCCCTACTTAATACTTTACTAAATATAAATGTGGCTATGGGTTGTGAAAATGAGGATGTCGTTGGTAAATATATTAATAAAAATACCATTTCGGTTTATCTTTGTATCCAATATATCTTGAAGATCAAACCAGAAAAAGACGGTTGACCTTGCGACTGAAGTAGAGAGAGCTGATCGTTTGTCCCGCGAGACGAGAGGTACTAGTCCGAGAGTCGAAAGAATGATTGCTTGGAAACCACCGACGGGGGAGTGGTGGAAGCTGAATACTGACGGCGCTTCTCGGGGTAATCCGGGGCTGGCTACCGCGGGTGGGGTCTTACGGGACGGTGCTGGACATTGGCGTGGCGGCTTTTCACTGAACATTGGTGTATGTTCGGCGCCACTGGCTGAGCTATGGGGGGTATACTATGGTCTCTACATAGCCTGGGAGAGGGGATGCAGGCGGTTGGAGTTGGAGGTGGACTCGGAGTTGGTGGTTGGGTTCTTACAGACGGGGATCAATGATTCGCATCCTCTGTCGGTCCTGGTACGCTTGTGCCATGGCTTTATTTCTAGGGACTGGATAGTCCGTGTATCGCACGTTTATAGGAAAGCTAATCGTCTCGCTGATGGGTTGGCCAACTATGCTTTTACTTTGCCTTTAGGCTTTCACGCTTTTGATTTTGCTCCACCTTTTGTGGAAGCGTTTGTTGAGGATGATGACCGCGGAACTGCGTTTCCAAGGCATGTCCGTTTGTAATTTTTTCAAGTTCATTAATAAGATACAGAGAGGCTTGACTCCCTGTTTCTTACCAAAAAAAAAGAAAAAGACGGTTGACTATTTGTAAATTTTTAAGGCATGCACGTCATTGCTAACAACATCACCAAATTTTTTCTTTTTATCTTTAGTCGAACCAGATTAAACAAAATACTCTACTAACTCCACGCATATTTGCCCATCCTTATTTAGTTAAATCGTTCATAAAACTTTTAAATAAAAAGGGGATACAATCATACAAACATATATGAATCAACGAGTATTTATGTTTGTCTCTTATAGGCCGATTTAACTCTCTCTTCATTTCTTTTCAAGTGCTTAATATGTTCCTCTCTTGGAGGTACACATTCCCTCACGATCTCACCCTCATTCAACTTCTTGATCCATCTATTTAATGCTGGAAACTTCTCCTCCGGAATCATATCAATACCCATAAATTCCCATGCTCGAACTCCACAATACGGAATCATACTTCCGACAATCATGTCCAAGAAACCGATAGTCTTGCCTCCATAGAAATCTTTTCCGGTGACTTCCTTCTCAAGAAACATAATTAGTTCTCGAGCCTCTTCAATTGCAACCTCTATTCCTTTCTCGGCTTTCACTAAAGACCTGAACCCTGCTGGTGCGACCTACAAGACATATAAATGTAACTAACCATTTCATTACAAGATAATGCAAATAATTTTCAAATATCTGAAAATGTATGAGTTTCTAGTTTGTCCATAAAAAAAGTATGAGTTTCTAGTAATTGGTGGTTCTATATATACCTTGACAACTAAAAATCACATATGCAATTAGATGATAAAGGAATTGGAATGTAGATTTACTTGTTCATCAACGAATTTGGCCAAGAGCCGAGCCATGGCTTTATCGTACGGATCTTGAGGTAGAATTGGATTGTTTGTCCATGTTTGGTCGATGTATTCGAGTATCAGATTTGACTCGAGTATCGGTTTACCATTGTGGACAAGAACCGGGACCTTCTTGTGAACCGGGTTAAGCTCAAGAAGCAAAGGACTCTTGTTCATCAAATCTTCTTCCAAGTACTCGTATGGTACACCTTTGAGTTTGAGAGCCATCTTGACCCGACATGTGAAAGGGCTTGCCCAAAAACCTAGAAGCCTCACTTCCTCTTCTTTCTCCATTTCACTAGCTTTTTTTCTCTAACTCCTCCTTCTTTTAGTCTTCGTCTTTTGACTTCTTTTTTTCCTTTTTCTTTTTTGTATTTGTTATCATGATTGATTAATGTGCTTAAACGACGTCGTGTCAGGAAGAAAAGAGACCATTTGCTTTCATTTGGTAATTGGTATCCACTATCCACTAAGGTGAAGCCAAAAATACAACTTTCACCACGTCATGGCTCACGTGACATGGTCATTTTCTTTTTTTTTTTTTTTTTTTTTTTGACATCTTTAGATCGACAAGATCCGATCCATAGCTAATCCCTATTACGCGGAGTAACGCGACTTAGTGAAGTCGAACTCCGGTGGGGAAGGCGGAGTCAAGTGGACTTAACCACTTGACTAAAGACACATCCCCACATGGTCATTTTCTTTAGAATGGGACTTTTGGTATTTTTTATTCTATCTGGACTCGGTTCGGTTTGACTCATAGTCCAATCTGTTATGTTAATGTTTGATAGGAAGATATAACATTGTAGTAAGTAGACAAATGTTTATGATTAAAAATATTTTCTTTTTCTGTGATGATTTTCATATTCAGAAAATTTGAAAGTAAATAACATAGTAAAACAGAAGAATTCAATTATCAAACAAAATGTTAATACTATTGAAAAGAAATGATGATATCTGAATCAAAATATAACATGTATAGTGTGAACATTTTCAATTTTTGGTTGTGGTGTTCGTTCGGTCTTGATTCAAATGAGTTCGGTTCGGCTATTCTGGTTTAGTAAAACCCAAATTAAGCGAAATCATTTCGTCGGTTAAAGGGTTAGACATGCTTTTTGTGTTTTTGTGAAAGATTTTAAGTTGCATACAACAACACTTAAAAACTTGCCTGATTAAACTTCTTTAGAATTTAGACAATCGTTAATAACTATTATTTATTCCATACATAATAAAGATACATCATAACTCAAACTGATTAGTAATTATTCTGATTTAGATAGACTCACACACTTAGAAACCAGAAGCACAACCAAAACAAACACAAGAAACTCCGGCGACAAAACTCGAACCAAAATACTCAACCAGTGATCTGAATTGACTTCACATCAGCCTTCTTAGTCTCAGCCTTAGGCACAGTCACAGTCAACACACCATTCTCCATCGCAGCCTTAACTTGATCCATCTTCACATTCTCCGGCAACCTAAACCTCCTCGTAAACTGTCCACTCGATCTCTCCACACGGTGCCACGTGTCATTCTTATCTTCTTTCTCCACGTGTCTCTCTCCACTGATCTTCAAAACACTATCTTCCTCCATCTCAACTTTCACTTCTTCTTTCTTCAATCCCGGCAAATCCGCTTTGAACACGTGCGCCTCCGGCGTCTCTCTCCAGTCCACACGTGCGTTAACGATCGCAGAGTTTTCACGTGAAAGCGAAGATGATGTAAGTTCTTTGAATGGATCCCAAACGTCAAGAGAGAAAGGATCAAAGATGTTGTTGCCACGCCTGTTGTTGTTGAAGAAGCTTGGAATCATCGACATTTTTAGAGAATTTGATTTGCTTTCTTTGCTTGAAGAAACTTTTGATGATGTTTGTGTGAACTTTGATTATTCGACTTCTGATGAAAAACACAAGAGGATTTGTGAAGATATTTAAAGGCACAACCGAAATTTCCCGAGGTTCTCGAATTTACGGGAAATATCGAAACATCTAGAGGACGTGAATGAAAAAATCAGGTGGATCTAGAAAATTCTAGGAGATTTTGAGGTTGTTTGAGCTTAATGGGCCTTTATGGGCTCTAAAAATATGTCCATAACGGGCTGGTCCCTTCTTAAAATTCGTTATTACTTTTGTAATGCTATTGTTGCTGCTGCTGATCTCTCTACTAGGAAGGACATCCTGAATTTGGAGATATCCATTACCGTTGTTACCCTATTCGACCCTTACGGGTAATAGATCCACCTCGAAAAAATGGATATATCGACAGATAAGTATTCTTTTTTTAAAAAAAAAAACTGGTTTCTACCGATTATCCGATTCGACTTGTGAAACCGAATCGAATATCAAAATAATTGAACTCTAATCACTATCCAAAAAATTCTAAAACTTTACTTTTAAATAAGTACATAATCTGAAACATTTAAGACTGTCTGAGTAATATGGGCCATGGGCTTTAAAACCAATTATATAACGTGCTGAATTAAATTGAATATTACTAAAAAACTGGGCCCATCTTAATTCTCCAATCAATTAAGAGGATTAAACTAATCCAACGGTGGATATAAGACTTTAAGCTCCACTAAGTAGGGTCACGATGACGTAACTTCCCGCGTTCATTATGGAATCTTGAGCGTACGATTCTACTATTGGGGGCCCATCTTAAAAAATTCTACTGTTTTTTTTACTAAATCCGTCGGCCACAAAAAGATATGTTTTTATTATTTATTTATTCCTCCAAAAAAAAAAAAACAACTTCGACGAAAGACTCGGCGAACAAAACACACTCGCTTCAACAACTCTCTCTCTCTACTTGTCACTCTCTATCTACATACAAAATTAACAAAGCTCTCAAATCCTCTCTCTTTCTCTTCCTCTCTCTACTTCTGTAGCTGATAGGGTCAGCTTCGTCGGCGCTATTTCTGCCGGATTTCACGGACGATTTGAGATCTGTTCTTCCTTCTTATTATTCCTCCTCCTGATCTGATTTCACACTAATCTGCTTCACTCTCTGTGTTTACTTACTGATTCCATCGAGGTACGTCTCGAATTTTCAAGCTTTTTTCACTCTCCGACACTGTCAATAATCGTTTTCATTTGCCAGTAAAATGTTTTGTCTGCGAAGAAATTTATGTTTTCTGCTTAAGCCTTTCCTGTTACTAATCTTGTTTTTTAGTGCTTCTTTGGTAAACTTAGAATGTGATTTTGTTTTGGTCTTTTGATGATACTTAATCTAATCAGATCCCATTGATTCTTAAGGATCTAAAAATGTCATGATCTGTGTGTGTGGATAAGAAAGATGTACTTTTTTTTTTGGTATTTGTTATGACATTTTACCATTTTTTTTTTGTTTCTACAGTAAAAAAAATGTGGAGCATTTCAAGCTTTTGCAGTATAATGGGAAGCTAAGGAGTCATCTGAGTGAAACGTTTGAAACTTGTATAACAGATGGAGTGTCGTTTGGAGTTGAAGAAGGGTTCTTGTGATAGACCACCTTTTGTGGCTGCTGAGAAGAAGGTACTGACTAAGGAAAACTTAAAGTCATTTACACCGGATAAGTTTAGAGATGACAAACGCGGGTTGTCTTACTCCGATTTCCACCGCGAGATTACGAAAAAAGTTGAAGATGTATGTCCCAAACGGTTGGAGAATCGTTTGAAGTCAAGGATAGGTAGAACTGCGTCTGGAGAAAGAGATCTTGTGAAGTACAAGTCTTATGTTCCGAGTTATATAAAGAAATGTGATAAAGTTGAAGAGAAGAGTGTTAAAGCTGGTGGCATTGTTGGTTCACAGGAGCTAAGGAATAATAAGCAAGTTAGTGATAAACTGATGGATAAGCATACGAGGTCTTCGTTGTCTAACACAAGCACATCGTCTTCACTTTGGACTGATGAATCATCTACTGATTCTAGTAGAGGTCTTTGTGCTTCTCTATTTCGTAAAAAGATCAATCATCCTCCATTGCAGTATTATCTGATGTCATCTAAGCCAGGGGATAATTTTCAAGATTTGGAGCCACCTCGAGATAACGGTGATAGTACTTCCGAATGTCATATCACCGACACGCAAGGGGGTCCCGTTAGAAGAGATGGACAGTTTCATCAAACCCCTCGTGAAACTGCATTCCAACAGAATGAGAAGAAAGATACTGATGTTAAGATGCTTCCAAAAACTAGAAGTTTCTTTAGTCCATCTAAGCCAGATAGTCCTTCTTGCACACGGATAATATCAAAGAATCTAGCCGAGGATTTTAAGAAAAAAGGAGAGAAGTTGGAAGAGAGAATCCGAAATCCTCGTGTTCATGATCTCTTTGGAAAAGAAAAGCCTGCTGCTGTATTTGTACCAGGGATTGTTTCTCAGAAACAGTTTATTGGTTTGTCAAAGTTCTATGATTCAAAAGTGTTACTGGCTGAGCGAGTGGCGGAAACAAACCGAAAGGGATTCCCAGAGAGGTTATTATATGGGAAAAGTACAGTTCTGGACTCTGATGTAGGTCATTTCCGACGCGAATCTGATGGAAGTAAGCCATTCTTAAAACGTATCAGCTTCTTATCAGAAAGATCATGTTCAGCTCCACGATCAAGAAAGGCTGAATCTAGTCCCTCCAGGAGCAGGACTCTAGATAGAAGGTCAACAGAAACATTTCCCAAACAGTCAGATCAGAAACCAGCTAAAGTTGTATCAGAAAGAGCAAGGAGCATTTCACCATTTCGCCGACTCAGCTTCAGCATTGGAAAGTCCAGCAAAAACTCCAGCGCCGAAGATGCTAAGACTCCTCCACACTTAAGCACAGCACTTATTTCATCACGAGCTGGTCTAGAGAATCCATCTGCGTCTTCTTTCAGTGACAGCTCTTCTTTTGATAAAACCAGTGCAGCAAACAGAGGCAGGTCTAGTCCGTTGAGAAGGTTACTCGATCCTTTAATGAAACCAAAATCAAGCCACTCATGTAGATCTCCTGAGCCATCACATAAGGAAGCACCTTCAAGGCAACAAAAGGATATTCTTTCTGACAGTCAACCATCTTCGTCGTCCCTTTTGTCGAGAAATGGAAGATCTTCAACTGTTCAGGCTCTATTTCGTGTGACATCTAAGAATGATCAACCACTTTTCACTTTTGCGGTTGAAAAGGAACAAAGTATTACCGCAGCCACAATAAGAAAACAGACTCCTCCAGAGAAGGAAGACTCTGGACTCAAGTATACTTTTTTCACTGTTCAAGAAGTACAGAAGAAAAATGCAAAATGGATGAACCACAACAGGAAGGTCCAAAGCCAAGAGTACACATCCAACATTGTCGCTCAGATGAGAGTCTCAGATCCTAAGCCTCTGATTCTCGCTGGAGAAAGACCTGTCGATAACCTCTTAGCTAGAGAATTTGTACTCGTCGCATCTGAATCGCAGCGGACTAACGAGCTAGCTGCCATGGTGATCAAGATACCAAAACTTACAGTCACAAGCTCAACCAAAGACCAGAAACAGAACGAAACCACTCTTGGAGATTACTTTGCAGACGTTAACGCAACAGTGGTACTTCCAAGTGGAATTCACAGTCTCCCGCACAAAGGAGGGCCTTCATCGCTGATCCAACGATGGAAATCAGGTGGATCATGTGACTGTGGAGGCTGGGACATGGGCTGCAACCTTAGAATCCTCACAAATCAGCATAATAAACACAGAAACCCTTCTCCTTCCACTTCAGATGCCTTCAAGCTTTTCTTTCAGGTTTCCATAACATCTCAAAACTGTGAATACTAACATCAACATTTGGCTAAATTATGAAATCTCACTAATGTGAATTTGTTGCAGGGAGGATTACAGGATAATAACAACCAACCATACTTGAGTTTCACTACATACAGAGAAGGAGTTTACGCGGTTGAGTACAATACATCGCTCTCACTCTTGCAAGCATTCTCCATTTGTATAGCTGTTAACGAGGGACGGAATCCGTCAAAGACCGCCATGGAACCGAACAGTTCACGTGTAGCGAACAAAGCTCATGGAGGAGAGATGTCATCGATTCAAAACGAGAGGTTGAAGTCATTTTCAGGTCCTATTGAAGCCGAAGCTCCGGCGAGGTATCTCACACACCACCCACCTTTGTCTCCTGTTGGGAGAGTTTAGTTACTTCTTCAAATAAATCTGCCTATATATGTTTTTTATATATATATTTTCTCTTTTTAGTCTCTAATGGGGTTCGTATTTTCTATGTAATTACCGTGTGGAAGTAGATTACGTTAAATAGAAATTTGTGAAACTTGTGTTAATCGAATATCCACCCATTAATGTTTAAGCAAATTATGTTCTTTCTTCTTCTATTATCGTGTTCCTAGTACATAACTCGTTGATCTCTTTCGTTGAAACCATAAAAAAAAAAAAAAAATCGTAAAAAAATAATGGTGCTGCCCAGGATCGAACTGGAGACCTTTTGCGTGTAAGGCAAACGTGATAACCACTACACCACAGCACCTTAATGTCAATCATTATCATTTAATTATATTAGTATTTAGGGTTAAGAGAAAAGCAATTGAGCGGTTACAGAATTGGCTCCGACAAGAATTGTTTTGCGTAGATTGCACAAAAAGTTGAGTCCTTTCTCCGACAAGACAAAGACCCATTTGAATCGATTCCTTAAAAATTATTGATTTGGGAATATATTTTGTGTCAATTCAGGTGAATCAAACTGGTTGGTCCGATTCCGGATTGTCCTCGAATTTGTTTCTGTGATCGAGTTCTGTTTTCTTACAAAAGCAGTTGCATTTTGATCTTTGCTACATAGATTAATGTTCATTCTCAATCTTAACCATGCCGGTTTACGTTGATCGCGAAGCTCCTAAGGTTTTTGTTTCTCTTTCTTTTCCTGCGTTTTCATAAAGGTTATAATATTTATGCGTCCATGGTTTTGTATGTGAAGCTATGGAGACGAATTTACTCAGAAGCAACATTAGAAGCTTCTCTTCTTGCTGAAAAATGGAAGCTTGTTCTTGCTGGACTTGCATTTCAGGTTCTATAGCTCCTTTCCTCCACCGAATTTACGGGTTTTAATGTTGGTTTAGGTCTATCTCGAGATGATTCATGCTTGGTGTTCAGGTTATAGTTTGTTGGTGGTATGATTAAAGCTAAGTTGTGATAGATCAATTACTGAATTTTGTTTCAGTAATTTGATTAAATGTTGGAGCTTTAAAGATATTCAGTTTATAAATCCTATTTCTATTGTCATTTGCTTTTGGTACCTCTCACATCAGTACCTTCATGGACTTGCTGCTCATGGAGTTCACTACTTACACCGACCTGGTCCAACGCTTCAAGATGCCGGTTTCTTTATTCTTCCAGTCAGTATGCTTGCTGTGACTTTTCTCATCAATTTTGTTCTGTATCATAGCTCTAATTTGTTTGGTAATCGGTAGGCGCTTGGGCAAGATAAGGCCTTTGTCAGTGAAACTGTGTTTGTCACTATCTTTGGATCTTTTGTATTAGTAAGTTTTTCTCTCTAAAGTATCTGTTTTTTTTTCCCTTAACTCGCTGTAACGGTCTAATGGCTCTAACATGCGGTTGTTTACCTTGATCGTAGTGGACCTTTCATCCCTTTGTTTCCCACACTAAGAAAATTTGTACAGTTTTGATATGGTGCAGAGTTTTTGTTTATTTAGCTGTAAGTATCATCACTTACACTACACTAATTCTTCTATTTGTACATACACAGAAGATAGAATCTGTTTTTATTTTAGTATTGCTGAAGTGGTTAAGCTTTTATATGTTTTAGGCTTCTCAAAGTCTGAGGATCATCACATTCTTTGCAACACAGCTTCCTGGGCCGAATTATCATTGTCGAGAAGTAAGATTCTCAGGACGTTTAGGCTTTCTTTGGTTTCTTAGTTGTGACTTTTTTCTAGCTATGTTTTGACTTTCTCCCTGCTCTATCAAATTATCTTTTAGGGCTCAAAGCTCGCCAAGATTCCGCCTCCAAAGAATGTTCTTGAAGTACTCTTGATCAACTGTTAGTTTGAATTGCATCTTTTTGCAAATTTTTAGTTGGTACAGAATAACTCATAAAGTGGCATTTGATTAAGGTTTGTGTTCAAAATGCAGTTCCTGATGGAGTGATATATGGTTGTGGAGATCTAATATTTTCATCACATACAATTTTCACCTTGGTCTTTGTACGCACATATCAAAGATACGGCATACGAAGGTTCTGTCTCGTATATCGTTCTACAGAAGTTCATAATGTTTCACAAGATTCTTACATCTCATGTTTGTAAAATTCCCAGGTGGATCAAGCATCTGGCTTGGCTTATGGCAGTTATACAGAGCCTATTGATTATAGCATCAAGGAAACATTACACAGTTGACATTGTTGTTGCATGGTCAGAAAAAAGAAGAAATCAATTATCTTTTTTTCGCAAAATTGAATCGTTGAATTATCTCAACATTTTCTTCTGCAGGTATACTGTGAACCTTGTGATGTTCTACGTTGACAGTAAATTGCCAGGTAAGTTTCCTCAAGAACTCATCATTCTCCCAAAAGATAACAAAACCATTCTGCAATTTCTACTCCCAATTTAGTTCCTATAGTCATCTATCTTGGCCAAAACTTGAGACTGCTATCTGTTTCCATACTTTGTGTCAATCTGAAATGGTTGCCCTGTTACTTACCCACCCAAAAGATTAGATCATTACAGTGCTAACAATGTAGTAACTGGCTCAGATTTGGCCAGATCATTCTTAGTTTAGTTTTTGCTATTGCCTGAAACAGTATAAACCCAATACAGGTTTTGGTCAATCTTGTAGTAAACTGAAATGGTTGCCTGTTACTTACTCATCTTTTATCATTAGAATGCTAAACAATGTGGTAACTGTTCTCAGATTGCCAAACCGTTTCTTAACTTATTCTCTGCTATCCACCCAAAAGAGTATATTATTATTATGACCCCAACATAAGTTTTGGTCAATAAGTTAAGAAATTGTTAACATATTCTTATTACAGAAATGGCAGAGCGTTCTAGTGGACCTTCTCAGACGCCTTTACTTCCACTGAGCACAAAGGACGGTAACAAGAGCAAAGAAGACCATCAAAGACTTCTAAACAAGACCAATGTAGCAGATGAGCTTTGATCTTAATGTTTGTCATAAACTTTCTTTGCTTTAGTGCTTTAGGATACACAGTTCTCTTAGTTCTTCATCTCTCCAATGTAAAAATACAAATTATACAACTCATTAATGTTTTGTGATTTTCAATTTTGTTATTTCATTTCACCCCTTTAGTAATAATGGGTTCACAGGGAATTGCATAATTTTGTCTAAATCAGAGCCAAAAATGTGATGCAATTTTCTTCACAATAAAAACAAGATTGCCTTAAGCTTTAGAAAAAAACAAAGAACAGAGTTTTGTTCCCTCCAAGAGCTTTTGGTCTATAATAATTGCCTTTAAACTGGAGGCTTGCCAGCACTTAGAAGCTGTCCAACCATTCCATTTACCTGGAAACGAGTTTAATGAGTAAAAGAACATAAGTATATGAATTTGAATAATGGTGGTCAACTATTAGAAGATTTGAAGTATTAAAATTGTTAATTGCTTTGAAGTATCATAGCCTTACCTGCCAGTACTTGGAAACACAACGGTCGATGCAACTATTCTCGCCCATGTTTAACTCAGCTTCCTTGTACCTGGGAATCAGATTGATATTAGGCAAAGAATCTCAAAACTGGTGCAACTGACTAATCTCTCAGCTAATAAAGGTTTCCATGATATCATTAGAGAACATCAAAAAGAGAAATCAATTACCTTTTATCCACACATTTATTAAAGCATGTTTGAGCAAGCCTGCATTACAAGAACAAGGCCTATCAGAAGGATACACAAAAAAAAGATGCGACATTCTGCATAATCACAATGGACCAATCACCACTAATTTAGTATGTCAAACAAAGTATATCAGGATGAAAGGAAACACATATAAAGATGTGACTTTCTTCATAATCTCTAACCCAAGGAATCACATTGAAAATTAACAGAACACCATCAAACCATATGTTATCAAAGTCTAATCTCTACATAACAGCGGAATACATGTGCACCTAAATCGAGAATTCCTCATAAAAAGATTATAGATTTCATCCTCAAGATAGGCAGTGTAACGGTTTTCGGCATAACAGCAGTCACAAACTTATACTCCTCTAGCTATATATCACTATTTGAACATAAAAGAGAAACCCCAAACAATGTGATCAAAACAAATTCAAACCAAGAACAGATTAGCAATCAACAGTAAGAGCATCAATCTCTAATCTTATACGAGAAAATCGAATTTCATTACGAAAAATAAACCAAATGAGTCTTATAATTCAGTACTTGTTAAAGAGTTCCACCCGATACTCCATCTCCGTTTGTGCCATACTAAACGCCTGATTCAAATCCCAAGAGACAAAAAAGCAAAATGAGAAACTTGAGAACACCAATCCAAATCTAATAAATGGCTTAAAGATCTGAATCAAGATACAATTCAACACTAAGCATTGCTAAAACATTGAAACCTATATGTCATCACAGAGACAGCTAAAAAATTAAGCTTCCATTGTCTAATTAGATCAAAGATCGGAGCTTTACGATGTAATAACAACAAATGACGAGAAAAAAACCGAACCTGTTCCTTAGTAACGCCGGCGGGAATAGGACTAGGAGAAGCCATTCTTTTAGCTGTACCTGAATACAAAATTAAAGATTCGTAAAAATCGAAACTTTATAATTCAAGACTTGAATTTGAAGATCAAAAATCCTTACTTTCTCAAATGGTTTTGTTAGAGAGGTCAAGAACACAACAAAGGGTTCTCTTTTGCTACACAGCCGAATTAGGGTTTAAGAGACATTAAACGCCACGTCATCAATCGAAGGGTATATATGTAATTACGCTAAAATATCGGAGCTTCTCTTACGACTAAAAAAGTCGCCGACTAATGGAGCTTTTAGGGTTTTAGCAAATTTCTATTGGAGGTATCATCTATCTTACTCTCACAACTCTTTTTTGGAGAAATTTTCTTCAATTTCGAATCTTTCTTTGTGGGTTTGTTAAACTATTCAAAGATTTTGATTTTGAGTTAGGTATTGAGTAACAATAAGGTGAGATATGGAGCACGGTTCGTTCACGAATGATAGTCATGCTTCGTTTACTTTATCGGAAGAAGATCACACACTTGCTAACGCTGTTAGATTCGTCTTAAACCAAGAGTTAGTATCTTCTTTTGAATCCTTTTGAATCTGTTGTGTATATAGAAGAAGAAGCCATACACTTTCACAGTTAGCTTTATAGTCTCATACTTAGTTCTTGACTCTCAAATTCTTATTATTGACTTCATAGTTTCTCTCATTAAGAATTAATCTCTTACCTCTCTGTACCATAGCTGCCGGTTTTGTTTTTAGTTCGAATTATTGTTTGAACAATCAGTGTGCACTTTGTATGTGTATGCCTTTATAATGTGATTGTGAAGTTGAGTTCGATTCAATGTTGGTCACATTATTGGTTAAAAGTAGTCTAGAATTAGCTCCTAAATATCCCAAAGTAATAAGCTTTTAGGTCAAAATAGATATTTTACAGACTTTATTGTTCCGATATGTTTCGGAGGATGAGTTCGGTCCATTAGGTTCGCCATTATATTGTGATTGTGAAACTTGAGTTTTACAAAAGTGTTGGTTTGCATTAATGTTATGTTGTTTAGAGATTCTCATTGTATGCTAAAACGTTTCGAATGATTCTGAAGAAAAGGTCTTTACTTGATATTCAATGAATGCCATCTTATCTTATCATTGTGGTTGATATGCTGCACAAGTATGCTTGTGTGCAGACAATGATGATCATGTCACTAACCAGTACTGTTTTTAATTCTGCAGTCCGAGAGTAACCGTGGCTGCATACACCATCCCACATCCTTCCCTTGAACAGGTCAATATCCGGGTCCAGACAACAGGTACTGGTTTTCAAAACTCTGTTCATCAGAGTTAAGCTATATGTTCTTTCTTTCTTTCTGGATAACTCTTATCAGAGTTTTTTTTGTCTGTGTCTAACAACATAAGACTTGTTGGCTCTGTGATTTTTAGGTGATCCGGCAAGGGAAGTTTTCAAAGATGCATGTCAAGAACTTATGCAAATGAACAGACATGTGAGAAGCGTTTTTGATAAGGCTGTTACTGAGTATAAGGCTGCTAAAAAGCTAAAGGAGGAGGCTGAAGAAGAAGAGCTTAAGAGGCAGAGGGATCTATTTGGGTCCATGGACATTGAAAGCAACTGATTTTATAAAATTAACAATTGTATTTTCTCTAAGGAGTTTTATACTGTTTTTTTTTTTATCTTAAAATTCAGATTTGTCCTTAAAATTGACTCTAATTCGCAATCCATATCCTTTCTAATAATGTAATTAAGGGCCAAGGGAAAGGCCTTTCCTTCTCCGCGCCCGCCCACGCTTCGCTGAATTCGACTTATTTTAAGAGCAATGTTAATGTAAGTCCCCATTTATTTAATAGCGCCTGGGCAAGTTTGATCGAGGATTGGAGAGGTACTTCAGTAGCCAAATGGTCTAGTCTCTGCCGGAGAACAGCAGCTAAGAAGAAGGGGTGACGGACTTGATTATGCCGGGCATCTGCACACCACCATACTGTATGATGCGATAGCAGATATAGCCCTGATCAGGCGGATTCTCACTCTTTTAAGCAAGAAAATTTTAAAATACTACTTGCTTGTCTTCATCGAATTCATAATTCACAAACAAAAATAACAATGATATGGAACAAAGAAAATAATAATATGGATGATTCTTGATTTAGCAAAATAAAATTGATAAATCCTCTTAGCCTAGGCAGAGTATCATAACTAATAACGCAAGCAATAGTTACAGAAACTATAAAAACTTAGTAGAAGAAAGTAAACAGCAACAGGAAGTTGAGGTGTTGTTTTATGTTCTGTTTCTTCTTCAATAACCTTCTTCTTGCTCGTACTCAGCTTCTTCGTCTTCATATTCTCCTTCTTCATCAGCCGTGGCATCTTGATACTGCTGATACTCAGAGACAAGATCGTTCATGTTGCTTTCAGCTTCAGTGAACTCCATCTCATCCATACCTTCACCTGTGTACCAATGTAAGAAAGCCTTTCTCCTAAACATAGCAGTGAATTGTTCGCTGACACGCCTGAACATCTCTTGAATCGATGTCGAGTTACCGATGAATGTTGAAGCCATCTTCAGACCAGTAGGGGGGATGTCACAGACGGTTGATTTGACATTGTTTGGGATCCATTCCACAAAGTAGGAGGAGTTCTTGTTCTGAACGTTCAGCATCTGTTCATCGACCTCCTTGGTGCTCATCTTGCCACGGAACATGGCTGAAGCAGTGAGATAACGACCGTGTCTTGGGTCAGCAGCACACATCATGTTCTTGGCATCCCACATTTGCTGAGTCAGTTCTGGGACAGTGAGGTTACGGTACTGCTGAGATCCACGAGAGGTGAGAGGAGCAAATCCCACCATGAAGAAGTGAAGACGAGGGAATGGGATCAGGTTCACAGCTAGCTTTCGCAGATCAGAGTTCAGTTGACCAGGGAACCTAAGACAGCAGGTCACACCAGACATGGTTGCAGAGATCAAGTGGTTCAGATCACCAACTGCACAATTCAGTAAACAAACAAAGAATATGAGTTAAGTTTCAAAGTATGTATAAAAGCATAAAGGAAGAATCTCACTCTTATCACATCTGCAAATCCATGTTCAAATTTAAGCATTTGGCATCATACTACTAATTAATAACTAAGCATCAATCAAGAAAGCACAACCACAGCGACAGAGTAACAATCAAGAAAATAGCACAACCAAAGCATTTTACGATTAGAATGAAGAAAACTGTGATCTAGACGTTGAGAAGACTAATCTCACTATGGTCACATCAGCAGACCCATGTTCAAATTAAAGCATAACACACCATACTAATCAATAACTAAGCATTCAAACAAGAAAACAATAAACCACAGGGACAGATACAGTAACAATATTGAAACTTAATCAAAAAAGATTGTGATACTTACAACTTGGAGTGCTAAGCTTGAGAGTACGGAAGCAAATGTCATACAATGCTTCGTTGTCAAGAACCATACACTCATCAGCGTTCTCAACAAGCTGGTGCACAGATAGTGTTGCATTGTATGGCTCAACAACAGTGTCAGACACCTTAGGAGATGGGAACACAGAAAAAGTCATCATCATACGGTCAGGGTACTCTTCCCTGATCTTTGATATCAACAAAGTTCCCATTCCAGAACCAGTTCCTCCTCCTAAGGAATGGCACACCTGAAACCCTGTAGATCCAAACAACCAAAACCATAAGCAAACGAATACAAAACCCTAATCCGTAATTCCACGATTCAAAATCAGAAATCTAAACCTAAAACAATCAATCACTACCAATAATCAACCTAAATTACAGATCTAAAACCCTAAGTAAGGGACAAGGATTCAAATACCTTGAAGGCAGTCACAATTCTCAGCCTCTTTGCGAACAACATCAAGGACCGAATCAATAAGCTCAGCACCTTCGGTGTAATGACCTTTAGCCCAGTTATTCCCAGCACCGGACTGACCAAAGACGAAATTATCCGGACGAAAGATCTGACCATAGGGACCAGATCTAACACTATCCATGGTTCCAGGCTCCAAATCCATGAGAACGGCACGTGGAACATACCTTCCACAACTCGCCTCGTTGTAGTAGACATTAACCCTCTCAAGCTGCAAATCGGAATCTCCGTGGTACCTTCCCGTCTGATCAATCCCGTGCTCGAGATTAACCACTTCCCAGAACTTGGAACCGATTTGGTTTCCGCATTGACCTCCTTGGATATGAAGAATCTCACGCATCTTCGCTCACAGAGAAGAAAACCCTAAAACTGGATCTAAAGAGAGAGAGAGATTTTGAAAAAGAGAAAGAAGAAGTAGAGAGGATCTTTTTTTTTTATGAGAGAGAGAGAGGAAGAGGAGGGTCCATTTATAAAGAAAAGGAGGTTTTAACGGCTAATATTTGGTAATTCAAAATCAAATCGACGGTTGAGATATTGCCACGTAAATCGAGGTGGCAACGGGTGGCAAAATTCAAAAATTAATGGCTCGTGAATAAAAAGTTTTTAATCTTTTTTTTGAATTTCGTAAAAATCTGTTTGTGTGAATGACAGCTGGATTCCATTAAGGAGAGCAGTTACTAAAACGACGCCGCACGTGCTTTGTGAAGAGATAAAAAGCCGTTCCAACCTGGCAATCGCACGTGAGAGACTTCTTATGGGCCCAAAAATGGGCCGCTTTTACTCTTTTCAAATCTGCATGACCAAGAAACGGAGTGATGTTCTGTAGCGAAATCCTCAGACGGCAAGCATGTTTAAGTAAAGTGAAACGTCATCGTTTTCTGATTGAATATGCTTATTGGATCCTGAACCGGAGCCTGAACCAAAAAAATACAGTCAATCGGAAAATGAATTTCAGATTCAAACTTGTTCATCGAAATTTTTCTTGAAGATTCGAATCGGAGAAGTCAGTGGAAGAGGAAGAAGAAGAAGATGTCTGTGCAAGAGTATTTAGACAAGCACATGCTTTCTCGGAAAATCGAAGACGCCGTTAATGCCGCCGTTAGGGCTAAAACCTCAGATCCCGTTCTCTTCATCGTAAGTTTCCTTCGAATTTTCCAGTGAGATTTTGTATTCGTCATTTGTACTCATTGAATCTTCAATTGGAAAAGTGCAGGCGAATCATATGAAGAAAGCTGTATCATCGGTGATAACGAAGGTTAAAGCACGACAGATCCTTGATAGCAGAGGAATTCCAACAGTTGAAGTTGATCTTCACACTAACAAAGGCGTTTTTCGTGCTTCTGTTCCCAGTGGTGATTCTTCTGGAACGTGAGAATTCTTCTTACTCTCTTCTCTTGTTGTGATGGTGATGAATGAGTTTTATTTGAATTTTGTTGATGCATGGTCCTGACATGAGGAAATTGGTTTACTGGTTTTCAAGGTATGAAGCTATTGAGCTACGTGATGGAGACAAAGGAATGTATCTTGGAAATAGTGTGTCTAAAGCTGTTAAGAACATTAATGAAAAAATTTCAGAGGCGTTGATTGGTATGGACCCTAAACTTCAGGGTCAGATAGATCAGGCTATGATAGATTTGGATAAAACTGAAAAGAAGGTAGGTGGGAACTCTTTATTAGGATTGTAACTAGTTCATGGATCAATGTTCCTTATGATTAATTTGATTTGAATATCCTGCAGAGTGAACTTGGTGCTAATGCTATACTTGCTGTGTCAATTGCGGCATGCAAGGCTGGAGCTGCTGAGAAAGAAGTATGAAATCTTCACAACATTTTCTCTTATCCTATGTATTTTATGCCTACTTTAGTTTGGAGATTTTGATTGAAGTTATATATCAGGTCCCTCTGTGCAAGCACCTTTCTGATCTCAGTGGCAGAGCAAACATGGTGTTACCTGTACCTGCGTTCACTGTTTTGAGTGGCGGGAAGCATGCTTCGAATACTTTTGCCATTCAGGTATTCAACATTAAGTTCACTATTAACTTTTCTGTTCTACCTCTTTCTCATAATCTTTTGTCATATTTTAGTCTTGCTCCTCAAAGTTCTTCAAGAATGCTTTTGGGTTTCAAGTAATTTCATTCTCATATATTGTTAGGAAATTATGATTCTCCCAATTGGAGCAAGTAGATTTGAGGAGGCCCTGCAATGGGGATCTGAGACATATCATCATTTAAAGGTCAATTTTCAAAGATAAATGGCTTTCTGGAAGTTACTTTTCTATTTGCATCCGTAAATTTGTGTATAAGGTGAGAATGATCTTTTGCTGTTTACGGCAGGCTGTCATTGCAGAAAAGAATGGTGGTTTGGGATGTAATGTTGGTGAAGATGGTGGCCTTGCTCCAGATATCTCGAGGTACGTATATTTTTCCTCTCTGATGCTAATCTCCTTGCATCTGTAGATTGTCAAAACTGAAAAAACCATGTTATGGTTTGATGGCTTAGTGCCTAATATGTGTAATTGCAACTGTATGCAGCCTCAAGGAAGGTTTGGAGCTTGTAAAAGAAGCTATCAACCGAACAGGGTACAATGATAAGATAAAGATAGCCATTGATGTTGCCGCCACTAATTTTTGTTTAGGTAATTTTCTGCTTCCTGGCTAACTGTTTTTTTGCGGCTTCTTGTAGTCATGGATAGTCTTGGTTTGGTTGTGGGCATTGTCATTCACAATTGGCTAGTGACATGAAAAAGATATTAAATCATCAAATGTGTAACCTATCAGTATCTTGCTATTGCAAGTTTCAACTATGTTTTACGTTTTTGTGTATTTATCTTACCTTGTGGAACTGTTCTTTCCTGAACAGGTACCAAGTATGATCTAGATGTCAAGTCTCCAAATAAATCTGGGCAAAATTTCAAGTCAGCGGACGATATGATAGATATGTACAAAGAAATTTGTAATGGTATGTCTGTTCTCGTCTGAACAATATTTTTTGCATTTATTTTAGTACCCTTGCAGTATTTTAACGACCGGATTTTCTGTTTGGTCTCCTTGTGGGTTTAGAGTATCCAATTGTGTCTATCGAAGACCCTTTTGACAAGGAGGACTGGGAACACACCAAGTATTTTTCCAGTCTTGGAATATGTCAGGTCCAACTCGGTTCCCCTACTAAAAACAGTTCACATAGATTTTGTGTTCTTTCAGATCACACCGTCTTCTGATTCTTTTCACATAATCAAATGTCTAAAGAGAGAGACCCTTAAATCTTCTTGTACAATCATTTTCCTTGTCTAAATTCTCAGTGTTAAACTCTTGCAGGTGGTAGGTGACGATTTATTGATGTCAAATTCAAAACGTGTTGAGCGTGCCATACAGGAGTCTTCTTGTAATGCTCTTCTTCTCAAGGTATATCGTCTGTGCTAATTTTGTTTATCATAAATACTATGTATAGCCTGTGTTCGTATTGTATGATTGATACGCTACTGCCTAAGAACGACAAAGACATAATGTGCATACGGTGATACAGGTGAATCAGATTGGTACAGTAACAGAAGCCATTGAAGTAGTGAAAATGGCAAGGGATGCCCAGTGGGGTGTGGTGACATCTCATAGATGTGGAGAAACAGAGGACTCTTTCATCTCTGACTTATCCGTGGGTCTCGCAACAGGTGTGATAAAAGCTGGTGCTCCTTGCAGAGGAGAACGTACTATGAAGTATAACCAGGTCTCGATCTTTTTCAAAACTAATATCCTCAGCGCCCCTTATGCGATAACTAGAACATGATAAATTACGTGGAGTAACCTGCATTGGAATTTTGGAGCATAGAAAAAACTCTTTCATCAGCTTATTTTTAGTTTTTAAGTAGCCAAGTTATGTTGTGATGCGACTCTTTAGCGACCTAGGCTTAAGTTTCAGTTCTTTAACTTTTGGATAGTGCAGGCTTAGATTGTTACTAGATACAATTATTTCCCTCATTGGGTAATGATTGACTTTGGAGCAACCATGTACATTTAGTTTCTAGATAGAGTTCTCATTTCGTGTTTAGTGATCACTGTAGAAAGTACTTTATTAAAAAGCTGAATCACAGTTGAAATGTTCCTGTAGTTGCTACGGATAGAGGAAGAGCTCGGGGATCAAGCTGTGTATGCTGGAGAAGATTGGAAGCTATCTCTCTAAACAAATGCACATGTGATATAATTGTTACACTTCTCGTCTTACTTCATTGTTCTCTAGTCTATTTCTCACGCAGACAAATTCTGTGTCTTGAAAGTTCAAATTTTTTGTTTTTTTGGCCAAATTTCAGAACAAACAGAACTAAAGAGTGTTAAACAGGTTTTTTCCAAATTGTAAAAGCACCCAGAAACATCAATCAACACTAGTTCGTGAGGTTGCAGAAGCCACAAACAAAGGTGTTTTAGGGCTTTGTGTCTTCTTTTTCTTCAATCTTACACGCCAAATAGTATCGAATGTAACCCATCGCAGCCACCTTGTACTCCACCACGATTGGTAGCTCCGAGGACAATCTGATTGTCACAGTTTCTGACAATGGAGTTGCCTTTGTGAAGAGATTCATGTACCTCAATGCAAATGAAAGCGAAACAGGCTCGTTCATCTCTATCACAATAGCATCTTCAGGCTGCAAAGACACACAAACAATAGGCCATTTCAACATTGTATTGGACAGATTATAACAAAAGCTTTAGATAACTTGTTTACTATTCATACTTTGTCCACATTTGTGTTCTGCCTCAGTACAATGTTCGCTGTCCCGATATCACTTTCTGTTGAAAACCTCACCCTTTCTTTTGTCATCACAGAGATTACAACTGCAATCAAAGCCAGATTTATTGTTTTTATATAAAAATAGAAACAACATTACAGTTACATAGAACAGTCCACTTATCTACCTGTGTCACCGAAACTACCTAGATCTTTGCATATCCTGGAAAATTCACCAGAGGGCATTCTCACAATTGAGTGGTACTCAGGAACTGGTATACCTATATGCACACTGACAATACCCATCAGCTTCAGCTCAAAGTCTGCTATCTTGTCTTGTGCTGCATCATCAGTTCATTCAAATCATAAGATTATACATGTTTATAACATAGTCTGCATAAAAGTTCTTCTGTTTTCTTTTTCTAAAGTCTAAATCAAGAAACCTTATTCACTTTTACACTATAGATTTCAAGATACGGACTTCAATATTCTCAACATTCTAATTGTAGGTTATGGCAAATGAAACCTATAATTTAGCATCATAATCATCGACAACAAATACAAAATTCTAACAAACATGAATCGAGAACTTACTGGAACTCTCGAACATGAAGGTGACGGTGTCGCTGCCACCATCAGCTTTGATAGTGATGATGTCATTTTTCCCAGCACATTTCAGCAACTTGGACATGCTATCAAGTTTCATCATCATGAAGATGTACTTATCGCACGTGGAGGCAATCTCTCTAAACAAAAGCACATGTAATATATAACTGTCACATTTCTCGTCTCACTTCATTTCTCAGTCTTATTTTTCACGCAGACAAATTTCTTCAAATATTACAGATGAAAAGAGTTATAACAAGCTTTTTCAAATTGCAATAAGACAAACTGACATTTGATTATCTAGTTTACCGTTGCCTTAACATAGTAAATCCAGAAAACAACTGAATCAAGACAGACATTTCAACAAAAGGACTTAAACGAAAACTAAAAAACATTCATCATTATTAGGGCTTAGTGTCTTCTTCTTCTTCAATCTTAGGCGCCAGATAGTATCGAATGTAACCCATCTCAGCAACCTTGTACTCCACCACAACCGGTAACTCAGAGGACAAACTGATCGTCACAGTTTCCGACAATGGAGTAGCCTTTGTGAAGGAGTTCATGTACCTCAATGCAAATGAAAGCGAAACAGGCTCGTTCATCTCTATCACAATAGCATCTTCAGGCTGCAAAAACACAAGGTCACTTCAACATTGTATTGGACAGATTATCAAACAAAACTCTCTAAATGACTTGAGATTGTTCATACTTTGTCGACAGTAGTATTCTGCCTGAGTACAATGTTTGCTGTCCCGATATCACCTGCTGTTGAAAACTTCACCCCTTCTTTTGTCACAGAGATCACAACTGCAAAATCACAACATCAAAACCAGAATCATGATTAGATAAAACTCAAAACACCATTACAGAATTCTCACTGTGACACACCAACAGAAACAAACAGTTCATTTACCTGTATCACCAATACTACTGAGATCTTTGCATATCCTGGAAAATTCTCCAGAAGGCATTCTCACAATTGAGTGGTACTCAGCATCAGGTATTCCTAAATGCTCACTGTCAATATCCATCAGCTTCATCTCAAAGTCAGCAATCTTGTCTTGCGCTGCATCATCATCAATACACTCAAATCATGAGACTATGTACACTAATAACATAGTCAACATAATATTAAGTTCTTCTGTTATCTTTCTCTAACTCAAGCAACTCTATTCACTTTCAAACTACAGTCTTTAAGCTACACAAACTAAAGAATCAGATCACAAATAGCCCTAACAAACAAAAATCGATTAGGGTAAAATGAAGAACTTACTGGGACTCTCAAACATGAACGTCACAGTGTCGCTACCATCATCAGCCTTGATGGTGATGATATCATCATTTCCAGCACATTTCAGCATCTTGGACATATTACCAAGATTCATCCCCATGGAAAGATTCCTATCGCACCGATAATGCTCAAAACCTTCAGATCTCAGCAAAAGAGACACCAACGCGACGTGGCTCGAATCCATAGCTTGAAGCGAGAACCCTGTGCTTGAACAGTCGAAGTTCGCATCGTTCACAAGATCTTTGACCGCTTCTAGAACCTTCTTTAGTAGAGAACCTTGAACTAAACGAAGCTCCAACATCTTCTGGGAAATTATCGAAAGCTTAGAGTGTGAATTGAACGGTTAGGGTTTTTTAGGGTTCTTGAAATTTCTGAGAGGAGATTGCAATTGTAGCGGGAATTGATATTATAAGCCGAGATTTTGTGGCGCCATTTAGCAATTTTAGGGTATTTTTGTTCCCGCCTATGTGACGACGAATTATCACCTTCACTTTAAGCTTTCTTTTTTATTGGTTTAAAATGGCCCAAACAAACATTCGGCCCATAACCAGCCTGTAATACTTAAAGGGCAAAGACTAATTAATTAAAGTTTTAGTACGGTTTGATTCAATATCATTATTTTTGAAATCTGGATTAAACCTGGATCTCTGGTCGAAGGGTCGGTTCAGTGCGGTTTTATTTTGGTCTACATTTCAATATCCTGTTTTTCGGTATAAGATAAGAACGTCTTTATTTGATAATCTCTATTAAATTTGTTTTAATTTCTGATTACTTCAATTCAATTTCGAATTTTCGCATCTTAAACTTCAAATTGGTTTTTAAATCATTTAAAAAAAATTAATAGTGGTTCAGATCGGTTTACTACGAGAAAGAAAAAGAAGATATTTTTGACGATATTTTTAATATTCCCGAAAAATTCGAAACGAGAGCAAATCTGCTCTTCTGGTAAAGCTTCTTCGTGTTCGAGACTGAAGAAGAAATCGAGAAAATCATTGAGGAAGGAAGAGAATTAAGTAATGGCGCATAGAATACTGAGAGATCACGAGGCTGATGGATGGGAACGTTCTGATTTCCCAATCATCTGCGAGTCTTGTCTCGGTGACAATCCTTACGTGAGAATGGTAAATTCTTCGCTTCCTATGTTTCTCCTCAAACAAATTCGATTTTTTTTGCCTTAAGCTTGATTGGTTTTTTAGAAAACTCCTGAATCTTCATTAAGATCGCTTTACTTTATCCATTTTCGTGCTCGTTTGATGATTTTATGTTTCTTAGTGTTGAAGCTTAGTGATTTGGGATTTTAGGGTTTATGCAATATAGTATTGATTACTGTGTGTCTCATGTTATGCCTGGTAGTGATGTGCTTTCATGTTTGATTGATGTATTGTTGTTGTTTTGTATGCAGACAAAGGCAAATTATGATAAGGAATGCAAGATCTGTACTCGGCCTTTCACGGTATTCAGGTGGCGACCTGGCCGAGATGCGAGATACAAGAAGACTGAAGTTTGTCAGACATGTTGCAAGCTGAAGAATGTGTGCCAAGTTTGTCTCTTGGATCTTGAGTATGGTCTTCCGGTTCAAGTCAGAGACACGGCACTCAACATTAGTACTCATGATTCTATCCCAAAAAGTGATGTGAACCGCGAGTTTTTCGCTGAAGAGCATGATCGAAAGGTATATTTGAGTATTGATTGGTTTGAGATTTGGCTATACAGTTGCTCGACTTTATAATGGTTTATTGAAATGATATAGTATTCTTATGCAGACAAGAGCTGGACTAGATTATGAGTCTTCTTTTGGGAAGATTCGACCTAATGATACCATCCGTATGCTTCAAAGGACAACGCCATATTATAAAAGGAATCGAGCACATATTTGTAGTTTCTTCATTAGGGGAGAGTGTACAAGAGGTGATGAGTGTCCATACCGTCATGAGATGCCTGAAACAGGGGAGTTATCCCAGCAGAACATTAAAGACCGATACTATGGGTAAACATACTTCTAACTTTCGTTTTGTTTTGAGTATAATAATGTTGAGTTACTCATTAATCTCTTGCTTTGGTATATCATGAAAGAGAGTTATGAACATCAGTTTGTGTGGCTGAATTGCGTCTCATATTGGCTGCTATTTTGGAACCATTTTCTCATTTATTCTTCACATCCTGCAGTGTAAATGATCCAGTTGCGTTGAAGTTACTTGGCAAGGCTGGTGAGATGGGCACTTTGGAATCTCCAGAGGATCAAAGCATCAAAACGCTTTATGTTGGTGGCCTAAACTCGAGAGTCCTTGAGCAAGACATTCGCGATCAATTCTACGCCTATGGAGAAATCGAATCCATTAGAATCTTGGCTGAGAAAGCGTGTGCGTTTGTCACATACACAACCCGAGAAGGCGCAGAGAAAGCAGCAGAAGAGCTCAGTAACAGGCTAGTTGTCAACGGTCAGAGGCTAAAACTCACATGGGGAAGACCTCAGGTTCCCAAACCTGATCAAGATGGTTCTAACCAACTGGGCAGTGTGGCTCATAGTGGTTTACTACCTCGAGCAGTTATATCTCAGCAACAGAATCAACCTCCAATGCAGCAATACTATATGCACCCACCACCACCACAACCTCCTCATCAAGACAAACCCTTTTACCCATCAATGGACCCTCAGAGAATGGGTGCAGTCATTTCGTCCCAAGACAGCGGTTCAAGCACCATTGACAACAGAGGAGCTTCTTCTTCTTCTTACTCGATGCCACAACATGGCCACTATTCGCAGCACCAGCCATACCCACCACCACCATATGGAGGATATATGCAGCCACCTTACCAGCAGTATCCTCCTTACCAACATGGCCCACCGCAAGCTGCTCATCCTTCCCCGCAACAACCGGTTCCTGGTTCAAGGCCCAATGCTCCTCCTCCAAGTTCAGTCGCTGCTCCACCACCTGACTCTGTGTCTGCAGTACCTTCATGATCCTCTCAGCAATCTGCTGATGCTGCTGTTACCACTGGATCGACTCAATAGAAATCATTGTCCATTTAAAAATGTACTTCAAATTTCTGGCTACATCTGCCTTCCGAATTTTTGCTTATGTTATACAATTAGCTTCCTTTTTTTTTTTTTTTTTTTTTTTTTTTTGGACAAACAATTAGCTTCCTATGCATCGACAATTCTTGCTCAGCAATTTGTTTGTGTTAAATTTTATGATGGGAGTAAATGAAGAGAATTTTCGACTCTTGTTGACAGTATAATTCTGATAATTTAACATACATTAAAGCCAAGATGAAACCATAGACAACAAAATCTCTTGAAGCTTCTTCAAATTCCTCTTTAAATCACAACTTTCAATGTCGTATAGATGAGACAGATTACCATCCTCATCAACATAAATATCACAGTTACTGAATGGTGGTTCGGTTTGATCTTTATAAGCTATGTACAAAGGTTTTACATTCACAACCTGAAAGAACAAACGAACTAACAAATCCCAAACCAAATTTACCTACCATAATCCTATTACTGAAAACAGACATAACAGTGATGAAACACTTAAAGATGAGTGTTATAGTGCCAAAAGAAAGTTGGACTCAGAGCTTACTAGCTTGTCTACCAAACATAGAATGTCGACCTTCCGCTATAATCTCTCCGGTCATCTTGTTTCTGACAACAACGATCGTTCCTTTATAACCTCCTCTCTCTCCTAACAATCTCGAAGTTATCTCCAACTCCTCCTGAAAATATATTCCCATTTCAATATCATCTCTCTCTATATATATCCCTTTCTATGACTTCCAGCAAATCATATGAATTTAGCAAACAAACAGTCCCAAGTAAAGATTTGAGCAGACTTACACCAAGCTTAGCTTTTGAAAGGAATGCAATAGACATGTCCACTGAAACACTCATAGGTAAACCTTCGACATGTACAAGTGCTCCACCAACTTCATCCACAAGATTTGCAATCGCACCATTTGCTAAATTCCCTTCTCTGTCCTGCCATTTATCAAAACCTTAAAAGATCAACACCATCTCAAAGAAAAAAAAAATCAAGTCCAAGAACCTATATTTATCTACTTGATTCTGCTCAAGTTTCACACAAATGACTTAGTGGAGAATTGATAAACCAATGCCAAGATCTTTTACCAATGGTTTGATCAATCCCATTGAACCTCAAATTATCCATTTCCAAAACCCTGTCACGCTACTTCTACATACTAATCTAGGTTTCTCATCAACCTACCTCTTCTAAAATCTAATTTTCCCAGAAATTGAAACTACAGACATCGGATTGAGGAAGACGAACCGTCAAACGAAGAGGGACCTTGAAATAGCAGGAAATGAAACCAGGTTCGACTCGGCTGACTCGGATTCCTCTGAGACTAAAGTCCTCATAGAAGCTTTTTCCTTTCCCTAAGAACTCTTCCACTCGCGGTGCCTCATCGCTTAGTTGCAGATACTCCCTAATTTTCTCCATCATCGTCATCAACTTCCAATTTTTTTTTGGATAAATAAACAAATTAATTATTCATATTTTCAGGTACTTTGTTTGGGCCTTAGGCCCAACTTTTGCAATCGTTTATACGACGTCGTTAGTGTTTCGTTATTATAAATACAAGAGCATTTTTTTCTCAAATTATCAATTTCAAACTCACTTTTCAGTTAATTCGTTGCTGCTGACGTCACACGGCGATGGTTTTCCTCTCTGAAACTTCCGACGACGGATCTAATGGCGGCGATCCAACCAAGAATCTGCAAGAAGATAATCAAAACGAGAATCCTCAAGAAGTAGAAGAGCTACATAACGAGAATCCTCCGATTCCTCAAGAAGAAGAAGAGATACATAACGACAATCCTCAAGAAGTACTAGAAGAGAATCTTCCGATTCCTCAAGAACTCCCAATAGATATCATCGTGAGCATCGTCGCTCTTATCCCAAGATGTCATTACCCGTCGCTATCTCTCGTCTCCAGAGCCTTTCGTCAAGTAATCACTTCGCATGAACTCTACCTAACGCGCTCGAACCTCGGCTTCACCGAACCGGTTCTTTATGCGTTCATCGGATTCCCACCGTATATTCCTCCAAGCTGGTTCTTTCTTCGTCGGAGCAACTTAGGATTCCCATTACAATTACGCATAATCCGTTCACTTCCTCCAATGTTTCCTGCAGCTGCTGTGGTCACCATCGGATACAAGATCTACTTAATGGGTGGTTATAATTCCCTCGTCGAATATCGACCCGTATCGACTGTGGTTGTCATCGATTGCAGATTCCATACGTGGGGCTATCTCCAGAATATGCGAAGGGCTCGTTACCATGCAGCAGCCGGAGTATTTGACGGAAACATTTACGTAATCGGAGGCTGCAAGAAAAGAGATGATGATTGGGTCGAAGTGTTCAATGTGACGACTGAGACTTGGGCAACTGTGCCTAGTCAATGCCCTGAAGATGCTAGTGAGAATGGAGAGTTTATTACATATGTGGTGATGCAGGGGAGGATTTTCACTTTGGAGCTTGGGGGTTGTTTGGCTTACGAACCAGTACAAGGTTTATGGCAGTCATGGGGAGTATTAAGTGAGTTGATGAGATTTTGGCACCCGTCGTCGTCTTGTGTGGTTGGAGATTTGTTGTATGCACTTGATCTTACGTGTTCTCGTGGACATCCGATAGTGGTATATTATCCGAATGAATTGGTTTGGAGACCTGTGCAGGGTGTATATTCTTATAATTTGCCTATTCTGAGTTATAATTGGTCTAAGATGGCGAATTTTGGTGGGAAGTTGGTGATTTTGAGTGGTGGCTATTCTTTGTGGTTTAAAGATATTTGGTGCATAGAGATTGCGTTGGAAATACGTCAAGGAAATCAGATTTGGGGGGTGGTTGAATCAATCTCGCTTGTGTTTAGAGACGTGATGATGGCGCCTTCCATTGAGCTTTGTCGAACTGTTACTTTTTGATGATTCGATCGTGGCGGGTGGTTTATGTGGTGAGTTTGGACTATTGTTGATGAATTTATGTTGTTTCTTGAGCCTCAAGTCTTAGTTAGGCTTTCGTGAATATGCAGGTGAAGGATCTTTTATTACATCTACTGTTTTAGGAGCTTGTTGATATCAGAGCAACTATGGAGGAAAAGATGTTCAGAAGCTGTTATATCTGACACCTTAAAGAGTAACTCGTCTTTCTTTACCTTTGTGCACAATAGGCCGTTCTTGTTTTAGCCTTGAGTATAGTTCTTAAGCTAGTGTAAAATAGGCCATTCTTGTTTTAGCTATATATACTCTGTTTTTTTGTGCAATTGCACTAATATAACGAAACCTATTCTGCTTCTATACCATATGAGAGCTGAGAGAAAATATGAAATTTTGGTATAGAGATGACGCAAAATATAGTGATTTAGTTGACCGGTGGTTTTGTCTTTATGGGTAACTAAAAATATCGAAATGAGAAATAATACGAAGTCCTGAAGCTATCTATAGGCCATTATCTTGTGCACAATAGGCATTATCTTGTTTTACGAAACTTTTTGAAATGCATCTTTACTTAATTAGCTATCTTCTGGGGTTATTCACAAGGTCGAACAAATTCAAAATTGACTGAGTTTCTTCTAGTAATTCTGATATTCACCAAAAATCGTTACAAGAACTGAAATGGTTAAATCGACACTGATCCCTCACTATAATCTCTTTAATTCTCTCATAGATCTGAGATATTAGCTTAGCAACTGAATGACAATCTCCACGCACCCTTAAATTATCTATAACCCAAATCAGTCCACAGTTAATCTTCATCATTGATCTGCACAACCTTGTGACAGCTATGGTTATTGGTTCGTAACCATTCTATTCCAATCTCTCCATAATCGAATAAAGTAAAACAGCCAAAGGCATTGAGATTACCGGAATCTTCGTACCATAGAATCAGGTGTACACGCCATTTGAAAGACAAATTAGGGTTTCTAAGGTGAGAGAACAAAGAGACGTGACTCACACGTAATCACGTTGAGTGTTGTTTCATTGATTTTTTTATAGAATTTTTTCATTGGTGAACTTTTTATTAAGGCACAACACTTTAAAGAAAACAAAAAAAAAAATTTGAAATCAGTGTTTAAAATAATAATAAAAAACTTTGCTGATATAGTTTTTCAAGGAAAAAAATCACATGCAATTTTTTTTTTAATTGCATTTTTTTCAAATGTGTTTAGGACACTTTAGATATATAAGAATCTTGTTGTTTGTTTTTCGTAAAAAAAAAAGGTGAAAGTAGGTGAAGAAAAAACATTATAAAAAAAACTAATGTTTGAACGAGATTTAAGAATAAGAAGAAAAATGATTAAATATAATACAAAATACCATTTTCGATTTTTTTTTAATGATGCACACATTAAAACAAATAAAAAAAGGCTGTCAAAAAAAAAAAAATAATAATAAAAAATAAAAATAAAAAAAGAAGTATCTGAAAATCCGTAAACTCAGAGTATTTATGTACTCATTATGGATTCATTATAAATACTCAACATCTTTTTTCATAAGTCCAAATTAGTCTTGCTTTCCGTTCTAATTCGTTGCTGCTGAAATCACACAGCGATGGCTACAATCTCTGAAACTTCCAACGACGGTTCTAACGGCGGCGATCCAAACATGAAACCCGAAGAATCCCACAAGAACCCGCAAGAAGAAGAAGAAGAGAATCAAAACGAGAACCCGAAAGACGAAAATCAAGAAGACGATCATCAAGAAGAAGAAGTAGAGAATCTTCCTCCGATTCCTCGACAAATCCCACTAGAACTAATCGAAAAAACCATCGCACCCATCCGGAGATGTCATTACCCGTCGCTATCTCTCCTCTCTAACGCCTTTCGTCAAGTAATCTCTTCGGAGGATCTCTTCCAAACTCGCTCGCGCATCGGTTTGACTGAACCGGTTCTTTATACCTTAATCTCGTTCCCACCTTCTGATCCCCCAAGATGGTTCATTCTCCATCGGAGCAACGTCTCTCTAAAACTGACCAGAGTCACTTCTCTTCCTCCCATGTTTCGTGGATGCACTACCGTCACAATCGGACACAAGATGTACGTTATGGGTGGATGCAGGTCCTCCTCAAATCGACCAGTAAAGACTGTGTTCGTCATCGATTGCAGATTCCATACGTGGCGCTATCTCCCAAATATGGAAAGGGCTCGTTGCTACGCAGCCTCCGGAGTGATTGACGGACAGATTTACGTTGTGGGAGGTTGCACGAAACGACATGATGATTGGATCGAAGTGTTCGATGTGACGACTGCGACTTGGGAAACTGCGCCTGGTTTAGTATCCTCCCTTGCTAGGTCGCGTGCAAAGTTTGATGTACATGTGGTTTTGGATAATATGATTTACATTTTGGATGGTGAACATTGTTTGGGTTACAATCCAAGACTACGTAGATGGGAGACTTGGGGATTTGAAAGTCTGCAGTGGTATTTCTGGCACGCGTCTTGTGTGGTTGATGATTTGTTGTATGCCGTTGTTCCTAACTCGGTTCTTGGATCTCCCATTGTCGTGTATGATCCAAGGAAAATGGCTTGGAGACCTGTCTATGGTGTAGATTACTTACCTAATCTCGTTTATAGTGAGTCTAGATTGGCAAATTTTGGTGGGAAGTTGGTGATTTTGGGATGTTATCAAAGCCGGGATAGATTTGATTGTTACGGGGAAGTAAATGTTTGGTGCGTAGAGGTTGCATTGGAAAAACGTGAAGATGGTAATATTTGGGGGAAGGTCCAATCACTCTCGCTTGTGAATAAATTCCGCAAGTCTCCTTTCTTTGAGCTTTCTCGAACTGTTACGGTTTGATGATTCGTGTTGCAGTTGCAAGGTATGTTAATCTTTGATGAGTATTGACTATTGATGATGATGATGGTTATGATGTTTTCTTGAGCCTCAAGTCTTAGTTAGGGTTTCGTTAACTTGCAGGTGAAGGATCT
Source organism: Arabidopsis lyrata subsp. lyrata (assembly GCF_000004255.2). Taxonomy (NCBI): domain Eukaryota; kingdom Viridiplantae; phylum Streptophyta; class Magnoliopsida; order Brassicales; family Brassicaceae; genus Arabidopsis; species Arabidopsis lyrata. The sequence continues at coordinate 13,641,273 of NW_003302552.1, forward strand.
TTCTTACATCTACTGTTTTAGCAGCTTGTTGATATGAAGCAAAAAAGTGGTGCAGAAGCTGTTTTAGCTACTTATCTTTTTATCTCACATTAAAGAGTACTCTTTAACAGAATTAGCCTTGTGTAGATTTCTTAAGCTGTGTATAAGTAGGCAGTACTTTTAGCCTTTATACAAAAACTCTTACGAAACTTGTGTAATGCATCAGTCAGTTAGTTCTTTTTACCATATGAGCGATATGAAACACTGGTTTAGAGATTAGCAAAACGAAGTGATTTAGTTAACCGGTGGGTTTGACTTTATGGGAAATTACAATGTCAAAGTGCAGATAGTACAAAGTCCTGATTGTTTGTACTTTGTATATCTCTTACCAAAATCTTAACATTAAAAGACCCACTGTGCATCAGTGCATGCTTCAAGTATATGAGCAAAATGAGTGAATTAATTCTTTGACCAACTATTTTTGGAAAAATTATATATAATATTTCCCTGAAAATAAAACTTCTATTGAAAAAAACTTGAAAAGAAAAGCAAGTAAAGATCCCTAACAATTCAACCTATTTTCGAATGAGTCACATTGTGATTATTCACACCTTTTATAATTCAATACAGCAGATTTTTAGTAGGTAAAGAAAAACACATTACAAAAAAAAATGATAATGTATAACGAACGAGACTTAAGAAGAAGAAAAATGATTTAATACAAAATATCTTTTTGGAATTAAAAAAAAAACTTTTTTTGAAATGAAGTTTCTGAATGCGTTACGTGCAATGAGAGATACCTAGAGAAATGACATTTTGGTTTCCTTACAAATACCCAATCAACATTTCTTTTTAATCTTTCAGTTAATTCGTTGCTCCTACTAATTAACGTCACACGGCGGCGATGGTTTTACTCTCTGAAAATTCCCGGCGGCCCTAATGGCGACGATCCAAACAATAATTTAATAATCTAGAATTGTCCAACAAAGCTATATTAATATTCTAGTCTTTCATACATGTTAATTTTTAATATGGTTTTCGATGTTAATATTTGCTAAATAGTATCTATTGGTTAAGGGATCCCTTTTCGTTAACGAAGCCACTAGAGTAAATAAAGGTTTAACGTTCTCTCGAAGTCATTAATTCACAAAGCACTTCTAATTCAAGATGCCATTTAAAAGATAATTTAGGGTTTCTTTGTAGATTAAAAAAAAAAAGATTTGTTAATAACACTTAAGAGACGTTTGACGACTCCATTTATATCGGTGAATTTTTTTCATGTAAACAACGTAAAAGAAACAAAAACTAGAAACCAGTGTTATAGAAATAGAAAAAAATTGCTTTGCTGATATTGTTTTCAAAAAAAAAAAAAAAAATCATTTGCAAGTTTTAGACTGAATTTCTTTCACCAACTGTTTTTGGAGAAAATACATGTATATTATTTCCCTGAATATATATTTTTCAATACACGAAAAATATATTTAATTAAAGATCCCTAACTTTTTTTTTTTTTCGAAAAAGATCCCTAAGAGCATCTCCAATGGTGTAAAAATGGAGCTCTCTTCATAGTTTTTCTCATTAAAAGTTGAAAAAAATAAATCAGAATGATTTATTTTTGAGAGAGCTGTCTCTCTTGAGAGAGATTTTGCAAGACAAGAGAGACGATGACGTGTCACGTTTTTATTGGTTGGTTCTTTTGACAAAACAGAAGAAAAAAAAAAACACGTAAAAAAAAAAACACTTTGCCCACGATAGCCGATGGAGAGTTCGCGTACTCGGACCCAACTGAATCGTTAACTGCGATTCCGGTGATTATGTCTGGTAACCTTCATCAACGTGTCTTCGTGTTCGACGGAGTCTGTCATCTTTGCCATGGAGGTACAATACTTTTCTGTTTCTCTATTTAGTCGTAGAAGAACAAATCCGCTTTCTCAAGGATCATTTAGTGGTTTATTGATTGATTTCGCCTATTGATCTGGTCTACGTTTGATGAGATTGATTCGGTTGTAGTTGATTTTTAGTCTTGTTCTGCGAAATTGGGGAAAAAACGAGATCAAATTTCACGGGATGGGGTAAAATTACGTGTGTAATCGTGGTATCTGAGAGTTCGTGACGCTGGAGTGATTTCTTTTTCATGTTTCTTTAGGATGACTTCGCTGAGGTTACATAGTATGAGAAGAAGAAGCCTAAGTCACAGAAGCAAACTATTGCTAAGAAAGGTGGGTGTTTTCTTGAAATATTGTTTGAGATTGATTTGAATCTGCATCTGCAATGAAAAGACTTGAGTTTTCATATTGATTTAGATTTGCTAAGATTATAGTGGCTTAAGTTGCTAAATCAATTGATTGATGATAGTTATACGTTTGTCATACTACAGTTTCTTTTTTCAATGTATGCATATAATTTACTCAACTATCTACCTCAATAATTTATTCAGAGGACTTATGTAGTAATGTGTACATCTAGCTTAGTTAGGCTTCTTCTTATCCCTTTGCTTCTTCATCGTTGACTCATCTTCTTCCTCTGAGACATGGCCTATTTATTCTTTTCATCTTTCTCTTCTTCTTGTCGCTGACTCCATCTTCCTCTTTATAGGTTATCACTGTTAGAGTTGAATCCTTTGATCATTGGCTGCTGCTAAAGCTTGAGATTAATGTGTGTGGAGGACTTGTGATACATGCCGCCATTTGATGCATCCATGGAAAAGAAGTCATCATTGGTGAAAATAGAGAAGGATGGTTTGTTTTTTGAGAAGTCATCATTGGTTCTCATTGGCAACATATTGGTTTTGCTGGTTCTCATTAGCGTTACTCATGTTGCATCTAAGCTTAACACACATCAACCATCATTATTCACAAACGATATAATAACTATGTTGACTGAATAATAAACAAGTAAACAATAAATAATAAACATGTACCACAAATAATTTATGAAAATTGTGTACCACGAATAAGTTAGAATGAATGTGTACCACAAAAATATGTTCGTCGAATTGTCTAATGGCGAAGAGGTGGCAAAAAAAAAAAGGAAACGAGCTTATTTTGACAGAAAACGCGAAGAAGGAGAAAATTTCGCAACAATCAACAGAATAACTAATCGTTTTTTTTTTTTTACAAATTTATTTTCAAATGTATGAAATTATTGTATGTTTAATATGTTATGAATTGTAATATTTTTTCAGTTTTATGAAATAAAATAATTAAAATAATAATTTAATTTTTTCCTGAGAACCCCACAAAGAGAGCCTACCATTGGACTTTGCAAAATTAAAAAAATTTAACAAAAGCTCTCATCTCATAAATTTGAAAATTTTATTCTTAAAAAAATGGTGAGAGCCCATGGAGGGCTCTCACCATTGGAGATGCTCTAACAGTTATTCCTTTTTCTTTTATAATAGTATCCCTTCTCTAATTTCGAATAAATTACGTTGTGATTATTCACACATTTTATCATTCAGTAAAGCAGATATTAAAAAAAAAGTAAGTAAAGAAAAACACGTTAAGTGTTAAAAAAAGAAAAAAAAAAGAAAAGAAAAACACATTTCAAAAAAATATGAAAATGTCTAACGTACCTAGAGAAAAATGATTTAATACAAATTAATATCTTTTTGGAATATTTTTAAAAATGAGATAAAAATAAATAAATAAAAAACTTTTTTTTGAAATGAAGTTTCTGAATGCGTTACGTGCAGTGAGAGATACCTAGAGAAATGACATTTTGGTTTCCTTATAAATACCCAAACAACATTTCAGTTAATTCGTTGCTCCTACTAACGTCACACGGCGGCGATGGTTTTACTCTCTGAAATTCCCGGCGGCCCTAATGGCGACGATCCAAACAATAATCCTCAAGAAGAAGAAGATAATCAAAACGAGAATCCTCAAGAAGTAGATGAGAATCCTCAAGAAGAAGTAGAAGAGAATCCTCAAGAAGAAGAAGAAGATAATAATCAAAACGAGAATGCTCAAGAAGAAGTAGAAGAGAATCCTCAAGAAGAAGTAGAGAATCTTCCGATTCTTCTAGAACTTCCAGAAGATCTCATCGTGAGCATCGTCGCTCTTATCCCAAGATGTCATTACCCGTCGCTATCTCTCGTCTGCAGAGCCTTTCGTCAAGTAATCACTTCGCATAAACTCTTCGTAACGCGCTCGCTCCTCGGCTTCACCGAACTGGCTCTTTATGCCGTATACTCCCCCAAGCTGGTTCTTTCTTCGTCGGAGCAACATCCCTTTACAATTACGCAGAATCCGTTCACTTCCTCAAACGTTTCCTGGAGCTGCTATCGTCACAGTCGGATACAAGATGTATGTAATGGGTGGTTACATCAGCTTTGATGAACCTGTATCGTCGACTGTGATTGTCATCGACTGCAGATTCCATACTTTGAACCATCTCCCGTGTATGCGAAGGGCTCGTTGCTGTGCAGCCGCCGGAGTAATTGACGAAAACATTTATGTGATCGGAGGCTGCAAGAAACAAGATGCTGACTGGGTCGAAGTGTTCAATGTGACGACTGCGACTTGGGCAACTGTGCCTAGTCAATGCCCTAACGATGCTAGTGAGAATGGAGAGTTTGATACATATGTGGTGATGCAGGGGAGGATTTTCATTTTGGATCTTGAGTGTTGTTTGGCTTACGAACCAGGACAAGGTTTATGGCAGTCATGGGGTGTTGCAAGTGAGTTGATGAGATTTTGGCAGTCGTCGTCTTGTGTGGTTGGAGATTTGTTGTATGCACTTGATCTTACGTGTTCTCAACATCCGATAGTGGTATATTATCCGAATGAATTGGTTTACACCTGTGCTGGGTGAGTATTCTTCCCATTTGCATATTCTCAGTAACTATCGGCCCAAGATGGCGAATTTTGGTGGGAAGTTGGTGATTTTGGGCAGCTATCCTAGACGGTTTCACGGTATTTGGTGCATAGTGATTGCGTTGGAAACACGTCAAGGAAATCAGATTTGGGGGATGGTTGAGTCAAGCTCGCTTGTGTTTAGGGCCGAGATAATGATGCCTTACATTGAGCTTTGTCGAACTGTTATGGTTTGATGATACGCTTGCAGGTATGTTTCTGTGATGAGTTTGGACTATTGATGTGAATTTATGATGTTTCAGACATTTGCTTTAGCCTCAAGTCTTAGTTATGAAACTTGCAGGTGAAGGATCTTTTTATTACATCTACTGTTTTAGCAGCTTGTTGATATGAAGCAAAAGTAGTGCAGAAGCTGTTATATATCTGACACCTTATTGAGTACTTCGTTCTTCTTAACTTTTGTCCACAATGTGATTACTCTGAGATAATTAGCCCTGTGTAGAGTTGGCCACTCTTTTAGCCTTCTATACAAAAATTCTTATGAGACTTGTTGAAACGCATCTTTAGTCTCTTGGGTCCCAACTTCTTCATGTTTACTTTTAGATATATAACTTTTGTACGTGTAAATAGCAGCTGAGTTTACAATAATGAAACCTAATCTGCTTCTACTATATGAGCAATATGAAAGATCTTGGTTTAGATATATATGAAGCAAAACAGAGTGATTTAGTTAACCGGTGGTTTTGACTTTTGACTCTATAGGTAAACTATAATATCAAAGTGAAAACAAATAACTATATGGGTTTCGTTCTATCATAAAACTGAGAGGTATTACTCTATTAGCTTGGTAACTAATGAATGACAATCTCCACACACCCTTAGATTCTTGATAACCTGAATCACCTTTGGAGTTTCTGTTGATATCAGTCCACAAGATTAAGAGACTGTGCCTTCATTTCTTCTTCATCGAGGATCTCCAGAACTTTTAACCATTCTTTTTCGATCTCTCCATATAATCGAATAAAGTAAAACAGAGAAAGACATTGAGATTACCGGAATCTGCGGACTTCAGAATCCTTTTAATCAGTGTCCCAGTCAAGACGACGAACAAAGAAATTGAATTCAACATTTGTGTACGCTATTTGAAAGACAAACGAGGGTTTCTAAGTAGAGAGCACAAAGAGACTTGTGAGTCAAGTAATCACGTCGATAGACATTTGAATCAATTTTTAAACATTTTTTTCATTGGTGAATTGTTATTCAGGTTAAGGAGCTTAAAAGAAAATTAATAATTAGAAACTACTGTTTTAAAAAAAAAACTACTATAGTTTTCCAAGAAAAAATTACATTCAAATTTCAAAGTGGATTTCTTTTTATAATCAAAGTGAATTTTTTTTTTACCAATTGTTTTTTTCAAAGAAATTTTATATATAATATTTCCGATGATATTGAAAATATTATTTAAGTGATGAAAATTAAAACACATTAAATGATAATGATTTCATACATTAATGTATTAGAAAGAGATTTAAGTACATTAATGTATTAGAAAGAGATTTAAGAAGAAGAAAATAATGATTTATTACACATTATCATTTTGATTTTTATTTCTGATGAACATATTTTTTCTAAAACGAGTTTCTGAAATTCCGTGAAATAAGAAAGTATTTATTTAGTCATTATGCTTTCATTATAAATACACAACGTACTCTTACGTAACAGCTTCTTTCAAAACTCAAATCTAGTCTCGCTTTTCGTTAATTCGTTGCTGCTGACGTCACACGGCGATGGCTTCAATCTCTGAAACTTCCGGCGACGGCTCTAACGGCGGCAATCCAAACATGAAACCAGAAGAAGAACCCCACAAGAAAGAAGAAGAAGAGAATCAAAACGAGGACGCGAAAGAAGAAGATCAAGAAGACGATCAAGAAGATGAAGAAGTAGAGAATCATCCTCCGATTCCTCGAGTAATCCCACCAGAACTAATCGAAAACACCATCGCACTCATCCGGAGATGTCATTACCCGTCGCTATCTCTCCTCTCTAACGCCTTTCGTCAAGTAATCTCTTCAGAGGATCTCTTCCAAATTCGCTCGCGCATCGGTTTGACCGAACCGGTTCTTTATACCTTGATCACGTTCAAGTACCCAACTTTTGAAGAACCAAGATGGTTCATTCTCCATCGGAGCAACAACTCCTTACAATTGAACAGAGTTACTTCTCTTCCTCCCATGTTTCTTGGATGCACTGCCGTCACAATGGGACACAAGATTTACGTAATGGGTGGTTATAACCTCCGCTATAATCGAGCCGTAGGGACTATGCTTGCCATAGATTGCAGATTCAATACGTCTCGACAGCTCCGGAGTATGAAGAGGGATCGTTGCTACGCAGTCGCTGGAGTGATCGACGGAAGGATTTACGTAGTCGGAGGACGCGAGAGACGAATTAATGATTGGGTCGAAGTGTTCGATGTAGAGACTGAGAGATGGGCACTTGTGCCTGGTCCATTCTCTCCCATTGCTAGTTCTAGTGGAGAGTTTGTTACACATGTGGTTTTGGATAATAAGATTTACATTATAGATGGTGATTTTTGTTTTGCGTACGATCCAAGACAACGTACATGGCAGACTTGGGGACCTGAAAGTGTACAGAGGAGGTTTTGGCACGCGTCGTCTTGTGTGGTTGATGATTTGTTGTATGCCACTGTTCCTCGGGAGATTGTTGGAGTTCCAATTGTCGTGTATGATCCAAGGGAAGTGGCTTGGAGACATGTCAAGGGTTTAGAGTTTTGGCCTAATCTCGTTTATATTGAGTCTAGAATGACGAATTTTGGTGGGAAGTTGGTGATTTTGGGATGTTATCAAAGCCGGGATAGTGTTGATTATAACGGGGAAATAGATGTTTGGTGCGTAGAGGTTGCATTGGAAAAACGTGAAGATGGTGATATTTGGGGGAAGGTCCAATCACTCTCGCTTGTGAATACATTCCGCAAACCGCCTTTTTTTGAACTTTCTCGAACTGTTACGGTTTGATGACTCGTTTGCAGTTGCAAGGTATGTTAATCTTTGATGAGTATGTACTATTGATGATGAATTATTATGTTTCAGAAGGTTTCTTGAGCCTCAAGTCTTATTTAGGTTTTCATAAAGTTGCAGGTGAAGGATCTTTTATTACATCTATACTATTTGAGCAGCTAGTTGGTATCAGAGAAAAGTAACTCAGAAGCTGTTACATCTTACACCTTGAAGCGTAACTCGTCCGATGCTTCTTAACTTTTGTGCACAATATGATGTGAAAACTCTTACAGAATTAGCGTTGAGTAGATTTCTAGCCTTGTCTAGAGTTGGCCACTCTTTTAGCCTTTTATACAAAAATTCTTATGAGACTTGTTGAAATGCATCTTTAGTCTTTTGGGTGTCAACTTCTTCCTGTTTGCTTTTAGATTATATAACTTTTGTGTAAGTAAGCAGATTAGTTTAATTTACACTAATGAAACCTAATCTGCCTCTACTATCTGAGCAATATGAAATCTTGGTTTAGATATGAAGCAAAACAGAGTGATTTAGTTAACCGATCGATGGTTTTGGTTTTATGGGTAACTACAGTATGAAAGTGTGGAATTACAAAGTCCTGATGAAAGCTGAAGTTATCTATATAGAATATAGAAAAAGAGAAGATTATATTGTTTGTATGAAACGCTGTTTTCATTTTTAAAAGACTCACTGTGCTTCAAGCATATGAGAAATATAAAAGCAAGACAATCCGGTTCATTTCACTTCATGGATGCACTACCGGCCGTCACAACCGGACATTGATGATGATGATATTATGATGTTTCTTTAACCTCAAGTCCTAGTTAGGCTTTCATTAACTTGCAGGTGAAGGATCTTTTCTTACATCTATTGTTTGAGGAGCTTGTTGATATGAAGCAAAAGTGGTGCAGAAGCTGATTTAGCTACTTATCTATTTATCTCACATTAAAGAGTACTCTTTAACAGAATTAGCCTTGTGTAGATTTCTTAAGCTGTATAATAAGTAGGCAGTTCTTTTAGCCTTTATACAAAAACTCTTACGAAACTTATTGTAATGCATCAGTCAGTTCTTTTTACCATATGAGCAATATGAAACATTGGTTTGGAGATTAGCAAAACGAAGTGATTTAGTTAACCGGTGGGTTTAACTTTATGGGAAATTACAATGTCAAAGTGCAGAAAATACAAAGTCCTGATTGTTTGTACTTTGGTCTTTGTATGTAACATTTGTATCTCTTACCAAAATCTTAACATTAAAAGACCCACTGTGACATTGTATATGAACAATATGAAATCTTGGTTTAGAGATGTGAAGATGCCAAGATGGTTTGGGAGCAAAACAAACTGGTTTACTTAAACCGGTGGTTACTATCTTATCTGATAGTGATTACAAAAACCCGAATTTATATTTAAAAAATGATTTTCCAAAACATTTATTAATCTCAACTCTGCACAACCTATGACATCTCTGGTCTGGTTCGTAACCATTCGATTTCAATCTCCCCATAATCGAATACAGTAAAACAGGAAGGCAGTGAGATTACCAGAATCTGTCCAGTGTGTAGACAAATTAGGGCATCTAAGGTAAGAGAACGTTGCGACTTGAGTCACGTAAGCGTTTAGACTTGAGAGTCGTTTGATTCAATTTTTATAGGTTTTTCGTTGTTGAATTTTTATTATGGTAAAACAAAAACTTTGAATAAAACAAAAAAATTTAGAACCCAGTGTTTAAAATAATAATAATAAAAAAACTTTGATGATATAGTTTCGGAAGGAAAACAAAAATCACATGCAAAATATAACAAACCATCATTAAAAATTATCAAAATATAATATATTTTTGGTTAATATAAACTTATAAAAATCGTCCAAATCCTAAAGAGAAAAGGATTATCTTAAACGAGACTTCGGGTCTATATAAATAATAGGGTAAATTGCATGGCAGGGCAGAAGACCAACTTTTATTTTCATGGTTTGGCAAAGTGAGAATTAGTTCTCAAATTTTGATACTTTAGCCAAATTCTGACCATTTTACCCCTGCCAGCGTAACGATGTACTGTTCACTGTACGGTTTAGTTATGCGGTTTAGTTACGTACACTGTTCCGGTTAGGCAATATATTTTCGTTTTAATTTCTGCGGCTGCACAGTAAAATAGGGATTAATAACATTAAAAAACAATGAGACATCAGTATTTAATGCCCAAAAAGTTTAGACATGACTCATGTCACAATTAATGCAAAAGGCATCATTACTTTTTCTAATATTAATTTATATGTGTGAATAGTTGTAAGAGATAAACATGATCCATCAAACAAACAAATTAGTCTGAACGAATGTGATGCTGGAGAAGTTTTGATCTTCTTGATTTACAAAGCTTGGAGCCAAGACAAGCATTGATCGTGTAAGTAATGAAATTGGTTAAGAAGTTTTTTGTTATAACACACTAGGGTCTTGATTGTGTTCGAAATCAACATTGTTTTTATATAAAAACCCATAATATTTTTATTTCTAATTTTTTTAGTTGAAAATGCTAAATGAGGATAGATTTATGTATATAAGTGTGTAGTTGAGAATTCTTTTTGTTTTTTGTAGATATAATCATGCTTTCATTTGCATTTAATGGGGTTCTGCTGAATTTATGATGCAGGTGTGTAATGGATATTCCCGTATTTACTATGGTGGGTGAGTGGAGATGCAAAGAAGAAGAATGGTAATTTGAACCATGGAAAGACTGGTTTGGTCGTTGTGTACGTGTTAAGGAAAACATGACGTACACGGAATTTGTACGTACATTATCCGAGGTTTTCAGTTCGAAGTCCACCGAATGCAATCCAATAATTAGTAACTGGATGCCGGGAAAGATGTCAGTGATGATAGAAAGTAAACGCCCTCCTGTCAATATTGACAATCAAATGAGCCTGGATACCTTCTTTTTGATTCGTGGTGGGATCCTAGTGTCACCTTGTTTGTCTCTTTCATTACAACCGTCAAGGCACTCGGGAATATTGTCCCTAGGACCGATGGTGACGATGGTGAGAGTTACCGTGTGTGTGGGAGTGCAACGACACCAAATCCCATCGTAGCGGCTTCAAATGTAGATGGAAATAATGAGGCCGTAGATGAGCAAAACGACGTTGAAGACGATAAAACAGATGATGATGAAGAAGAGGAGGACAACGAAGATGGTGCTGGGTATGATGATTATCAGGGTGATGATGGATCTATGGGGGAAAGTACTCTCGAT